>NC_135499.1:165828699-166133699 GCF_052857255.1 Amblyomma americanum | reverse complement strand
GTAGACGCAGTTTATTTTAAATAATATTTACTGCTAGTGTTGTGTCCATTTTTTACTTGCACCTAATTTAAACCATATTCATTGCCTTTCGCTACTTTTCTTTCTCGAATATGATTGGGTCTGTCTGTGGACGAAATAGTGTGATGCAAATGAGAAAGAAATGTGATGCCTTTGATATGTCACCTGTGTGATTGAATGCCGTCAAAATTATTGGAGCTAGGTCGTTTGGTTTCCCCCGCGATTGTCCCACATGTGCAGGCCTACCGTTGCCCTGCAGTGAGGCAAATAACAGGGCGTCGGGGCGAAGCCAAGCTCAACTTCATAACAGATCCACCTGTAATGCTTCTCCGCTAGATATTCGACACATAATGTAGGTTACGACCGCTTCGAGAACATCACTCAGACCGAAAGAAGCGGTAAGCGAAATGGGTTTCGAAAAATAAGCAGTAGAACACGGACAGGGCCGCATTTACGGTGCAAGCGTCTTCTTTCCACTATGCATTAGTAGGTCTTTCTTTTCTTGAGAGCATCCTGGCTCTGACCGTCTTCGCTCCCTGTATATTTGATAGCTTTCGGGACCCTAGAGTTATCGAAAGTAAGTTTTTCCAGAACCACAAGGAATTGTGAGATTTCACAAAGAATTCACGCCATTTGTGCAACAAGGACTCAACACTAAAGCACTGCCTGATTGAGCCACTTCTGAGCTTCTGGACCGCGTTCTCCCCTACTCCTCGCCAACAGGGCGCTTGGGGAATTGCGCAATGAAATGAGACACCGACCGGAAAGGAAAGGTCCTATGAAAGAAACGGGGACCGGGCCACCTGAGCTCAGTATTTCTTAATGGCTCCTTCGGGTAAGCGTTCTACCTTTTATCTATTTCTTTTGAGCTGTTGAGACATCTAGTGACGTCGAGCATGGCGACACTTTCGCTCCATCTTAGCATCTTACACACAGTGGCTCTAGTGAATAGAGGAATATGCAAATACGTTGAAAAAGCTATACCTTGGAGTTGTCAAAGCACAATTCTGATGACATGCCTCCCCTCCTATGCGTTAAAAACAGAGGGGCTGGGGGCGGCAGAGAATTTAGAAAACGTATAAAATCTCTTTTCCAAGTTTTATTTTTGCAAGACTTTAGTCGTAGTTCCATAGAACGCGTAGATGTTCCAGGGATGCCTCGAATCCCAACTCACGATGCGGTCGTTTGTTAAGCGTTGCATATTACACAAAGCGCAAGCGTATACCCTTATGACCAAACATATTCAAAAACTCTCTTCTTCCCCCTCTCCACTCCAACCCTGCTTTTCTCTCTTTCAAAGGAAATAACAGCTCTATGTGGGAACGCATATTTCTTGCTTTGTTTTACCGCCGTATTTCACTCCCTAAACTGCAGTCCTCAGGTCTAACAAGAAGAGCTGCGCTTTGTCAGTTTGTTCTTGAATGCAGCTCAAAAAGAAAGTGTAAGATCGCCAAGCAGATGACTTCAAGAGAAAAAGTTCCTGCCGATGTAACGTTGTGTGGCTTTAAATGCTGTAGACTGACGTGCGACCCGTTTCCAGAAACGCAGTGTTACGTAACACTTCCAGAGTGTTGAACGGCTGTGATATGTCAGCGGAAGCCGATGTGTACCGCGCTGTTTCTCCTTCTAAATTCCTCTTCACAGTTAACAACTACGGCGTCCCATGCCCGAAACATTCTTGAGCGGACGCCGCATGGGGACGCCACTGACCCGAGCTGACAACAACTCCAATTGGTAACGAGGCATCGAGGACATTGCGACAATGTAGCGACGTCTGGGAGAGGATGAGAAATCCAAACTGGTTCAATGACCACGCCTGCGACAGAAAGAAAATAAAACGGAGGTGAAACACTAAATACTACAAGCGAAAGCGCAAGCCAAACGTTTTACAAAAGAAATATTTAGAGAAACAAACATGCCAAGGGAGATTGGAGTGGGAGACAGCGGGAACAAGAAGGAAGGTACGGACGCGGCAAAATGAAAGCGGCCGAAGAGGCTGCAGGCACAAGCGGGCTCATCCCCGAGACAGTCGTCACCGGGAGAAGCATTGACGCGCCCGGCTTTAGGGATATATCGGCTGTCGGAACAAAGGACCTCACCCGTGTGATCATTATTCCGCCAAAACAGCTCACGGCAGCGCACAAGGCTTCCCGCCGTGGACCCGACCCCGCCGGAGCTCTTCGCATCTCTTAATGAGGACCAGGCGGCAGTCGGAACATAATCACAACGTGCTAAAAATAAATAAGGAACATAGATGGGAGTGGGAAAACGTGTGTCTATATCTACTACACATTTCTTGCGACAGTACCAGCACCAGCGAAGCATGGTGTCGACGCTCCTATTCTTTTTCCTATTTCACGCGAGAATGAATTGCTCAGTGAACGCTTCGATTCATTTGTTCATGTCCCCGTGCGAGGATCAGCACGCGCACGGGGGAACCACGCTGAGACGCGCATAAAGCAATCCCCACAGTACTTCCCTGTGAGTCATGAAAAGAAATGCGAAGGAAATGAAAATAGATAAAGCAGAATCAACTGCCGCGTATATATATCGCACTGTCTGCAGGTAAATTAGGAAAGATAACGGCCTTCTATGCGCTTTAAATCGAAAGCGTCGAAGAGAGAGGGCTAAGGAGATTGATAGGGTATTAGCCCCGCACTGTATATAGAAGCATATATATTCCTGGTATGGTGCCGCCCGGTGCTGAATTGAAAATGCAGTTGTATCCCGCGAGCCTCGTTCTTTTTTCCAGTTTAATACTCTCTCCCTTATCCTTTTCCCGTTTCAGTGGCAGCATTGTGCTCCCTCATGTCCTTTTACTTGCGAAGAGGATCTGTCAAGATTTGAGAGGCATCCTGCTGCTGGCGACAGATTCACACGAACACTTGAGTCACTGGAGTTCTGGTTTTTGCTTCTGTTTTACTTTGCCCGCGTTGGGAGCAGCAGACGCCGCTGGAGAATTCCCAGCAGCGCCGTCCACAAGCATCCAATCTTGGCGCCGTTTGTGCTTTTCCAGACAGCAGTGGTCCCTCGACACCCTCGCAAACTGTACAGGGCCACTCCTCCAGTTGCGCAACCTTCTCTTATAACTGCTTCCCGAGCAGAACTCGAACAGTTGTCTAAGACGGCACTTTGATGGTATACCCTTAGGAGAGGTCCACTGTGTCGTCACTGTCCACCCAATTTTTAGAATATTGGCTTCAAAGACAGGGATAGAGCTAGGCTCGCCGCTTTTAATTTTCAAAGGATGCCTGAATTTGGGCAGAATGGCCTTCAAGAATAAAAATTGAAAGTAAAAAGACAGAGCCGACAAAAAGAACAAGAAGCAGTTCAGTTCACTGCTGAGTGACTGCGCAACCAAGTCTGCACATTTCGGCGTCCCGATTTTGATTTTTTTTTGCTTTCTTTTGCCGTTCCTCACCGTACTGCGCCTTCGCGAAGCGGAGAGAATCACAAACCTTATAGATTCATTTTATTAACGATAATTTTACCTACTGCACCTTGCGCAACCTTCTCCCGCCATTTCTCTCACCTTCCGGCAAGAGGAGCTCAGGAAGGAAAAGGAAAATAGTGGCTTGAATTTGAACGCGCTTTGATTCTAAGCGTATCTGCTCTGCTGAATTGTTTCACTATTCCACGATTTGACAAAAGTAAAATAAATGGGGAAGGAAAATGGCATAGCGTACGCGTAACCACGTGCTTGCTGGAGGTAGAACTTCTTGCTGGGCGAGTTGGTGCTCTAACCACCCAAGACTAAGCTGCTCGATTTTTTCCCTAAGCGAAAGGCGCTTAATATGCATGCCATTCGGTTTCTGGCAAAGGAATTGTTATACCTATCTTAATTTCGAAAAAATACGATAACTCCACGGTCTAATCTGACATGCCGGCTCGAACCATTCGTTTTTTTAATCGCATTGCATCTCTTTCACATCCCCATTTCTTCTCAATCTAAGCTTGAATATCATTAGGACTCGTTTGTTCCTTCTCCCACTTTCTCTCTGTACCTACGTATTTATGTTTCCTTTCAATACTTCATTGAAATTCGGCCACTGCGAAAGGGATTTGGCACAGCGGCTCAGCTACTGAGCAGCTGTGGCTGGGTCGAGGCGCGGAAAGATGGACTCTTAAGCAAACATTTTAATTTTCAAAATTCAGCGTGATTTGTCACCTTAGGGTTACCGAGCGTGTTCATGACCTCGTGGCTGTAGGCGCGTTTCAACGAGTCAAGCGGAGCAGACTCAGAGTTGAACCGGCCGGCTACGCAGACGTGAGCGTAGAAGTCGACGCAGGGGTCGGCAGACTCGTTCAGCGTGGCCAGGATGGACTTGGCAAGCTCAGCGCAGTCCTCAAGTGTCGCATACGACCAGAGTCTCGTGCCGAGGGTGGTACCCGCGATGAACTACGAGCAAGGAGAGGGCGACCACCACCAGAACAGTGCCGACGAAGGCGCAGCACAGCAGGGCCCGGTGCTCAAAGCGCAACTGAACGTGTATGTGTTGTGAGCTCCGACACCTGCGCCACGGTAATCTTGCTGCGGGGGAGGAAGAAAAATTGTCATTTCTTGCGTAGACGGGAAAAGAGGCTTCACCATACTTTGGCCTCAGGTACTAATACTGTTTTTGTGGAACGGGAAAGGCTCAGTAACTGTCTCACTTCCGGCGGACACATTCACCGCGCCGTGAGGGAAGGAATCAAGGAGGGAATGAAAAAGAAAAGAAGAAAAAGGTGCAGTAGTAGAAGGCTCCGGAGTATTTTCGGCCAGCATGGGGATCTTTAACAGGCGGTGACATCGCACAGCACACGGGCACCTTTTGCGTTGCGCCTCCATCGAAACGTAGCTTTCACGGTCTGGAGTTATGTCCCCCCCAACCGTGACGGGAGGAAGAACGTTCATCTTGAAGGATTAGAAAGGCAGCGTTTATATTCAAGGAACGCAATTTTGTAATACAAGGGATGGCGCAAGTATTTTCGCAATCTCAATGGCCACCCTAGTAACTAAAATTCCTTGACGGATAGGCAGGATCTTCTTCTTCGGTGCGATGCTGCTTAGAGGCACGTATTTTCAATTCTTTATGGCATATTTTTCTTTAACTGTAGGGCGCCATTGCTGGTGCTCGGAAATACGCTGAACTATAAAGACAGTGGCGTAACATCAGTGAAACCGAGGTCTGATGACAAATAACTGCTAGAAATTAGTCGCAAAAGGTCACCAGATCGATTCCGCTAATCGCTGAATTAGTTTCGTCTTTAAGAGTGAGCGTTGTTAGGTGAGTCGGTCGTACATACTTTAGCAAATGAAATGCGCAAAAAAAGCCACGAACGAGAAGAGCACAAACCCATCCTTGTGTTCGTCTCGTCCGTGCTTTTTTTTATGCGCATTTCCGTTGGTTAAGTAAGTCAGTTAAGTTTTGCCTACGAATTACGCCTTGCAAGACCGCGATTATAGCATCTTTGCTGGCGCTTTTTCTGTGCGTGCGTTTCTGAGCTATTCCTTTGATGGCCTCTATAGGCCACAATAGGCATGAAATATGTCTAATATAGCTGTTCGTGACTGTGCTGTGTGCTCTAAAATACTTTTTTTTGGGTTCCGCCAGGTGGAACCTCATGCGACACCTTTCAGCGGGAAGCACCTAAATTCATACATTTATTTTCCGCTCGTCACAAACTAACTTGGAAGACATGCTCCTTATTAGTATGAGAACCATGATAATGAAAATATAGAAATGGTTTGTTTTGATAATAATATTTTTATTTAACAACATCTCCCCTAAGCAGTCTTCTGTACCACTGCTTTGTCACTAACGGCCATTGCATAATGGCTGCCGTAGGGGGACATTGTGTCGAGGCAGTCTGTCGAGTTCAGGAGCTTGATGAAGTCGGCTTTCGGACGTGTCTCTATCCATGGGGGCGCTCTCCAGGACCAAAACGGCTGGTACGTTTTAAGGATCATATTCCTGACGGCGGAAGCTGTGGGCTCTTCACACGTGGGAATCCACGCCGGCTGTTGTGTCGATTCATCCGTCCTTCCGGCGTTTACTTCGAGGTCGAACTTTCCAGGCACTTAGTTTAGCGGACGCATCTTCGTTGCCGCTGCGTATGCATAAGAATATGAGGAACTAAATGAGATGCTGCTTTTCAGCAATGTCCCAAGACAACAGGGCAATATAAAAATTGGATAGAACACTTAAGCTCCGGTTAATGGTATGACACGATAGCGTAATTTCTATAAATGTAGACCATTCTCTAATTAACATTCATAGATCCCTAGGAGTCTTCAGACCCCTCCTGGCACTGTGGTGCAGCGTCACTGCCCAGCAATGGGCCCAGGTTGCTCTTCGCGAGCGGCCAATCATTAGTTTAACTGCCACTTGTCACGATGGGCAGTTGGCACACTATTTGGTGAGCAGGTTGTGATGACGCTGCAAGGTCACCTGACCTAGCTGTGTCATCCCGCCTGCCTTCATAGGCTGCTCTGTAGGTCCCTCCTGCCAGAGCCATGCTCGTTCTTTTTCGCTCAAAACGTCAAAGCCGACAAAGCTGACACAGACACCGACGCCAGGAATAACGACATCGATTTTTTTTACAACGGGGCCTTTAGCGCTCTCACATTAAGAGTCGCCGCGTGCCATCGTAATAAACGTACGATACTTATGAGCATGTACTGGCTAGCGTGCATCAGTTTATATCAGTGTAGTTCCCGATATTTGCTCACAACGACGCAGACAGGACGCAGTCTGTGCCTCTGCTACGAAAATAACGTAGAGGTAATTAATTAGCTATGGCAAGAACCCCATTTCTTCCTGTACGCAGTTCATTATATGTTAGCAATCTTGATACCGTTTTTAGATTCCTTCGTATGCTCTGGCCAAAGAAGTACCGCAGCAGCTGGCCGTTTTATCGAAACCAGGTAAATTTTACATACAAATAAACCTTCAACCACGTGAAACTTGTGTACACACTCTTTTCAAATTCGCTGAGCAGCTGCCTTGGCAGTGACGCTAGTTATTGCCTGTGACGACTGATTTCACAAACTTGCTTCAGGTGGACTATTTCCAAACTCACCCCCGATTACTGTGCTCCTTTTTTTTCTGGCTTCTCGGTGGCGTCATTTTGACACGCGCACAATGTTTGCTCTATATAAACAGAGCCTGAGTGTGCGTATAGGCATCTGCGTATAGGCATATATTCGTATAGCATGGCATATATAGGCATATATATGTGTAGGACGCGTATGGGCATCAACGCGCCTTTCAGCACTGCAGGGCTCGTACATTTTAGTAATCTGCTATCAGCGCTCCGAACCACGTTCTGTGTCACTTCCGCTGTCAGCTCGCGCATATCTCATGAGCCTCCTTTCCAGGCTGACTGAGTTGCGCTGACGCCCATGATGTCAGCAAGCGGCCAGCTTCTCAGAAGGATAGTAGCGTCCGTGCTGCCGCAGTCTCGTTGTTGTTGTTGGCCTAAGCTAAGTCGAGTCTTCTAGTGTCGTTGCTTCTTGTCCGCTTCTAGTTGAGCCACTCCCAATGTTTTTCTTCTTCTATTCTACATTGGCATGCGCTGCTGTTGGCCATATAACTCAATAGCACATATAGTTGTTAATCTCCGCATTACAATGGCACGCAAACAAAATAGCAAGCCTTGCTGTCCCTTTTTATCAGGAGTTGGGCGAAAGGATTTGGGATTCTTTTTTGTCTCGAAATGAAGAATAAACTGGTAGACCATGCAGATGACGCGTCAGCTCTACAATCCTAAACTTAGGAGGGCGAAACTGAAGAAAGGGCCATATGGAATAGTCGTCAGTCCTTTGTCTTTGCCTATTGTCGCTGTTGGGCTTCAAACAATTATGAAAGGGGAAATAGCCCGAACAGCGAAATTTTTGAAGTCTGAGGCGACTATCTGAGGGTTCAAAAATTTAGATGAAATTTGGTTTTGTGAGGTACTGTAATGGAGACAAAGAATTGCAGCCACTGATAAGGTTAAGGACTGTGGTGCTGACCGATGAACGTCTGTCGTGCTGGCACGTATAGGGCGGCCTGTCACTCATCGGGTTTTTGCTGTGGCTGGTGGCATATGCGACTGCAAGCGAGCGTCCTTAAAGCGAATCCGCAGTCTCCATCCTTGCCGGCTGATGCTTGCGTTCTACCGCAGGTTCCCGAGAGACCCACGACAATAGTGTGTAATTTTGCGTTCAGTGTCTCAGCCCAAGGGCGCGGGATTGAATCCCGGCACTGGCAGCCGCAATTCGACGGAAGCGAAATGTAAAAAGCAAAGGCCCTTGTCCAAATGGTCGAAGCAATCCAAGGCGTCTACTGCAGTGTCTCTCATATTCCATGTGGAAATTTCGAACGTTAAACATCGCAAACCAAACCAAACTTTCCCGCTTCGGTAACCATTCGTTAAACGCACTCACCTTCGGTATAACCTACAGCAGTGAAGTGTCGACATTTAAAACACTGGGACATGGGACAGACTGGTAGGATTCGAGACATCGAGAGAATGGGTGGAGTTCGTTTTTTACTTTCACATTCAAACCGCTTTCGCATAACTTGCCATTACATTTCACACCTGTAATGTCATTTACAACGCTCGCTGCACTGTGTATAGCCCGGTTTATAGTCTTTTTGTTAGACTCAAAGTTTTGGGCCCAGGGATGAGCACTGAAAATATGCATGGGCTAATTTTCCTTTTAATGGATTGGAAAGTTGCTGTTCTTTAAGAGTGATCATTGAATGTACACCGAAAAATTTCCGAATACTCACAGTGTCTCATGACCCGAAACTGCCCCCATCACGCTGACATGATACTCACTTTTTCTATCGCGAAGAATGGTGTTTAATCGCAAAAAAGCCCAGTTTAGAGGCAGAACTAATTGGTTTCCAACAAGCTTCGCCCAAAAGGGTCAATCCGAGCACCTGCGCATGGCATGCGAAGCAGCCAAGAAAAATATCACGATCACAAGCGCATGATGCAAAGCGTTCCTCTCATCCGACATTTGTAGCCACCAGGTGGTTTTGTGCGCCAATGCATGGAGTTCTGATTATCCACGCTGCTCTTCTTGACAATGGCTGCTAAGGAAACTCCTTCAATGTAACGGGCAGTTGGGTTCGCAGACGAAATGAATATACAGGATCACATGCCCAACATCGCATCGCATGATTTCATCCTCATAGCCTTGCTGGGCTAGGTGTCACTAACTACAGGAGAAATGTTCCATGTTACGCGAGCAGGCTGCAGCGATGCACCATAACCATTAGACTGCTATGACATGCAAGCCACGAAGATATGTTCGGCCGTGAACAATGCCATTGAGTGCAACGACACGCTAAATGCACTTCAGTAACGTCGTGCGAGAGGACACTTGCGAAGAAAAATTCACAAACGTAAAAACGAAAACAAAATGCGCTGCTGCAGACTAGTGTTTCAATGCGGTCTCACGTGTTCCATTTCCTCAAGAAAAGCACCCGTCTCAAAGGTGAGACCCGCTTCGGTGCACAGCGGAGTGAGTCACAGCATATGTGAGGGTGCAAAATGGAGCCCTCGATATTAATGCTATGGCGCAATCTAGCGACTCCTCTTCGCTAGAGCGGCGCCTTGAACTACTGCAGGCTCTACTATGTTCTTCGGGCAATTATGAAAATATGGAGCACAGTCGCTGGACAGTGTTTCAAAAAACGACGATACTTCCGGCTACTGTGAAATTGTCGCGGCAGGGCTTATGTCTCTGACGCTGATTATTTCGCTCGGTGGCTTCCTTTGTGGTGGCTCTTGGTCTTGGCGTTCCGAGCGCCTGGTTCACGAGGGACTCCTTTCTTGCCTGCCTGATCATCCTCCTTCTTTGGGGGCCTATCGCTACGTGCCTTTCCATCGCTGCCCTTAGCGGCTTCGGCTCGATCTTCGGTTTGGCCAGCGGCGTGACTACCAATATTATCCGTTCCTGGCGAGAACGCAGAACCTCCGCGATCGCTCTCGTGCCTCAGAAGCCTGTCTCCTCTGTGCTCAGTGGCCCTTGGGTCGGTTTTCTTGGCGGCTTCGGCTTGACCTTGGGCTTTACTAACGCCTCCGCTGCCAGTTTCGTCCATCGCTGTCACTGCGGCTGACGCAATATGCGGGGGTTCACTGGGTCCATGAACGGTCTGTGCGCTGGCGACGGGAACATGAGGAGACTTCGCTTTAGCTGGCGAATGGTCGGAGGGCGAGAGCAGCGCTGCCGAATCCTTTCCTGGCACTGGCTGTGTGCGACCGCATACGGCGTCGGAGTGCCTGTCACCTTTAGGGCTTCCGGGTTCTTTCCCTGTTGTTCGCTTTCGCTGCCTTTCTGGAGACTTTGAGCCGACCGGCGAGGGAGAGCGCAGGAGGTCATCAGGTGCGCGGTTCGGTTTCTCAGCCTCGTTCGCGATGTGATATGCTCCGGTGGTCAGAGGAGACGTCAAAGGATTCTCCTGCAACCACAAGAATAAGTGAGCAGTAGTTCAGCATCCTTTTGTTGCTCATATTTCGCGGTTGTAGTACTTCGCACATTCTATAAAGCGAACAAACGTTTTATGCCCCACTTGGGATGTCCTTCACTAAATTTCTGTTGTGCTGGAAGGGTGGAGCAACATTGCTAAAAATCACTCTGGCACCGTATAATTTTACAATTTCTCAACATGTTAATTACTGCTCAGTACACGATGCTGATAGCGCAGGCAGATTTTACAGCGATAGCTGTTAGGCACCCGTCCCTGGTTTCCGCGCCGTAGTCGTCGGCCGTCGTCGCCGCTGGTCAACCTGGGTCGCATAAGCCTACGGGTGGTTCTGTTTGCAACAGCCGCCTGCCAGCGCAGGGATGCATCACTTGGCCACTACACCAGTGTTCCAGGAAAGTATCCCCAAAACTCAACCTCTAAACAGCTATCGCTGAATCTTGCGTTAGACTGTCGTAACCGTCCTGCAAGTTCTTTTTAAAAACGTCACAGAAATAAAAGATTGCAATTTTTTTTACACCAGTAACGGTTAGTCGATAATGAAGAATTCGCATGATCAGTCTATAGACGCGATTGACTACACCATAGGGTTCCGCTAACGGCCTGCAGCGCTTGGAGGAATCGGGAAACGCGAAGGCAATTAGAACTCCCCCCTCGCGATTTAACGGAGTGATGAGGCAGTTTTGTTTCATAAGCCAGCAGTGCATGCTGCCCGTTTCAGAGGCCTTTCCCCTCAGCTCCTCCTTCACAGAACACCAGGGTATCCCACTGGCCACGGTTCCCCTCCTCGGCCATAACAGGCCGATAACATTTTTTTAAAGCTAAGGACTACAAGAACGTGAAATACAGTAATCCGTTCTGTTAGTGTTATTAGGATACTTATAATAACCATGGAATGGCAGTACTGCTGATCTGCACGTTGCGCCAAGTTCTTCAACCTAGGGTCGTAACACTTTTCTGTGGGACACCGAAAGCCTGCTGGTTCATATCTGGATGTTAAGGCTTTGACGTTCGAGCATCCACTCGCAGATCCTTGTGGTACCTTGTCCCTCATGGAGGTCGCTTTGTGACTCTCCGCTTTGCCCTCCGTGGACTTCAAACGGGGTGAAAAAACGGTCGGCGAAGTCGCGGCTGTATTCCCTTCCGTGGACGGCTGGGCCTGGGCTGCTTTTCTAGAAGGCAACTTCTTTTCCGGTGCCTTTGGAGTAGGCGAAGCCGTTTCGCCTTTCCGCCGGTGCGTTTTGCGTGCCGGGGATTGCGCCTTCCCGGAAGCCGCCGCTGCAGCTTCAGGTTTTTTATCTGAAGCCGAGAAAACAAGAAAAAAATTGACCATGTTATTCTACAGTGCACATGCTACAGTACCGACTGGCAAACTGTCTTGCCTTCAAGTATACAGAGAGAAAGGAAATCTGACATCGTCAAACCATGGAGTACCTCTGTACAGGGTCAGTATGTGCTACTTCCATTCCTGTCAGCAACTTCATTGGCATTCAGCCTGTGATGCTGTCAAATGAGAGGTTCTAAGGCCGAAGCTCTTTCCTGCTACGAAGTGCCGATAGATCTTGCAGCGCTGAAGTGTGAAATTAGGATAAATACAAACACGTGCTAGCAATCACGAAGAAAATCCTCTGCACGCTAGTCACGGAATCCAATGCACGACATCCGCCTGCCGCACGCGTGTCCTACCAAATCTACCCTACAATGGCGGCTCTAAACGCGGTTCCTTTTCTTGGTACATGCCATGTAGAGAAGCAGTGTATTCCTTAGAGTGTACACCATTGCCACTTGAGGCTTGCGTAGTGTAATTTAAACACCTGCCCGTGGGTAAGTTTAGGTGAAGGTGTCTTGACAGGATGCCACTGAGGCCTCCTGCAAGCCCTACACTTGAAAAAAATTATTGAAACCATAAATAAATCGCTTGCAGTTCAATTTTAGTCATGCTATTTGCTCACGTTTAGTTAAAAGAGCATTCTTGGTAAAAAAAAATACACAGCCCCATCAGGGCTGGTGCCTGAGCCACGGAGATCGGCTCCTTGGGCACAGGCAAATGACTTGAGAGGACACTTATGTTCAGCTTTAAGTGTATGCAGCGATAGCTTTAATGGCTACCTTAAGTGGGCTGGAGTCTTGATGGCTTATCACTACACAGACACGCATATGTTCTTTTTTTCGCCGTCACGTAACATTTGCCCGACCCTTAAACGTACACTGCGATAGCATTAAAGGTCCCTCCCGCTCAAGTACTTTCACTGTCGCCTCTACTGCACATTGATTAATCGCGGGGTGTATTCATACCACTCCTGGCGCAGTGGCGCAGCTTTTAAGGCATGCGCCACTGCCCGGCAGGTTGCTGTTGGAAGCATAGCCACCGGTGAGGCTTGAGACCCAGGTTGCTCTTCTTGATCAACCTCTCGCAAACAATAATTAATTTAACTGCCATCTGCTACGGTGGGCAGCTTGCTCACCGTCCGATGGGCAGGTTGGAATCTACCACGGTGGTCAGGTGGCGATCACGTGACTTAGGTGGCAAGTGGACCACCTGCTTTCCTGTACATACCATGGCCGCCGACACCAGGGCTGCCGCTGAAGAGGACCCATAAAGCTATCGCGTTAAAATTCTAGATATCTCGAAAGCAAAAGTTACTCTTATCCTCATCCCTTAGAAGCATAGGTCTTCCTGAAGTTCAAGAGAATGCCATTACGCGGCTTAGAAAGAAACACTTTGGGCTGTGCATTTTTGAAAAAGCGTCTACCTGCTGCTTGACATGACACTGTGCATTCAACCACTTAGCCAGGCGTGGTGCTGGAAAATCTACATTTGTTATTTGCTCTCTCATTCTACCTGCCACTGTGGCTGCCGACGGCTTCTTCTCTGTTGCTTTGCGGCGCCGGGGACTGAGGCCAACTTCCGGAGACAGGCCGTCGGTTTCCAATGCCTTTTCAGGCGCCGCACATTTCTCGTCACTTGCGGATGATGGCGCGAAAGATTGCGCCGGGGACTTCACGTCCACGGGGCTCGCCGGTGACAAGGGAAAATTATCCGGAGAAGGACTTGCAGAGAGCCCTTTCTTGGACCGCTTAGCAGGCGACTTGTGGCCGTGAGGCCTTTTACGGTGCGGTTGCTTTGCCAACGGATGCGGTGCCGGCGACTGTACGTCCGGTGCGACATGCTCTCCTGCAGTCTGGGCGTCTTCAGCAGAGCGACGTGATCTCGGCGAACCACGGATGTTCTTCCTTTGGGGCGACGTTGTTTCTTTCTTCGGACTTTTGAGCGACTCGGGCGATTCTTGTCGGCCTTCACGACGCATTTCTAATTCCGGTAAAGCGTCTGTCTCACCCCGCTGTGGGACAGGAGATGAGATTTCATGCTGCTCCAAACCAAGGCTGTTTGTCGGGAGTGATGGCAAAGCAGCTGATTCTTGCAAAGCTGATGGTGATCGCCCCGAGAGTGACGCAGGAATGTGGTCTGCATTGTTGCCAGGACCAGCTTCTGCGACACGTTGCTCCTCATTCGGTCCGTTGCTTTGGTCTCGCTGAGCCGTAGAATAAACGGGAAGCTCAGAAAGAGACAGCATCTCCGGCGCTCTAACCTCGTCTCCCTGGGGAAGTCCTTTCTCTTCCACAACCATTGTCGCATGAGGAGGGAGTGTAAGTGACGGGGGTTCTACAGGTGCTGGTTGTTGCTGCTTCTGTGGCGATGACCTTGATTCAACGTTAAGGTGCTCGTGGACAGTCGAGCCGACAGGACTTCTGGTGTCCGGGTGCTTCTGGCTCGTGTCACGTGGTACGTCTTCGCACTGAACATGCGGAAGGTCAGCGTCTGATCTAACGGGTGAAGCCGCAGAGCCAGCGTACTCTCCGGGGGGCGATGACAACGTTGCCTGGTGCTGTCCTGCATCACTTGCGCGGGGTGGAAGTGGCAGTGGGGGTGGCGAAACAGCGGCGCTTGGCGAAGCAGCGTGGTCCTGAGTCGTCCCGGCTGCTTTCTGCGCAGCTTCGCGGGGCGATGTCGGTAATGCAGGCGTGCGGTGCACCTTGGCTTTGACGGAGCGCCACACGGCGCTCAGCGGACGGGACATGTGGAACGTGCCGGAGTCGGGAACGACCTGCGCCGTGTTTCGTATGCAGACTGGTCAAACTAGATGGCGTTACTTATCTTGAGCAGACATGTAATGTTGAGAAAAGCTCCTCAATATAGCCCCACTGTGCAAAGTAGCGACATAGATAGTTATGCCAATATGGTCACGTAGAGAGACATTTAAACAAGTATCCCTTACATTGGAAAGTGCATGAAGATAGAAAACGAATGGTTAAGGCGTCATATCAGTAACGTCGAGCGGCACGTGAGCTATTCAGGATATACGGTCTCCTTCTTAGTCCTGCAGAACAGGGCTTACTGTTTCCCTGAAGATGAAAAGGTCTTGAAGGGTCAGGAGAAAGGTTATTCTTTCTTTATGGAGAAAGCTTGAGGGGTCGCATTTAGCTTAGAAGCAAAGCAATCAGCCTGGCTACTTTTTACTAGGACGAGATCCCTCGCGATAAAATGTGCCCTATGTTACTGTATGCCTTGTCCTAAGTTAAACATGCTTGCCGTTTTGTAAAATACACGATAAAGAAATTTAATGCTATAAGGTTAATATCGATGGAATAATATAGAAAGCTGCCAGAGCGACTTGACAAATATATTAAGGAAATTAATCAACGGCGGTTGCAGGCACTGTGGCGTCCGTGGGGCAACACATGCTACTCGCCGCGCGGTGAATGAAAAACATACTACGTATGCGTAGTGCGAGGTTGGTGACGGGTCGTATTAAGATTGGCTTAATGTCGCAGAACAGAACGTAGATGGCAAAGTAGCTTGGCAGTGTGGGACATGTAAGGCGTACTTGCTGCAGTTTAATTCAACGTAGTCAACGCTTGCAGTGTATCAGAGCAACGTACAGCTAGTTTCCCTGACCTTTTCTGGAGAGCGCCATTTGACGGGTGGCTTTCCATCTCTCTCTTCCGAGCTGTCGTAGCGCCAGTCGCTGGTGGACGGGCTGTTCTTCGCCTCAGAGGTCAGGATCAAGTGCGTGCCCAGCATGTCGCTCGACGATTGCGTCGGCGACTCCACCTGATGCACAATACAAGAAAAGTACAGTGATATTAAGTGAAAGTAACGCGACATGCATAGTGTATACTGACTATATTGCAGCAAGCCCATAGGTGAGTCCGTGGCAGTTAAACTCCAGTAGACAACACTGTCGTGCTGTTCCATCCCAGTAACACTTAGGTGCATTTCAGTACCGCCAACTGATAATGGCTAGCGAAAGCGTCGTCTTCAGTGATGAACGAATTACACTATTGGCTGCTTGTACTTAGGGCACCTTCCGCACTTATTATTTAAGACAGTCACCACGGCTTGTTCTGTGCGACGTCGGAAGGACATTAATCTGTTCGGATGGGCTTAAGAAATGGGGAAAGTTGAAGAAGCACGCTGCCTTAGCCTTTTAAGTTCAATGCTAGCTGACTCTACAAATATGTGGGCAAGTTTGTGCGAACAAACAGACCTGCTTATCTACAGCTGACGCTTTGCTGTAGAGTTTCAGGATGTAGCGCAGCACGTGGTGGCAGAAACACAAATAACTGGTCAGCAATTTGCTTCGCAAGTGTTTCTTACTCAAAACACGCACAGTGGACACGCCCCTACCATCATCAGCAACCCAGGCGTGTGTACCGGCCTAAAGGCAGGAATAAGGCTTTCTTCATTAGTCTTGTTCTTAGCGAACAAGGCCGGACGTTGAAAGCAAAGTTCGACCGACATCACCAGGAAAAGTAATGTGCTTACAGTATACCCGAGACCATTCAGCCACCGGAACGCACAGAGCAGGGCTGGTGTCGGTTTTTTTTTTGCCGCAATGTGAGCGGGCTATTTTTTTCAAGACAACGCTGAAAGCCTCTTGTGCAAGGCATCCAACAACACAAGTTTATAGTAAGTCACGGAACAGATACTACCATGAAAACGTCTGAATGTTTGTACCAGAAGCAAACTGCCTCATGGTAAGAATGCAAATCGGTTTAAAAGATACAAAAAGAACTGAGGTGACTGGAAAGGTGAGATCGACTTTTCTTCGTCCTGTCATCTCAGTGTTTTGAGAGAATGGAAACGTTGTTAATCGCCGTTCTCCACACCGACCTATAATGGGAGCAAGAAAAATAACTGAAAAAAAGGTGTCCCGGCTCGTGCCATTAAGTATAATGGGCTTAATATGATATGAAGTAGAAAAATTACAAATAATATTAAAGAATTTTGCATAGCAGAAAATAAAAAACTAAAAAAAGCTATTTGATGTGTGGTACCAACAATGCGCCGACTGATTACATCCTTTCCAGAAGCGCTCGACGATTCCGTGGGCTCATATAGTACGTGTACTTCATACTGAATAAAATTGCACCGTATTGCGCTGTTTTCCAAAGCACCTAACTGGACGCCTGCCACTGCAAAGCTACATTTCATCAGTGCAGTACATCTCTAGTTTTATGGCGTTCAGAGTCGCGCCATATTAGCCGCGGTCATCTTACGCGTGGCTGAGGTGACGGAGATGAAGGTCTTGGAAGCGGCTCAGGCTCCAGTCGCTCCGATGCTGGGGAGGCCAATGTTTGCAGATTGGTGTCTTCGGCAACCAGCTGAAACCGGTACTGCATGACCTGCTCCCAACTGACCGGTACCCAGGTCGGCAGAGGGAGCAAGCACTCTCCAAAGCTCTGGACGGGTTTCATAAGCGTGGAGTTAAAAAGTGTCTGCAGCGTTGTAAAACGCGTAGCATTAAGGCCGTGGCCTATGAACAGAACGGAAAGGTGACCGAATTCGTCCGACAAACAAGTTAATAAAAAACTGGTTGGAGGAACTTAGATATCTCTTAACTGCGGGAAAGCGAAAGCCGTTTGCGACTCATTGAACTTATGTGAATTTGCAACGTTTGAATTTATTTCACGACAGAGGAGAAGAGCAGCTGGCGCGAGCGTGGCGCCACGTGACCTAGCTCACGTGACCTGGATCACGTGCATAGACCGTGTGACCTAGGTGGCGATGTAACGGACAGACGGTCACCGCGAGTATGAGCCATTAAAGGCTACGGTCTTAATATTCAATTGGTGCTCCTAGATGTAGATACGCAGATATGCATAAAACAATAATAATGTCCACATGATAGGGTGGGCTGTCTCCTAAGGGGTGATCTCTAACCATTGCAGCAGATACAAAGACAAAGTGAGAGGGAAGCGTAGAGAAAGAAAAAAATGAAGACGATGACATACCTGTACATACGCAGACAGAGAAATGGACAGAGACAAATAAGTGTAAAGAGCGATAGCATTTAATTGATTTTATAAAGTAATTGGTACTCATCTTATTATCTTATTTACGCCCTCCATCTCCCTCTGAGGCAGGCGGGGAAGGGAAAGAAATGCACTCTGTAGGGAAAGGGATTGGGCCGGAGAGGAGGATGGCCGCCTCAGTAATACCGAATCCCCACACTTCCCAGTTCATCACCACTGCTGACCGCCTTAGCCAGTACCGAAGAGCCTAGTCGCAACAGCTCACATGAGCGAGCTACAAAAAGCGTATCCAGCTAACTACGCGGTTTAATGTCCTCAGCTCATGTGAACGTAGATTTGAGTATTTTGTTTCACAATGTAGAAGAAGAGGGCGAAAATAATGCTCCATATCACATCACACTGCCGACCTGACTGCTGGCCTGCTTTATGGAATGGTCGTGCCTGCTTGGGAAGATAAAATCTGGGGACCTGCTCACCAGTTTCGTGCACAAGACGAACACGACGGCGCACACTGGGATGAAGCTGAGCTCCAGTGCGGGTACCCAGACGATCAGCATGTTCAGCAGAGGTGGGTAACGCCTGTCTTGCAACGGCAGTGATAGCAGCTTGGCCGACACCAACGCCTGAAAATATGTTGCAACTTTTGTTGGAAAAGTTGCCGTCATGCGATAAAGACAGTCAGAGGAAAGGTGGAGCTGTGATATGTTTTTTCTGGAACGTATTTCTAACGCCTCTAGTCTTTAGGCGTGGTGATAGATTTTTGAGGTTTTGTATTCTAGCCAATTTATTTTTGTAACAGGTTTTTGCAGCTCCAATTCTCAAAGGCACGTTTTTAGGCTGTGTGGCGCCGTTCGCGCTGTCGGAGGAACACCGCGTAAGACTGATTGGTCAGCATACAGCAATGTCACCTGTGACGAAACACATGAAGTTACAGCAACGCGACATGGCAACGCACCACGCTAAGTGGCCCGAACACGTCATAAGTGGTGTCAGGCACACTCTGTCAAAGCGGATAATAACGGAAACACAACCTTATACTGACAACCACGTACAGCTTTCGCTGAATAGCTCGTTAGACTGTGGTATTTATCGTGTAAGTTATGTTTTGGACGGATGCTGTTGCTCTAAAGGGCTGAAGTTTGAGTAACCTGGCTTGATTTGGTTTATGGGTTCTAACGTCCCAAAGCGACGCAGACTATGAGCGGCGCCGTAATGAAGGGTCCTTGTAGTTTCGACCACCTACGGCTTTTTTAAACATTTTTTTAACATGCCCTCACATCGCACAGTACACGGGCCTTTAACATTTCGCCCCCATCGAAATGCGACCACCGCGGCCGTAATTGAGCCCGCGTGTTTTGGTTCAGCAGCCAAGCACCATAGCCACTGAGACACCGCAGCGGTTAGTTTCAGTAAACTGCTGGCATCTTCTCCGGGCTACTTCAACTGTCATATGGCTAGCAGGTATTAGGTCTAGGAAGTCACTGCGTAGAAACAAACGTGCGAGCATTTCGGCATGCCCCTTTTTTAGCTTGAGGGACATAAATTACTGACTGCTGCCATCGCTGTTTTCTAGACTGTACACGATTTTGTTAATGTGCCTTGAATTCTGAAAACAAACCTCCATGTACACTGATACTCACGACGAGGATAACCGGAATCACTGACGTCCAACAAAGCTTCACAAAGAATCCTGGCTCCTCATTTGTCATGAGCCTGGAGTCGATCGCGAGCCTCTTGGCACCTACGCAACATCAAGGAAATCACTTAGTCATTTATCATTTTTGGTGACAGGACGAATGATACACAAAAAAAAAAACGTTTAGTACAGAGCAATAAACAAGGACTCGTAGACAATATATGTCGAAGTCTTGCCGGAACCTTAAATTGATTTCATCGGAGGGCCTTCTAAAAACCCGTGGACCACTGATTAAGGTCAATAATTTCTGCCACCTAGAATTTCACAAAACAGAGCACGGTAAGGCTGTTTTGTGCGCATCTCCTCCGTCTGCCCTTGCACGGTTGTCTACAAACCTGTCACAGCGCTTGAACGAAGCACCAAGGAGTACACTGCGTCATTCACAAGTGGCCTAGGGCTCGAAACAAGACCTTATCGCGTGTGCACATTGCCAGGGTTCGTATTTCTATCAACATGCCTTTAAACTCTGTATCGCGCCCGCCAGGCAGCGACTACTGTCAAAAATGCGCAAAAGAGGGCGCCACTCGAGCGTTGTACACAGGTGTGTGGACGACTGTACGCCTCAAATAATGCAAGCACTATTTTCTCCGCAGGGGAGAATGGCTACAAGATTTTCCCGAATTTTTTCTCCGAATCATCACGGAGAACTTACACTCCAAGCGGACACAGCAGGGGCGTAGCCAAGGGGGGGGTTCGGTGACAGAACACTCCCGAAATTTTCTGAGCGCTGCATTGCCTCCTTCCCCACCTCCTTTCGGCCTTTTTTTGCCCAAGCTTTTTACACACCGCATTGATATAGTAAAAACAGAAAAACGACCATAAGACAATTGTCGGTTTGTTGACGAAAATGGTTCCTGTTCTAAAAACCAGATGGCACCACTCAGCTGAACTTATCGTTATCGTTATCATACGTCATCATCATCATCATCATCATCAGCCTGACTGCACCACTGCAGGGCAAAGGCCTCTCCCATGTCTCTCCAAATAGCCATGTCCTTTGCCAGCTGCGCCCACCCTATGCCTGCGAACTTCTTAATCTCATCCACCCACCTAATCTTCTGCCGCCCCCTGCTACGCTTGCCTTCTCTTGGAATCCACTCCGTTACCCTTAAGGGCCAGTGGTTATCTGGCCTTCGCGTTAAATGCCCTGAATTAACAAGCCCATTTCTTTCTCTTGGTTTCGACTATGATGTCATTAACCCGCGTTTGTTCCCTCACTCACTCTGCCCGCTTCCGGTCTCTCACACACTATCATACACTATCGACAAAATAAAAAGTGCATTTTTTTAAGCGCCTTTGCGGCCAGGCGCCTGTTCACATGCACGGGGTGGACGTCTTGACAAATGTCATTCGTTCGCAGTGGCTGACCTTGTTCTAGATCAGACACTTTTGTGTATTTGTATGTCATGTAAAAATATTGTAAACCGCCGCGATTTTTCGTACGAGTGTTTTTTGTGAAAAAATAAACGCTCCATACGAATCGTCCTTGGCTTCTTGTCTGCATTAGTGTTTCTATGTGGACATTACAATGAACTAACCATCTAGCCCTTCGGCTTTATTACAGCAGAAAAATGACTAAGATATAATGTTTGGGCGCAGGCTCAATGCGTATTTGTTTGCCGGCAGCGTATAACACCCTCTGAAAAATACATCTGGCTGCGCCACTGGAACACAGGATTTGTGAACTCTTTTGTCATGATGTCAGAAGCGAGGTAGGACTTAATAAACGCCGAAGCGGATTGGTCTGTCGTCATAGCGAAAAATTATCGCACTACCTATACGGGTACACCGTGCTCAAAAATGCTCTGCAAGGACAACTCCGAACCACGACGTCATTAGTATCAGAGTAGCTTCTTAAGTAGCACATATGACCGGATGAACTAAATTTGCCGCATCTTCGCGTGTTTTCAGAATGGCATATTTTATATCAAAAGAGCGCACTAATTGATATTAATGAAATGTCGCAGGGCTAACGTTACCATATAAACGTCGCTTAGGGTTTCACTAGCTTGTTTATTAACTTTTGCTGCGTTTTATACAGTACGCTCGTAATTTTCGCATCACGTGAGAAGACTACCCATTCTGCTCAGTGGTCAGGAGAACGAAAATCAGCCAGACCATTGTTGAGGACACTCACCGTAGAACTGGACGATAACGATGACCTCAAGCGCCAGAAGGAAAAAGCGCAGAGCGTTTTGACTATGGGACAGAATGGAAAACACCTTGGCTCCACCCTACGAAAAAATGAAACTCATTGAGAAACTAATCTGCTACACAGGAGACCGAAATTTCTACATCTACTCTTCGCTCTACCATTCTCCGAGCTTCTACTCTTAGCATTACTTCTGCTGCTTTATTCTATCGGTACTGTTACTTCTATTTGGATCACAGAGCAAGTGTATTAGCTGTACCAAGGAGGGTGCACTACCTAACATTGGATGTCTAGCGATCGTAATTTCTGTAGCTCACTGTAATACTACCTTCTGCGTTGTCATTGCGTTTCTCACTGTTATTATTGTTTTTACTAGATATCATCATGCAACCAGTAGTCATTAGTCATATTTCCTGTTCCTTATTTTATTTCTACTCCCTGCACTGTATTGTGTAAATGTTGAAATCAACCTCTCCCCTCTGTAAACCACGTGCTTAAAGGGTTTCAGAAATAAATACTTTTACTCCTGCCCTTGCTCTTACTGTCGTACTCTTTTTTTCCTATCCTTACTATAACTTCAACCTTTACTCCTACGAATTTGTTTAGCCTTACTCCCATTTTTATGCGTTATCCTACTCCCCACGACAACGAAAGGTTGAATCTCGAAAGATCCTCATCATTCAACTTTCGCTGAACTAAGTCAGTGCATGTTATTAGCGAGGAGAAGTTGTGTTGACTACTCTGTTCTAACTGAACTTAAGAGTGAATGGGTTCACGTACGGGAGCGCTAAGAGCCATGCTTAAGAAGAACAGAAAGCCGCAGATGAAAAAGTGCGCCATCCTCCTGTTGACCAGCACTGGCGGATGACACGCGGACAGCACTTCCATGATGATGTCAGGCATGATCAGCTGCAGGATTTGTTTGTTAGAAAAACTGTGCGCTATCCCAACTAGCACTGAATATCCGCCGGAAGTTATATATAGGCCGGTCCTCGTCGTTAACAATGTATACAACATTTGGCACACGTCTGGAGCAACCTTGTGACTAAGATTTGGGACATCCGCAGCTCTGGACAGTGAGGAACACTGTTTCTCGCCTTTTCTACAACATTGGGGTAAGAATTACATCGTTAATGGAAGAATTTGCAACGCTTAGTGTGTAGCGCCTGACCCGTTTTTGTGAAAGTTCCATACCTTAATGTTAAGTTTATTTTTTTAATTACTCGAAGCTTTTAGCACGTTGACCGCTGCATGGGCTCACTTTAAAAACACGCTAATTTTTCTGGTTTGGATTGTTGGCGCGTTGCATTCCATCGGCTTAGGAATATTAGCAAGAATTTTTTTTTTCACACCGCACAATATGCACAGTTTTACTCTAATGTCGCGGGAATTCTAGCACCCCATGGTCGCTTATTCAAAGAACGAATAGGTCTTGTAACTGTGCACTTCATAACATAATAAGAGAAGCAAGGTCACTCACAAATTTGGGCAACATCATGGAAACAACCCACAGAGAATGAACACGGCTCCAGAACTCTGGGTAGGATCCCAAGCTGACAGCCTGAGGAGTGATGCTCACGATGAAGTTGAAATCTGCGATCAGAGTGTTACGCGCAACGATAACATAAAGATAAAGAAAGGAACGGACAAGGAATCAAAAACGAGCTGATAATAAAAAGAAAAATTGGTGGAGAAAAGTATATATTGGCGGCATATGGGTTGTATGCGTTAAGTGCAGCATCTATAACTAAGTTATTTGTTCGGATTTTATTAACCGACGACTTCAAGAACAAAACCAATAAAAGAATGAAAATTGGATTTCGAAAACTGAAATTGGCGCAGTAATTGTCTAAAATCTCGGTGGACACTCGAACCGCGCCGTAAGGGAAGGCAGGAAGATAGGAGTAAAAGAAGAAAGGGAGAACAATACCGATACAAAACAAATCTCTGCACAAAGACAATAGTAAAAATAAATAACGCAGTTTAAACGTGATAAATTCAAATAGCAGCATTGCATTGCAACTTCTGAGTCGAACCCACTCCACATTTTTAAAGCCCAGTGTTGATTAAGAGTTAAAGCTGAAATAATCTTTCTCTCGCACACTGCATCAGTTTTCAATCCCTCTGTTGTGTTCTGTTGGACTTCGTAACAAAAGAAAAGAAGGCCGTTCTCATTTTGAGAACAATACGCACTGAATAACGCAGGTTCGGTACCAGCCGCACACTGACAAAATGCATTGAATGTATTGACTGTTAGCATGACAGGGAGTATATTTTGCAGCCACAGGCATATTATTTCAAGCGGCTGTTGTCACCGTGAGATCAAAGTGAACAAAATAATACTATTGAGGTGAGACTTCTCCCTGAGCGGTTGCAAATAGAGCAAACTTTTTCTGACACCGCACTTATGTTCCTTAATTCGTTTTAAATCATTACCTAAGTTTTCAGATGCTTCAACCACAACGTGACAATTTGAGACTCAAAAGGTTTAACGGTGCCCAGAACAAGCTCAGTTAACAACAAGCTACTGTGGCACCACGTAGTGTCATTCTTGGGGCCTCCACAACCACTAGATTTCAATAAAGTCTAAGGTTTGGAGAAGACACAAGGATAGCAACAGGAATCATTGGTGAAAGAGCAAGACCGGATAGAGTAATCAGGCTATGGAAATCGCAGGGGCAGGCAAGGAGCAGTTGGGGCATGCAAGATGTAAAATTGAGGTGTATTCGAGGATACTTTTTCCTTTCAGGAAGATTGACTTACAATACTACCTTAGCTTAAGAACGTAAGGGTTGAAAATAAGGTAAAGTGAAGAGGCCCCTTATGAAAATCCACTTAAGTATAAAAAGGGGATATAGCTGAAAATAAAAAAAGAAATCTTTCTACGTTCGGCAGCGCACTGAAGCACCCGCCATCTGTCGTCCGTCCCTGTTAAGATAAATACGCACCCGCGTGCACCAGCATGTGGACGTTTATGCCCGTGCTGTCCGATAGGTGTCCCAGGAAGAGGAAGGAGACGATTGTGCCGATGCCCTTGCTAGCCGTGTCCACGACCAGCACGAACATCACGTCCCTGTTTTAAAGAAAATGTGGCAGCGTTCTTGGAGAGGGTGGTTCAACAGCACTTTGATTTTCTTTGCGTTTGGATGCGTCAAAGCCCTTGCAGATGTTGCTAGCCGAGCATGTGTTAATAAACGCTTTATTCACCAATGCGTGCATACAGGCTTGTGTGCATACAAGATAAGTTTGGAGGTGGATGCTCACTCCTGAAATCTGTTCTTAAAGCAGTTCAGTCGCTCGATGCCGAGGTAGATGGTCCCGGTGACGCCGACACTTTCCAGAGATGTGTAGAGGGCGTTAATCCACATCTGCAATAAAATATTGATGGAGAAAAAACAAACAAACTAGTAAGTCATTTTAACTTTGGGATGGCCACATGGCTGCTTCTTTCTTTGAATGACTGACGTACTGATTCTTTAGCTTATATCTGTACCGAAAATGAATTTATTAGAAACTGTACTGCAGAAGTAATCCGGCAGAAGTTATGCCAGTCCGCTGTGCCACAGTTATTTCGGAAGTCCACGACATCGAATGTTGTGCGTGCAATTCAATCAAGCCGCTGAGACTTGAATAAACTACTACTGCATTGAGCAACAGAAAACCTGTGTGAAGCTACAGGACGGTATTGATCGATATTGCAAGTAGCTGTATTAAATACTAAATTAGTATAAATTTAACGTGTAAACGCGAAATTCTAAACTCAGGCACCATGCGGCATGCGGATTAGCGTGACTTCAGGGGGTCGACGACTGCGAGTTGCCGCGATGTTCAACTTTTGCTTCCTCAATCTTTACGCATCAAATGGTGACATTCAGGCCATTCAAGAACGCTTGGGACAAAACAAGGCAACAATTTTTCGGTAGTGCATGCTGGGATATTGGTTCCGGTTAACACAAGGGTCGGTTAACGCGAATCGTTCAAACCTCCAGGTTAGCCGTCGATGCCCAGTTCGAGTGAAGAAACATGCGCAGTCCTGAAGTGGAGCCTGAAAGGAAGAAGGCCCGGGCCAGCAGCATCAGCGTGGTCAAGGCGTGCAGGATAATAATGCCGTAGAAGAGCTGCAATAAAAGCGCACAGGAATACGGCATGAGTCATTGGTTTGGGAACTACGAATGGCAGAGTACGCATACTTAGTCACCCATTAGTCAACCTGTCACAAAGAGTGTAAAAAATGGAGTAACTTTCGTTTCTTATATCATATTTAAGTAATTTTCAAGCTTTATTACAGAAACGGCCTTTCCAAGTTATATAAAAATTAAGATAGAGTACCATCTGCCAGAGATTAAGCAGGCCGACTGAGAGGAAATTTATGCAAAAGCTAACCTTAACTTCAACACATTCTAAAATGTGCGTGGCTGTAAAGCTAAATTGACAAATGGGTCAGCAGTTTTAAATTTTGATCTTCATTTACTGTAAGAGCCTGCGTATCTAGGCCACTTCATTCTTAATTGTTTAGAACTCATCAAAATTAGCTAAATTTTAATTGCGCTGTAGTCAACTTCTTTTTCTGAATTAATCTCACAGCGCTTTCCCACTTCTGCACTGCATAGACGATTAACAAAGAGATCCTTGAAGCTCGTGACTTTTACTCGACGTTTTCAATGCCTGCTCATTATACAGTGAACAACAACCTTGTCTGAACCACTGTGTATAAGGGAAGCGAAGTAATTGTGTTTTGGAATCTCGTGAACATGATGCGCATCAGTCGATACATCTTAGAGCGCTCTGGAAGTTCTTGGACTCCACCAATTATTTTCTTTCTGTTTATTTTGTTTTTGCTTTTACGCTATCTTGGTGAAAAACAATCGAACTTCCGCCGCCACGTGGTGTAGACACCGCGTCCGTAAATTGATGCGAACGTTTTTAAGCGCTTGGGTATGCAGTTACCGCATACATTTCGGTAAGGGCCGAGCTCTTATAGTAGCCATTCCCGCAAACTGGCACCCGAAAAATTGACAAAGAAGAGCTGGCTACGTGCAAGTCCTCTTCAAAATTTTATACTTTTCCTCGCCGGGAACGTTCCGTAGCGTGCAAACAATAATGCAATAGCTTTTCCTGACAAAAACATGAGACTACAAATGATTTCCCTAAAGCTTTCGCAGTGAAGTGAGCTTAAAGGGAGGTGATGTCAGAGTCGCCTTTCAACGAAGGCCGCAGGTCTCGAACGCAGAGCGCTGTTTGCACCCTCATCCTAAGAACCCTTACAGACAAGCGTCAACTTTAATCACCATACGCACATATCTCGCCCTTAATTGTCATTCGGCATAACTTGAGGTTACTCCACTTTTGAAAATCAGCCTTGTTTGTTGCGGGCTATTCTTGCTGGTCATCGTATCATCCAGACTTTAAATTTGTTATGTAGATGAATGGTCCCTAAGCCAACGCTAAGCCGTCTCAAAATACGGGTCGCCGCACATACGGATGACGCATACTCTGAGTTGCACTGCAGCAGAAAACTTGAGTTGTAAAACGCCAGTTTCGTGTAAGGTCCGCATACTTTCAAAGTCTTTAAAAAGAAAATGCGGGCCAAGAACGAACATATCTGGTATCTGTCACATTACGAGCGATTTTCGTCACCACAACTCTTAGCTATACTCCAGATTTCTGCGCTGTATAAAGCAGCCAAAATCCTGGACACGGAAGTAACGTGTCACACGCTGTGCCTACAAAAGCGAGCAGCCGCTTTTTATCCTAATCCGCTGCAATGTGAAGCACTGTCAAAGCAGCTCGGCCCTTAAAGACGCACCAAAAATGCAGCTACTTGTCTACCAGCGAGTCGAAGGGGTTATTATAAGAATTCTGTATGGATTACTTATGCTGTACCCACACTGTTTCTGTTCTTATACGAACATTGTATCCGCTAAATCTGAACGCCGTAATCTTCCCAAGCATTGCGTAGCGCCAAAGCAGCAGGTGGAAGTTGGAACAGCTCGTACGTATGTTTGAGTGCTGAAAACGATTGCAACACCGTACAACAGCATGTAAGAAGAAATCATGGACCATTGTAGTGTCATTAAAAAGTCCCCCGAAAGTCTTTATTTCTGCGGACCACAGAATGCCGTGATTCTCTCTTCCTCCAAGCTCGCGCTAGAGCGCCTGCAACGCGTGGCTTGCGTTTGTAAATTTTGATTCTGGTTTCCGATCAGGAAAAAGAGAATACAGCTCAGAGGTTTTGCAGTTTGATTACTTGGCTCCCATTTCACGTTGGAGTGTTTTGTAACGCCGCTGCAGATCTTTCCCAAGAAGCTAGGTAGCATCAAGCATCAGTGGCTATCCCAAAAGTGAAGAGTTTCACAAGCCACCTAGTGGTGACCCTTTAAAAAGTAATATTTCTTCTCTTCGGCCGCCTCTGCACCTACGATGCGTTGCACGAGGCTTATCACACGAGAAATCAATTCTCTTGCACCGACTGCACATCAACTCCGCCTATACACTCCAGTAGGGCTGAGAAAACAATCCTCGCGCTTCAGCTGTGCTGTCATGGGTGATTTGTATCAGCTCATTTTATTGTACCTGTGTTTCCTGACGAGTGTGAGACACTCGTGTGCAACCTCAGGAGAATCAATGTTCCGTTACGTATCTAACATTGTGTACCCTGGGCGTTCACGAACTGATCGGCGGCCAGTCTAAAAATACTTGCAGTTTATAAACGACACTAGCCCTATGGAAGAGTGGTAGAACTCTTCCATTCAATTAATGACCACCGTGGTGCTAACCAGTCCGTTGGGCCATCGGCGGTGCGGGCTTGGCAACATTACTTTTCTGTCCTTTTTATCTGGCCACACTAATATATGTGATGCTAACCGGGGCCGGGACACATTTTTCTTATTTCTTTTTTCTAGTCTCAACATAATCTATGTGAGGCTAACCGCGCCTACATATAAACACCACCACCACCTAAGCGGTACCCCTACAGGACACCGTTGCATAAGAGAACATGCGCGGAGTTTGGGGCTGGCGAAGACAGGCAGACGAAGTAGACACCAGTGCGTAGTGCTGTTTGTTCCTGCCTGGTTTCTGTCCTGTTTCCGTGGTCACAGATATTCAGAATAAGCTGAAATGGGGGCGTGGTAATGTCGCCAATGTAATATGTCTTACCACCTTCAACTTGATGATCCCCCTGTGCGCTATGGCAAATACCAGCACCCAGATGGCGGCGACGGCGAATATGGGCTCTGCTCTGGACACGTCGTACGAGGACTGCTCCCAGATGGACGGGCGACGGCTGCGCACAACACAGCGAGCAAATTATCAATTGCTCGTTTCACGGTGTTGGAAACCAGCGAGAGGAAACCATATTCGCGTTCTACGGCGGTGTCGCTCGATTGCTTACAAGTCGTATGGCGACGCGGTGTCTGGCAAGTCAAGGATGCAGGTCTCGGCCTCTTCCTTGTAGGTTCGGGCATCCACCAGCAACACTTCGCTGCCGATGGCGACCGGCATGCCCTCAGTCAGCGTGCTGTGGCGGAGGCTGTTGGCCAGATGCTGCCGCACCACCTTACAGGGAGTCTGAGAGAGAATGAAACACTGTAAACGCTTGCTCAGAGAGAGCCCTGCTCTCCAGTTCTTACAGCGATGTCTCTTATACGGAACCCTCATCAGCGGCTTCAGACTGTAGAAGACATAGTCATAGCGCTAAACAACTGGAACAAGGGGGGAAAAACACAAAGGCTAGTGTGTTGTGAAGACAACACAGTAGCTTTTGTATTTTATTTCTTTTTCCCCGCTATTTAGCGCTGCTACTATGTTCTCTCTGTCTAAACACCAACTAGCCCAGCTTTCTGCCTTAAATGTCACACTATAGACCGTGATCTCCCGTAATATGAACGTCAAATAACCGAACACACGAAGTTGCGAGTCATCAAGTGACGAAAAAACTAGGCACGTACCCATGCGCCCTGTTGCGATTCTTGTGGTAGGCCAGTTTCTCTCTTTGTCGTGATGTGTTAGTTCAATCTGAACAGCCATTGGCAAATTGCTGACCCAAGCACAGCGACAGCTTTCGCTGAGTTTATCTCGATACACAGCAGGATGTATACACTTGGTAATTTTTAAACTTAAGCTCAGCATGCAGCTTCGAGGATGCTGTTAAAGTATTCGATAACTAATATAAGAAAAAATGCAGTAAAAAAATTATAAATGGATGTTAAGAGGCTTTCACAAAGAGTATCTCTTTTACAGACCGAGGCACTCTCTACGTTCCGTTCTTGCGAAGTTTCACTCAGAGGGTGTGCGTCCGCGTTCACTGCAAGTACCAATGGTTTTTGACGCTGTCCTTGTAGTTTGCAGAAATCTCTCTGATGCCTCCGGTCAGCTCACACTGAAAACGCAGCTGCATAAAATACTCCCAGATTTAAGCTGGTATGCACAAGTCCTTTTTTTTCCAACAGGTGATAGTCGACAGAACATCTCAATGGTTTGCGCTCTATTTAAGCTTCTGTGAGAACAAGCGTGACGGGTCTTATACAGAAGTCATTACCCCTGTATGCACAACATTGAGCCATCGCTGTATAGGCCTAGAGGTCTGAGCATAAGCCTCGCATATGGGAGGTGCGGGCTTCTATTCCCAGTGTCGCCAGGTACCCACCGGTTCCTAAGGGGTACAAGCTTTCCCATGGTCTTGTGCTCGGATTCTTTCGGGAGAAATGGTTGGAAAACAGGTCTTTTCCCCCACCGTGTGTGGCCGAAAAGCACCAATGTGCCATGACGCTCTTTGTCCAAAGCTGCCCTTGAGCCACAAAATGCGTCGCATCATCACCACAAACCGCGTTCTTAATACAAAATAGAGAGATTGTTGTTCGCCAACATCATAATAGGTTACTGTAATTCATTAGCATTTAATTCCCGAAAAAAAATTGTCAGGATAAAGGCAACATCATCCCTTCGCGGGCTCGGGGCTCTACTGCCGTGATACATCATCCGCGAAAACTTGCTTTCTCCCTATGAGAGAGAGAGAGAGCAATATATGCTCGATAAAGGGTGTTATTCACTGGTACCATGAGGGAACCGGCGGCAAGCCGGTCTCCGTCGCTTTCATGGGCGCCGCCGTGTTTCCTGACCGGCGTCCTGAGACGCCTTCTAGAGCGACACACCAAAGCTAGTCGCAGGAGTAGTATTATAGGCCTCCGCTTTACTGTTCGGATAAGAAAGCGAATAATATTTTAATTAAAGCCAAACGACGTTTTAAGGATGTCAAATTCGATTCTTCGCCCCTTCTTCAGAATAGGCCACTGAAGAAGGGCCAGTAAAAGAATCCTATCTCCTGAACATTTTATAAATAACTGTACGGTAGTCCACGGCTAAGATTCAGTGAAGTACAACAGGAAATTCAGTGCGCTAAAATGTAATGCACGGAAAGCTTGCGCCTCCATTTTGTGATGGCTATATGGCATCGGAAGAACATCCGGCGTAAACAAAATCCTCCGTATTAACCACGAATTATAATCTCATTTTGAAAAAAAGCAACGCTGTGATACCAGCAGCATTTTGTTTTAATGCAGGGGTAACATTACATATCAAAACAATTGCAGGAGGCACTTAAGCTCCATCTTGAGGGTATGAACGATAGCTTAAATGGCTTAATGTCCATATATGCACAATTGGCCATTCCCTACTTATTATTCATAAATCCCTGGGATTCCTATGCCACACCTGGCGCGACGGTGCAGCGGTTAAGCTGCGTGATTGCCTTGCGATGAAAGGTGCTTTCACTGATAGGGATTGTGCGACCCAGGTTGCTCTACGAGAGCAGCCTCTCGCGAGCGATCATTACTTGAACTGCCACCTGCCAGAGTGCACACTTTTCTCAATCCGCTGGACAGGTTGTGATCACGCTAAAAGGTTACGTGACTTAGGTGGCCCGTGCACCTCCCTTCCAGGTTGGTTATCTGTTAATTTTTATTCGATTTTTCGCTCACGGTCAACGACGACGACGCCGGATTATCCGCGACACGAGCGCCTTAACGATATCGCGTTAAAATACAAACAGGGAACTGACATGACATGAGTATACACATGGTAATTGCCCTCTTTCTGGCGATGTAAGCGCTATTCACCGAGCCTCGCCGAATGGTGTAGCAGGTGAAGTTGCGCGTCATCCACCCTCCGGGGCAGTCGTGGTGCCACTCGAACGACCTGGTCCAGGACAGGAGCAGCGCCAGTGCATCGGACAGCGGCGCGATGTCGGCCACGGCGTGTATCACGGCGTACGCCGTCATCGAGTAGCCCACGCCTGCGGCAAACCTCGCAGCTTACTGGTCGTTCAAGATGAAACGTTCGCAAGGCCTAGGTACACCGATGCCGGAGCTTCTGTCGCGAAATTCGACAGAAGTCAGTTTCATAAAATTATTTTTAAAAATCTACCTTGACACAGCTCTCGAAGAGGTACGCGCACAGGACGTTGGTGTTGTGTACCTTTTCCTCTGCGTTTTGACAACGCGCTGTTTTCTCGTAATCTCAAGTTTCCCCCGAATAGCAAACAAAATACAACGAATCTCAGCAACCAGAAACCGCGCTATAATTGCTGAAACCATGGTCGAAAGGTCTTCGCATTAACAAACCATGGTCGAAGGGTCTCCACATTCATATTAAGTAGCACACTCGCCAATGCGTGAGCGCTTGTCATTTCCTTGGGGAGGGGGTGATGAATATCAGTAGAACGCCGTAAATGAGAAGCTACGAAGCTACAAACACCTATTTAAAATATTACAAAGATATTTCCTAACAGATGGAGCCGGTCAAAGTGACGACAATGGGCGTATCTAAGTCATGGCGTCTGTAGAAATGTCATTTATATGCGCTCCGTATAGGCAATCGCTAGAGTCTGAAGCGATCTTCACTCACCAAGGAAGAGCGGAACTGTGCTGAAGATGCCCCTGTTGCCGTCTCCGGCAAACTGGGCCAGGTTGCTCTCCAGGCGCATAATGGGGAACGTCACGACTCCCAGGAACGCCAGGTACGCCAGCAGGAACGGCGCTGGATTTGAGGAAAGGCGCGTTCGCCGCCAAGTGGAGGTCATTCATCAAGGAAACGTCCGAGCAAATGTTCGCGAACAGATCGATCTGCTCTAGAAATCACGTCGTTGTTGAGGTTTGCAATATAACCGAAACCTAGTAAAGCGCGTTTTCACTGCATCCTGATGTGGACCGTAATTATAACTGTCTTGTGGTGAGAGCAACGGAAGTGCCCGCATCTTATTCTTCTCTCTAAATGCCTGTTTCTTTCGTGCTTCATTGAGCAGCTAGCCAGCTATCTGTCGGCTAACTGTCCGCAAGAACTTTAGATGATACCAAAGCGTCGCGAATGTCAGGTTAAAACACAGCTACGCAGACAGATTGTCTGACTCTATGAGTGAAACTAAAAGACGGGGGCTTATCCCACTTCGTTTGTACTTCTTGTGTTCACACCTTGTAGTCTTCGTCGTCTCACACACTGGCTAAATGCACAACCTGAAACAACGCACCGAAAAATAATGCTATCAGAAACTCTAGTTGAATCTGCACATTCAAATTCTACCACGAGCCAGGCGCGTACGGTCACCTTTACACCTGATACGTCAGTTGAAAGATAAGAAGTTATTCACTTTTTTGCGAGTGCTTGGAGCAGATAATATTGCGGGAGCCACCTCCCAAAAAATTCAGGTTCATATGTATGAAAGGAAAATTTCACCCCGAGGCCTGATGTTCATTGCGGGCAACGAACACCGCGTTAAAGCTATCAGGTGCAGCATAAGGTCGCTGAAAAAATCTCAGCTACTTAACTGCGGCTAATCGAAACCTCAGGTTTAGCAAGAAGGCCAGAAGGTATCACCTCCTCCATAGGCGATGAACATCATGGGAAACTGGGTCGCGTTCGCGCTCCCGGCCGTCATGACGAACAGGGTGGCCAACTTGTGCCCGCGGCTCTGGTAACACGGCTGGCAGCGACTACTCGTGGATGGCGTGGCCGACGCCTGCAAGAGGAAGACATAAGCGCACCGCTCTCCGCATTGGTTCAACCGCCATCCTCAGCAAGCGCACCCACCTTACGGTGCGTTCCAAATAGCGCATGCCTTCCAGCTCTTACGAGATGACCTAGCCCAACCAGAGGACGACATCCCGCTAAGGACGCTACACACTCAACACCCACCTTTTTAGCGCTGCCCTTATTAGCCATGGTTAGGTGAAGAGCGGGCTTTGCGGGAGAGCCAGAAAAGACCCAACCTAGCCGGCGATCAGCTTCTTCTTCGGAGCTGGGCACGCGGTGCGCGTGGCCGGTTCCGCTGCATTCTTGGCGCTTAGGTCGCTGTGCTGTGTTGCTGAAAGATAGAGGCTGTAGCGGCTCTACAGTAGTGCTGCTTTTTTTCTTGGGTATTGTTTCGCTTTTATATAGTTATAGGCACTGTTCGTCACCCGTCATACCCCCTTTTTTTTCCTCGCCTGCTTCCCCAGTTCACGGCAGCAGGCTAGAGAATTAACACTCAGGTCGACCTCTCTGCCTTTCTTTTCTTTTTCTTCGAGAAGTGTGTCATGAGGTAGAAGTTGAGAGAGGGTGAGTGAAGCTCTTACTCTGTTCGTCGTGATGCGCTAGTATATCTGGCCACCTTTCTTTCAGTCCTGTTCAGCTTCGCTTGATACGAGAGGTATTGTGGGAAGTGCGCAGTGTTTTCTATTTTAATTTATCTCTTGCTTCCCTGTTTCTTGTTTTGCTTGAATTCTTTATGGCTCATCGAGCCCTCACTCTTTCAAAGCGCGCATTTGCAAGAATTCATAACTCTTGGAAGCGCAGAAAACTAACATAAGCAAAAAGGGTATGGCACATTTCTTTTCTTTTTTTTTGACAATACTTTAAGCCTAGTTTCCAGGCTCATACAAGAGTGAGTGATCCAGTTTTTGTCCAAGGAGACAATGCTTGGTGAAGCGACGTAAAGTGCACAAACAGTCGCAGTAATTACTGATAACAAATATGGCCAACGCTTACCTTGCTCAAACAGGCAAGATCAGGCATACTACACCACTCAAAAATTCCTACAAACAAGAAATAAGTGGATTAGAAATTATTTTAAGGGGCTTTACTGACTGAGCAGACTCAGTTTTTTTTTCACAAACAGTTAAAATGTGCCCACGTTGATACATTAACGGGCAACCTATTCCACTCTTCGATGGTGAACGAGAAAAATTATTATTTTAACCTGTGAAAGCGTGGTGAAGACTGACTGACTGCAAACGGCAGTGCTGCATTGTCAGAACAAAATAAATAAATCGAAAATAAATAAGTAAATAAAAAAATAAACTAACCGGTGTATCGATCAATCAATCACTGACGCATTGAACTGATAATTATTCAATTCAACAACCTAATCAATTTATCGATAATAAATTAACCAATTAATGAAGAAATGAATAAATCGATCACTTACTGCATCCATCAATCGAACGGTTGGTCGATCCACCGTTCAGTCATGGTCAGTCTTCTTTCCAGAAGGCAATTAATGGTTTTTGAGGAAGTGTAATGGCGCTGTAACTGTCTTCTCTATGGCTAAACACCCACTACGTGAAGGAAGGAAGGAAGCAAGGAAGGAAGGAAGGAAGGAAGGAAGGAAGGAAGGAAGGAAGGAAGGAAGGAAGGAAGCAAGGAAGCAAGGAAGGAAGGAATGATTGAAGGAAGGAAGGAAGGAAGGGAGGGAGGAAGGAAGGACTGAAGGAAGGAAGGAAGGACGGAAGGAAGGAAGGAAGGAAGGAAGGAAGGAAGGAAGGAAGGAAGGAAGGAAGAAAGAAAGAAAGCAAGAAAGAAAAAAAGAAAGAAGGAAAGAAAGGAAGGAAGGAAGAAAGAAAGAAACAAAGAAAGAAAGAAAGAAAGGAAGGAAAAGGCGAAGTAAGAAAGAAAGGAAAGGAAGAGCAAAGAAAGAGAAAGAAAGAAAGAAAGAAAGAAAGAAAGGAAGAAAAAAGAAAGAGAGAAAGAGCGAAAGGAAAAGGGAAGAGAAGGGGAAGAAAGAAAGATAAAGGAAAAAGAAAGGATAAGGGAAGTAAAAAAGAAGGAAGAGAGACAGGAAGGAAGAAAGAAAGGGAGGAAAGAAGAAATATAGAAAGAGAGAAACGAAGAAAGGGAGGGAGAAAGGAAAGTGGGAGATGAAAGAAGAAAGAGGTGCTCTAGTGGAGGGCTCCGGAATAGTTTTGAACACCCGGGGATCTTTAACGTGCGCTGACATCGCACAGCACACGAGTGCCTTTTTCGTTTCGCCTCTGTCGAAAGGCAGCCGCGGCAGCCGGGTTTGTAGGCAAACGAAGCAAAAGCAGAAACCTAGCGCGCGCAGCTATATGCGCGTGCCGATGCCTGCGTGCTGCCAGAAGAACGATCGCTTCGAAGAGCGGACGCCCCTGTGCCCAGCTGTTTTCCTTCACCTTGGTGGCTAGCGCACATCTCCGTTCTTCGCAAGCGCCCTGGACACGACAATGAGCTACAGCAGAATCCTCGTCCCCTTCCACACACAGTCCCCCATCATGACGCCGTGCAGCGAAGAGGAGCAAGAGGTAGGCTTACGGCTTTGCCCTCGCTATCGGTTCGGTGTCCCAGGTACTCCGCGAGGCTCACCCTGTTGAAGCCTGCCGCCGCGTTAGCGCTGTTTTCCATCCCATGCCTATGGCGTCGTATCGCTCAGCTGGCCTGCGAAGATAGCTAATTAGCTTGCTAACGTCACCTTGCGTGTGGCTATCGCGTGGGGCTCGCGGCGTTTCCACTACGTGGTTTGCTGATCCTAAGCCATTACCGCTTTTTATCTGAGATATTGAAAAATTTGGAATTCGTTTTGTTGCTTTAGCGCGCACGAGTGATGACTTTTCTCGCAGATTACGCTAACGCGCAGAGAATTAGGTGGACACTAAAAAATGCTCCTTCACCTGGAGCGCTAAATCCTATACCGCTAGCGCGCCTTGTTCAATTGCAGTAAGCCGATCATGTGAATTGCAAGGATGCAACGCGAGAGTTCTCAACAAATTGGGCAGGTGGTTGGGAGAATGGTTAGGAATTGCAGCCATCATGTGCTCATCCAACTTTGCCAATAATGTTGCCAGTCATGTTTCGTTGTGTTAACATTTGCTCACCGAAATATATGTACACACTCCTTATGTAATACTCTTCGTGGGTCTTTAAGGTAATGGAATGAAATGAAATGAAAAAAGTAAGGACCAAGAAGAACGAAAGAAATTCGAGGGACGGCAGACGGAGAGAGAGGTCGGCGTATGCGACAGAGGTACTAGGTGGTAAGAATTGAGGCTGGGGAGGCACGGTGTGGTTTTTGAAGATGACAGTGCTGCTAACAGTGATGTGCTCAGACGATTCGGCACATCCTCCTTTCAGGGGGACAGCCTGAGGAACTACCAGAGCTGGGCGCACAAGCCGGCCACCCTGTTCATCATGACGACCGGCGGCGTCAACGCGACTCAATTTCCCATGATGTTCATCGCCTACGGAAGAGGTTAGCGTTGCCTGTAGACGGATACGCGTACTTCTAAAAAGTTCCCATTTTATGAGAAAGTACCCTTACTAATGTACAGAATGTCACCGATGGTACACGTTTCAGTCCCTCAGCAAACTTTATTACACCCATTTCGTTTTGAAGAACGTTACCGATCTGGCCTTGGTAGCGGACGCGGACGTGGTTGGGATGCAGAACTATGCGCTATGCCGTCCACATGGCGCAAACAATGCTCAGGGACAGTGGAAAAGACAGATCACCGCCGCACAGGCGAGCGGGCAATCTGGAAGTCTCTGCAGTGGTGTTTTCTTCTCCTTATTTTGCTATCCTGTGCATTTGTGTGGCTTTCTACAACTTCTCCGCAGTCTTGGACAGCAGCACTGTGTTGAGTGTACCTCCCCGGTGTCGTCGCGTTGTCGAAGTTCCGATGTGAGCTACTTCCTTGATAGTCTGTCCCGAGAACGCAGCATAGGCACACCTCCCCTCACCCCATTTTCTGCGGGTGCCTAGCAGTGTTATGTGGGAGGCAAGGTTGAAGCCGTTGAGTTCGTGGCGATTTCGGGAACCTTCAATAGTAATCCAAACTCTTGTGCATGTACGTGCTATTAAAGTCGCGGTAAGGCACGAATATTTCGGGCCGTTTGCTGTCTTAGAACTACGCATTGTGGTGAGCGCGATTCTTTTCTGATGCAGCGCCGTTCCTGCTGGCGTACCTGGCATTCCTGGGCGTCGTTACGTTCTCCATCATGCGCCTGGAGAGCAACCTGGCCCAGTGTGCCGGAGGTGGCAACAGGGGCATCTTCAGCACAGTTCCGCTCTTCATCGGTCGGTGCCCTTTGGTTCTACTAATCACTTAGACCACTCAAATGCACAAGCATTCACCTTGAAGCTGTCGCTGCTTCTAAAACGCCAAAGCTCATCTTTTCATGGGGCTTTAATAGTGTTGAACAGTGCCGAAAACAGGTAAACAGGAGTAGCACTAATGAGGAAGTAATTACTCATTCTCAACCACCCGATCAAAAAGTAACGTTAGTAAATTACGCCGTTATTGCAAGTCTGCTCCATAGGTAGGGTTCCCATAAGCATCGGCCTAGCAGGATTTCTGTTCAAAATTCATCAGTGAGGTCGAAAATGAAACCATGCTCCAGGATAAAACAGACACGGAGGTTCCACGAAAGAGTATAAAGTTTTCGCAGCAAGTGCTGCGAAAACACTGTGTCGCCTATGGACTCTATTTTTTTTATCAGGTATGCTTCTAGCACTTCCCAACATATCTAAGCTCTGTGAGCAAACCAGACGCTGGTCCTGTCTAAATGAGGGAAACACCGTTGAGAATTCGTGCAGTGTTGGGCAAGCTTGGAAGACACCGCACCTTTTAAGGACCTGCGGTGATCTTTCAGCAGTGTGCACAGTGCATGAAGTGGGATCAGTGCATAAGGCTGTGACCGCACAGCCGCTGTTTTCCTGATATTCTGAAATGCCCGGTAAGCATGTAGGACCAGCAAGGGTGACTACGTTGCGGTGAAATGTCAGTACCCGAAATTTCCGTGGCCAGGCTGTCAGCGTTTGAACTGTTACAGTAGTCCTCAAGCTTTTTCAATCGCTGCTTGCTCTATGTGGGATCCAAGCGTTCCTTTACCGCGTAGAGTCCCCAGAGCTCACATGCAAGTCCGAGATCTTAAATATTAGTGCCCTCCTTGACCTGAAGCCTACGATTGTTCTAATCCTGGAGAGGGTCGGCGGTCGAGGAGTGGTATGAATCCGTAGACGCTCCGGGACATATAATTATATGAACTTTTTCAAATTCTCTTCATGGACTGAGATATACTAAGTGGCACTTCTGCATTGCTAGACGGTGGCTTGTGCTAAAAGCCAAGCAGCCTAGTAAAATTATGAAATGTCATGCGCGTCTCATTCGTCACCGCTGGCTTCTCGCAGGGCTCGGCTACACGATGAGCCTCTACGCGATCGTACATATGGTGGGCGACTCAGTGCCTGTGTCCGAACAGCTTCTCTACCTGCTCGGCTCAGTCAGGGAGGCTGCCTGAAACGACTGCTCGCACGCCGTGCTGCTTGCGCCCAACCGCACCTGCTATGTGCCCAGACAGGCGCTCGTGAGTGCGCCGCTGGCCCTCCTCTTCTGCCGAAATTTTTGTTTGCGTAGATATCAATAAACATTATAGGTGAACAGTCCTATCGAAGTCTGTGCCAATTATTTTTCTCAGTGAGGGGAAGATTGCCTTAGCAATGCATTCTCATAGGCTCAGTAGAGCCTACTGCACGCAGAATTACCGTATTCAATTTTGCACTGTATAAACCAGCACCGACATGTCCCGTTAGCACTGCTGTCCATTAAAGAGGGGGAGGGGGGCAAAAAACTCAGGGTTAGTCTCATAGTAATGCATATAAATAAAAGTTTTCAAAGCAGTTTTTTGATTTCACAGTGCGCCTATGAGGTCGCCCCTTTCTTAAGCTTTGTACAGAACAATGTGCAAGTACACGACGTCATATATCAAAGTTTGTGTATTTTAACACACGCCCGTGTTTGCTTGCCGGAGCTATTGGGGGATTGTGGTACCGGGCTGGAGAGCAGCCCGGTACAGAGCTCGTATATAAGCGGCCGTTCGTGAATGGCTGGTTAGCACTTTTAAAAAGAGCATGAGAAAGTATGCATCGTCATATCGAAGTTGATGTATATATATTTAAAATGTAACGATAAATGCGTATTGTGATAACGGAGATACCTCCAACAGGCGCTCGCTCTCTACAAGTTGCACAAGCTTCTGGTGGAGGCAGACATGCTGTCGCATCCATGTTAAATTTCCTAATAAAGTCGTTGAAACTTGATAGCCGAGACCGTTCTACATAAAAAAAAGTCCAAGCGAACAGCGCACCATAGGAGGCGATGGTGCAGACCATACTCCCAGCCCCTATAGCGGCCTATCTTTCACATGCAAGCAAACACTTTGTAGTGCCTTGAGCAGCCAACATCGCTTTTCTGCACTACCTAAAACGTGCGCAGCCTGGCAAAAGACGCCGAGATTCACGTTTGCACTCGGCGATGCAGATCTGAACTGAGCACGTTGACACTGTAAGATAGTTTAAAGGCCAAGGAAAAGTGCACAGCTAGGGAATGAGAACGAACAATGAGCATACATTTTCTGATTTGCTTGGGTCACAGAAATCTCCGGAAAGTCTTCGAGGCCATTCAAGCGTGGCGGACTGGTAGTCTTCAGGACATGTTGAATCGATGGCCCAGGCTTGTATCTCGTTATGGCCCGCCCAACAACTGCAAGCTGGTCAGCGGAATGAAGCAATATGCATGCATCGCTCGTCTGCGCAGTCACTGTGCAGGACCACCCGCACTCGGCTTATGGAGGCGTTCCGGCGACAGGTGCTTAGCCAGGGCATGCCGACCATGGGCGAAGCAGGAGGGGAGGACTTGCCTGTCGCGCTGGTGCCACCCGAGATGTATCGCCACGATATGGCCGCCTGTATGCTCGGAGTGCACAACTACCTGCAGCCGTGCCAGCAGTGCGTGTTCGCTTGCTCAGCGAGCTTCTCTCATCAGCAACGCAATTTTTGTTACAGCAGCTGCTTAGAAACACAACGGGTGATACCGCCATTTCTTTCTGAATATGGGTGAGATGGAAGAACGGAAAATGTTTCTCAGCACGAACAGTCGGGATTTAAATATGGCGTCAAAATGCGTCACTGCTAGAAAAAAGTATTTTCACAGAAGCTGGATAAATAAATATCTTGAAAGTACATGCCTGCCCTTTATTAAAGACCGCAGGCGTAGCATTTCTAGATGATTGCCTGCATTTTTTCAGTATACGCAAAGATCATGAGAGATGTTGACAGGAGCTGGCCCATTTTATAGATTTATCACTTGGCTGCAGCTTTGAAATAGCTACAATTGGACTACAAGTGTGACAATAACTACCGCGGTGCCAGCGGCAGACTTTCCCTCTCGATCCTGACTAACATATCTAGGTTTTCTCTTTTTCGTTACGATGCTTCGCAAAAGTCCAATGTTACAAGTCCTATTATTGTTCATGTCCTACCCCCTTAGATGCGACCGACCCGTGTTAAGGCATACCTTGTAATGAGGGAGTAATTACTCATTGGCATCCACCCAAGAGCGGCCATACGGCTAAAAAGGAAAGCTATACAGCTTTCTCAGAAACTTCGCAGTTAATGAAACATTCGTCCTGGTCCGGGGTTTGAACCCGGGACCACCGCTTCACCGGAGCAGTCGCTTTACCAACTGAGCTAACCGGGACGGCAAGCTTATGGTAGAGCGAGGATGACTCGAAGTGAGAATTGGTTGGATGCCAATAAGTAATTACTTATTACAAATCTTCTTCACCCTGGGAGATTCGCCTGAATATTGAACCCACTCTGTTCCCAGTTCGAGTTATTGATAAATTCGCTCTCTCCCTTCTACAAGCTTGCCGTCCCGATTAATTCAGTTGGTAAAGCGACTGCTCCGGTGAAGCGGTGGTCCCGGGTTCAAACCCCGGAACAGGACGAATATTTCATTAACTTCGAAGTTTCTGAGAAAGATGTATAGCTTTCCTTTGTAGCCGTATGGCTGCGCTTGGGTGGATGCCAGTGGGTAATTTCCAAAGGCGCAGCTTAGGCACAAAAAATAAGGTGACTGTGGCCTGCAGCTTTAGATCGAAAAACTTCACTGTACTCTGCCCGCAGGCGACGCCAAACCGAATGGGTGGTGGAGGACTTTCACTCCATTAGCGAAATGCGCGCCCAGCCGTTTCTGTCATTGGCCGCCGTGTGGATGCTGGTGTTCACCCTCACTCAGCGGGGATTCACCACGACCAAGCGTGTGCGTACTCTGCGAGGCTCGTCCGGGCCACTGTTGATCCGATCGGACTGTTTGCCGGAACTGCCAACCAGGTCATGTTGCCTAAGACCTGTGGCGTTGAGGATGTCCATCAACATCGTTATCATAGCTATTCCACCTCTGTCATCGTCAGTATTCTGAGCTGAGAACTTTCGACAGTTTGTCGCTCGTAAACTCATTGCCGTGAATTGGACCACCAAAAATGTCCCGCATTTCTTGCGAGCTGATGTCTACTCTTCGCAGTATAGCGTATGGTGGAATGTTTTGTTATTTTTGACATCACAAATCCTTGTTCAAAATCATGCACAATTTCTTCCGTACACTGAATCCGAAAATACGGTATCGAATTTCGGAAACCAAGAAGTGAGTTGGTGTAGTTTCAGCTGCCGTGCAAATTTCCGGCTTTCGTAAACAGTCAAGTACCACCCGAGTGGATTTTACAAACAAAAAAGACTAATGAAAGTTTCTTTTGGAGACGTCGCTGCGGAGTCAGAACGTTGTGGAACTTGCTGACCTACTCTCGTCCGAAACACCTCGCTCACGGATGCTGCGACATAATATAAAAATGTGAGAGGTAATAGTCAGAAGACGCAAGCGGTGTCCAGGAATTGAGAAGCGCCAGCTGCTAGAACAGATCTTTCATCCAAAGGGTAGAGTTTTTTAAGACGGACCTAACAAGAAGATATCGATATACTACCCCCCTCAGAAGCACCGTATAGAGAACGGTGCGAGTCTACTCGTCATGCGCAACTGGATAGAATATACTGCACGCGCTTGAACATTAAATCAGCGACGCTCGATGTAAATTCAGAAGCGTAACCAACCAAGATTGCGAAGCGACAATTTTATCTATTCAAATATTTACATTGTAAACACCTTTAGTTTTTCCGTAAGCGGAGCAGGCGGAGTAAGCATTATTTACTTTTCACTCCCGTGCTTTTGGCGAGACTGCTGGTTAAAAAATGAGAAAAAAAACAAAGCAACAACAACTACAGCATATATATCTCCACATCAAGAACAAAACGCTCTTCGAGCAGAAAGTGATGCCGGAGGAACGCAGCCTGCCGCGCTCTCAATCAAAAGGCATCTGGCTGGAAGCAAGATGCAGCAGCATCGGTGTGCGACACCGCGAAAACGAAACGGCCGGAGCGAAGCGCCGCTCGCATTTTATTTCATTTATTTATTTTTAATCGAAGCTATTCTTTGTCGTGGGATGGTCGCATAGCTGGAAGGAGAGCAAGAATTTAGACTTTCATTTGCCAGCCAGACAGCGGCAGCAGATGTCAGACAGAAGAATATAAGAATAGAAAAGAAAAGAAAGATGAACAAAGCGGACAACAAGTGGAGCATAAAGGGGAGCACGCACGGTCGGCGAACAGAATTGAAATCGTCTGCTTGTCACTGTCCCAATATAAACTTGCAGCTCGTCGTCGTCGTCGTGGCTGGAGGCGGCTGCGACGCGATAGAAATTCTTAGCAGCGGAGCGAACGGAGAACTGCCTGTCTCTCCAGACGCGACGCGACACGCGGTGTCCCCCTCGCAGCTGGGAGAGGTTCCTCACAATGCTGGCTGCCGTGTTCACTGGTCTCCGTCACCGCGCGATCGCATTAACTCTCTCCTTCGCTTTCCTCGTCCCTCCAGCCGGGGCTTTCCTTTTCATTTGAGGCGAGATACGATTTAAACGGGCGTTGCAACGGGCAGAACCTGGCTGCTCGACGAGTGCGAAGATGTTCTCTGTCTTTGGAACGTGACAGCGTAATCCGCTTAAAAAAATATAGGAACTCGCTAGTGGCGTTCGTGTACAACTGCCGCACATCCCCGAGAGCCGTTCACGATATGTTCGTTGTGCGAGCTTTACTTCACTTTCGCTCGCGTTTATTCAGCAATTTACGTCAGAAGTCAGCCGGGAAAAAGTGCTGATGCACTCTGAAGGCTGCTTCAATGAATATCCGCTCTGAATTTTTTTTCTGATTTCATGTTCGCTCACTTGCTCTTAAGAATTTAGATTTTGAGACGAAACACCGCTACCAAAGCGAAATGAGCGCTTTCCGTGCGAAATTCTTCTTCCTCTTTCCCGAGGCATGGCCTGTCGCAGTGGCCGATGAACATTATTTCTCGCTCTCTCTTCCTTCGCTGACAAAAAAAGAACCCACGTTTACACGAGCAGTATGAGTTCACCTCGACGCCGAGGCGACTGCCGCACCATTTCACCGTGATAAAACTGTCGATTTTTTTTATTCGCACAAATAAGAAAAGGAGGCGATCAAACGGAAGCGTAAAACTCAAGTGTCAAGCTTTTATTTCCTTCTTAAGTACCCCTAGACTTCAATGCTTACACGGTGCCGTAGCCGATGCGTCGGATGTCGAGACCACCGCAACTACTGTAACGCCAGTCGGCGTGGGGGGAACTAGACCTTCATGCGCCGGTTCCGTCATATGGTAATGAGCTAGGGCCATAAACGGTGGGCCGTGACACGGGGCTGCTGCCGCCGCCTCCGTTTAAGTGAGAGCGATGAGCCAAGACGCAGCGCTGCCGCTACCCACAGGGACGTAAACAATGGCGGAGGCGCCGCTACCACGCCCAATTCTTCCCTTTATTGCCAGTTACCTCCCTCCCTCGTCTTCTTCCACTCTGTAATGAAGGGTGAAGGGGGTTAGTGGAGAATATGTGGACAGTTTTCTTCCGGCTCCACACCAAATGCCACAGCCTCTTTCGCGCTTTTCGTTTTGCCAGCAAATTCAGCGCATTGATGATATATGGCCGCGCATCGCCCTCCGATGAATTACTCTGGACCCCCTGGCAGGCGATGTGTCTTCGGCTGTGACCCCGGGTCACCGCCTAATTTCCGCGCGGATGCGAGACAGCCGCTGTAGTCGCTGCACTGTCAGCGCGAGGTCAGTGGCCAAGGAAAATTAAAAAATAAATGAAAGTTCCGAATTCCCCACTCACCTGTAAACGCATACGTGTTTCTCTAAGTTGCGTTCACTAACTCTCTACGCCTGTGTTAGGCGCCGCATGAATGCTGAATTTTCCGTAATTGTGCCAGTAACGCTCGTCAATGTATAGAGCATCGAAATAGTCTACTGTTACTGTTGCTGCGGCCTGCTGAGGCGTTGATAGTTAATGCAAAGCTCAGAGAAGGAAAGAAGTACCGGAAGTGAAATGGTGAGGGCAGCGGGAGAAAAGTGTAGTCAGTCAATTTTGAGTAATTTCGTTATATTTGAACTAATTTAAAGGCGTACAGGCACGAAGTTTTTGAATGTCTGTTTCTTTTTTGCCGCGAAAGCGGTCTACAGGGCAGCGTAAATGAAGTCAAATAATCATTTCGCAGGGTGAATATTTAAAACGCTTTTGTGCCGGCTAATTCGATCTAGGATGAAGTCAGCGCTTAGTGTCGCGGTCTCACGGCCAACCTGGACTACCACATTCGTGATCGCATTGGTGTCGCCGGCAAGCACTGGGTTGTTTAGGCGAATGCCTGTTGGTTCAAGAGGCCGCGAGAGCTTGTTCGGAAAGAGCCAACTTGGTCGCACAAGCCCCACAGCTGGGTGGCAGCACCTGCATCGCAGGACAGTGGTGCATCGCTTGACCGCTGCGCCACTGCGCCAGGAAGGGTGTGAGGACTCCCAAGTATGTATGAATGTAAATAGAGAATGACAAATTTCGCATATATGGGCATATTAACCCATTAACGCGCTCAAGTCGTACGCTTAAGGCCGAGCTTGAGTGACCCCCTTCAATTTTTATTCGTATGCCTATATTACACCCATATGTCATTTTGCGGCGGAGTATTTTAGAGAAATAGAAGCAAATGATCGAATTTAAGCAAACGTACGACATCTCAAGAAATGAATAGTAGGCAATAACAGTAATAGGGGATAAGCAAAGTACGGAGAGGTAAGCAGAGGTGCACAGTAAATTAGCGAAAACCATTATAAGCTTAATATAGAAAGAAATGAAAACAAACGTGCAATTCTTACATTGGAGCCCGTAGATGAAGCCTCAGCAAACCTGCAAGAAGCCAGGCCACGTACAACCACTCTCTTTGTTCGCAGCGGCCAAATTTCGATGAAGGCGAGGCCGCAAGTGGCTTACACAATACATACAAATGGTTCGTTCACACTGGCAGTCTTTCACATTGGCCCTTAGCAGTCCGTCTTTGAAGCGCCAGTGCTATGCGACAAGAGAGTTTTAGAATTGCCTTACCTGTAAACTCTCTAATGTTGGTAAAAGCTCACGGACATTTTTTTCCTTTTCTCTAGCCTCCAGCAATTTGGGGGGGTGGGGGGTGGAAGTGGTTGTTTTTGTTGAAATAAATTACATTGATAATCGAGAGAATGAATAAATGATGAACCCTACCGAAAAAGAAAAACATTCTTCTATATCAATAAATAATTTTCATGCCGATGCATGTATACTCTTTATTCGTTCACCATCACATCGGCACATGATTTATACGCCTGCAATAAACTAGTACATATGACATATTTTTATTGAAAAACACGCTATTTCTACTATAAACAGCTCGAACTTTAATGTTTGCAGTTACTGACTTCGAAAGAATGATTTCTGCAACGTTTCGTACTATATACAAAATAAATACTTCCGCAACCAGTAACATACAAATCTAAAACTGCGCCTAACAACATATCAGATGTGCATTTCAGGGTTGGCTTATTAAATAGAAAAGACGAAAAGCTGCTCTTCTCTTCTGACAAATTTTTGTCTCTAGTTTGCAGTGCTTCGCTTGCATACTGTTCGCAATGAATTGCCTTTGTTTTTCGAATTCGAATTCGCAGAGTGTATTTACAGGACTCTGGTTCTAATAAGTCGATAATTATTAAATTTATTTATGGATCAAGTCATCGATGTCATTGATGTCTTCGTCTCAAACTACATTTCCGCACAGGTTCAGCGAAAAATTCTTGAGAACTCAAGCACAAATAGCCTCAGAACAATGTGCGCGATTTAGAATTATTCCGATATAACACAAATACCAGCATTAACATTTGATTTGTATTTTTTATATTAACAGGTGTACCAACTCGGTACCGCTTACATGGCGGAAAAGGCATTCTAATCACTGCCTCTCCTTGAGAGCCTCTTTAATATCAAAATATGCGTCCCAGTCGACGCGAATTATAAAGCCTAACTTTTAGCCCATACAACAGCTATCGGCATTCAGAACTACGGAGGCCTGTCTAAACTAAACAAATTCGCCACTACACTCATTGCAATCATCAATGATTGCGAATGAACTTTTATTATTAAAGCAAAGACGAAAAAAACAACTGTTGCTCGATTTTGCTCGGAATGGCGCATCGGTTTGGGTGTACATTCGCGATATTTTGGCATTTTATTTTGTGATAGGCAATTATAGCCAGGCGCTTTCGATGAGTCTGCGGCGAACACGTGCTGCGTGATTATTAGGTTTCTTTCTTTTTACTTTAGATACGACCTGTCTAACCTTCACCTAGTTTGGGGAAAATGCCTCGTTAGTGATTCTATTTTTGAAAATTTTGAAAGGATTCCCTCACGCCCACGACTATGACTTATTTCCCTAGAGGCATCACTGTTTCTGCGTGAAGTTGGGCACGATAATTTTGCACTTCCGCCTATCTTTCTTCCTTGTCCTCTCGGAGAGCCAAATAAGACATTATTAGACTTCCTTACCACCCTCTTTTTATTTATGGCCCACTCAATCTTTTAAGCAGTCTATATTCTAACAATAATAAAAACTTCAATCTGCTTCGTTTCTTTCATCCGGGCTCACTTTTGTTTCGGCAGAAAATTCCTCGCCCCTGTTTTCAATACTGACGTGTCCAACATTTTTGGACACAAATTTTGAATATTGAAATATTGTACGCTATTATTTAAATATCGAAGGTAATGGTCCATTCTTCCCATGTGTAACAATATCTTTCTGTTAGGGATTCCATCACTCGCATCGAGCAGTCAAGACTGCCACAGAAAACTAAAGCGGAATGCTTGTGACGACAGCAAATACGCTAGTACAAAAAAATTCAACTCTGGCGACGGAAGATTGGAGATATATTGATTGTTATAGCGAAATCTTACGATATATAAAAAAAATGCGTTCAGGAACTGGTTCAGGTCCAAAAATGCTTTTGGCCAGAATTGTTGCGTATGATTAACTCCGGGAGAGCTATTTTAAACTGGGAACAGATTTCTACGGCTCTGTCATCATGATTTGCTTATGCCTGTCTGTAGCTACACCCCAGCATATTTATTACCAACTCTTGTCCTTACTTTTACAGTGGAAATATAGACAAGGGGGGGGGGGGGGGTCGTGTGATGCGTTTCTTGGGTGAGAATGTTATTCGTTAAAGATGAAACACATAGGTGTGCGTTATCCTTCCGTGGGTAAAGAGCGCGGAAAGCATGTGGGCGCTTTATGTCCTGTCCTGCTTTCTTGTTCTAAAGATACCGACTGTATTTTTCACTTCTTAACCTGTCACTGCTTAGACTGATGCCGCAACTGCCGTTACTTCACTGTGGCTTACGTTGAAAAGGATTTTTTCAAGCCAAAAAAGACGTACACACAAGGCGGAACAACACAGAACAAGGGCTGGACTATCAACTGAAATGTTTATTGAGCAAAAACAGCTCAGTAACAGCCACGCATGCGCCAAGCCAGCACTGGTAATCTACACAAAGTCATTCAAAATATCAGATTGTTTAGATGTGAGCGCTATAAATGGGGAATATCTAACACATCTCAACTAAGGAATTTGATTTTTTGATTCACTTTGTAGGATTACCTGTCCTGTCTTGGCGCACAAGTGGCTGTTACTGAGCAGTTTTGTTCCATAAAAATTTCTGTTGATAGTCCAGCCCTTGTCCTGTGTTGTTCTTCCTTGTGTGTCGTCTTTTTTGGGTCGCAAAAATCCTATACCATACCAGTAGGCCATCATACAACCTTGCATAGCTTACGGCACCTTTCCTAATGAGACCATCGACACGTCAAGGTCCGCGGACCCGCTGCTTCTCGTCTTGGCGACGTCATCAACTACGCCATCGGCTTTCCCCGAGGACATAAATTTCCTTCTGCGGAACCATTTCTTCACTGGACGAGGAAGAGCAGTAAGCCCGTTCATTCTGCTTTTGTATTCCGCAGGCTGGTGGTTATGCCTTCTTATGTGCGAGACGTGCTAGCAATGTCTGTACGCTGCTTCTTCCTTGCTCAGAAGCGATTTTCTAAACTTCCTAGTACTGTGTACACGTTTTAGAATTGTTATCAGTAGCACGTGACATCGAAATAAACCCCGGGCTGGCAGACACTGCCGAAATTCTTGCTGCTATTTGCGCAGTATTCTTAAATTCAGATCAGTGTCGTGAACTGTTGTCAGTAATTTCACTGGTCAAACCCAATCTGCGACGATTAGAACCATTTTTTATTTTTGTTCACTAGACTATCCGCTGTTTAGTCTCTGGTTGACCTATTTGGAACACAAAAAATGCACGTGACCTTGGCAGCACTATAACGGTGGATATATGCGAAAAATCGACCGCAACAAATGCTCCTTTAGATGATCTTGAAGACCGACCGCGGAGGGAAAACCATATCTTCAATGGTATAAACGCAGCAGTAACGAAAAGGGACCGCAGTCAGAGAAGCATATTCGCGACATTCTTTATGATGGTTATTATGAATTTTTATGGCGCAAGGGCATCTTTGGCTAAAGAGCACCATGGCACAGGGTATTTTCGAGTTCTCAAGATGGGATCAAAGACCCATTTCCCAAGCATTTCACCCTAAGCAAGCAGAGCACCAGACCAGAGGAAAACTTCTACGCATTGTATCACCGGTGGGTACCCGGCGTCACTGGGGATCGAGGCCAGCACCTCCCGCATGGTAGGCGGATGCTCAACCACTTGGCCACCACTGCGGCCCGCGGCATTCTTCATAAAGTTCTAAACCTTTCATTTCCTGTTTAAAGCATATGTCCTGTCCACAGGTTAATCTCGTAAAGGTACATGAATGCAGACTCGCAACTGTGAAGTTTTATTCATTGATACTGAAGGACATGCTCTCCCAGTGCGCGAAATTGAAAGGTTCAGCTTTTTTTTTCTCGCGAAGCGTAAAATTTTCGCGCCACCCACATCTTCAGGAAGAAAATAGCCGAATTTGCTGAGGCGGCTGCCTAGTCGTATTCTATTTGTTCCAACAAGCTGTGCAGTCACCCACAAACCTACCTGGCGCTAGAGCGGGGCACCGAGAAGCACATTTGCGTCGTTCACGAGTAGCCTAAAGCTCGAAACAAAGAGTTATCCGTGGTGCACATTCCCTTGCATCCTGTTTAACTGCTCATGGGATTTCAAGCTATATCTGGGCCGCTAAGAAGCAGTGATTGCCATAAATGCACAATAGGGCATACCGTTAGAACGTTATAGACAAGTGTGTAGGGGACTGTACATGAACCATCAATGATATATGTGTTCTTCCGTCACGGATCGTGTCTTCCGGTTGAATTCTACGCCTGATCGCGCCGCTTCCCTGGCAGCATGTCCACTGAAGTCGCCGATAGTTCACGCAGTTCACACCAATAGCAGCCCATAGGCCCGAGAACAAAACCTGCATCCTTCGTCTTATCCAATTTGCGTAGGGTCTGTAATAAACGCGATGATCTATCCGTTGTCATTGACACGTGCTCAGCCGCAGTTCTCATTTTCCCGGGACCTGAATATTTAGCGATATTACTGATGGTGAAGGATATGAGTGCGATTGTATACTTACAAGTGTTATCGCTGTGGCCGGAACTCATGGTAAGGTGGTGGTGTATTGATAGCTATACATGAATCTTTGGTTCATAGCATTGTGAATATGATGTCACCTCTGGAACTTTTATGCGCTCATGTAGTTAGTGGATGGAAGTGTTTTGGTGCGAAAGCAGTGGTACGGACGTTTATAGGCTATAAAAATTGCCTCTTGCGTGTACGTGCTTAGAGCGCGCGCTCCGTCTCACGGCACTGCCCACTCATCGCAGCATTTACGCAGCGCAAATCCGGAGGTTCTGTCCCGAGAAAAGTAGTCTTTTGCGTGTGCATTAAAATAAAAAAGTAAAAATTTAATCAGTCATCAGGTGCGTGCCTCAGTTCAGTTATTTATGCCTGTGAAATCCGTCAAAACGATGTGCGATATCAGTGCGACGTCAGTGCACTGATTCGACCAGGTGGTCGATGTTACCCGGAGTCCTCAACTGCGGCGTCTCTCATAACCTGATTCGCTTTGGAACGTTAGCTCCCATAAAACTAAACCAAAACCAAACCGAAATTTATTTGCGATTATAAAATATCGGTCTTTGTTTCTATAAACAAAAATTATTGATGACTATTTCCTAGTTGGCAACCAGGATACGTTGAAAACATCTAGACTTTATTCGAAGAAAAGTTGCTGCGCTAATTACTGAGCGAATTTCTCAAAAATTTAACTACCTGAAATTCTCGATCGCTTAATGCAAGCTTAAAGCGTGTGCTCATCGAAACAAAAGGCTATTTTGTCGCAATAATATAGCACTGACGTCTGATCGTTGGGTCGCTTACTTTGCTTATAATGCTGATATAAGGAAGCCATCATGGAAACTAAAGATGAGTTTCACCAGCGTATGTGCCTTACCGTCCCCCTTAAGTATAATCCAAAAAATTTCTCGAATGTGATCGTTAGTCACAAACCAATACTGCCGTCCTTCACATTTAGTGCAAAACCCTTTAAGTGATCGTGACTTCTGCAATAATATGAATGACGTATTTCCTTCGTGCTTTTCAAACGTTTCCGCCGCAAATCACCTCGTTGTTCGCTATTGCGAATATGTTTCTATGTAACCTGTAGTTATTGATTCGGTTGGCATTGAATCTCATATTTGGAAATTGAAGCCTTCTTCCTGTGGAGGCATTGGCGGCATTATTTAGGAAATTTTTGAAAAGTAGAGCTCCTTAGTTAGCAACATTTTTAAATCAAATATATACACAATCTTTGCAGACTAATTTACCGTTTAGTATAGGCGTATTTCTTTGACTAGTGCCCCATGTAATTTTCTTGAACGCTTAATCTAGTCAAAATCTGCGTCTTTTTTTGAAATTAACTCAATTTTCACGTCATTTCAACATGGTTTCAGGGAAGCATTTTGTGCAAAAGCAGCTGGCATCTCTTATAAAGAATTTGTTTCAGGCAATAGACAACGCAAAATGTAGTAAAGTGCATTCTTGCGAATTTCGCCTAAAGTGTTGATAATTTTTTCTTCATTTACGTTTTATTAAACTCACTGCCTTTAGTATCGATGTTAACATTTTAGGCTGGATAACAGTTTTTTGTCTAATCGTTCTCAGTATGTCTCCGCTCACAACGATTACTCTTCTATACCCCTGTTAACATTCGGTTTTGCGCAAGGTTCAGATTTAGCGCCACCTTTGTTCCTGCTTTTTTAATTATTGTCTACATACACAAGTAACCTCTCACATAAAATTATTCGCCGACGATTGGATGGTCTATCCAAATCTTTCTGACCTCTTTTACAGGGCTTTATAAGATGACCCTAACTCTATATTTTTCTGTGTACAGATTCGCTCATGAACCTTAAGATTACTAAATGCAATCACAAGCGAGTTTCCCGCCGTCTGTTAGATGATCCCTCCTTTTATTTCCTAGGTAGTTGCTTGATATTGTCAGGAACACCGGACAAATATATTGGCGTTACCATTACAAATGATCTCCAAAAAAATTCACTCGACTTTGTATTCAATAACGGTAATCGCATACTTAGGTTCCTTCATCGTCATTTCTTGCCTGCCACCGTGCCTGTAAAGCTCCATCTTTATGAACTCCTAATAAGGCCCAAACTAGGACGAGGAGGAGTAGAAGGAGAGGCAGAGAGTTTAACCGGAAGAACAAACCGATTTGCTACCCTGCACGGGGGGAAAGGGGCGACGGGATATAAAGATCAAGGAGAAAAGAGAGTAGCAGGAAAATAAGTCAGTGTTCAAAGTCAGCAAGCGTTCGGTAATATCACTGCCTATTGTGCACGCCAAAACTTCTCACCAAGCGGAGCAGTGCCTTGGAGGCCTTTACCGCCGACGATCGCCGCGGCCAATGGCCAAGAATTTTCTATCTAACTTGTACCCTACAACTGCTAGTGTATATTCCATGAATATTGTCCTTAATCTTCCTGACCTTGTTTTCTGTCGCATGTGCTTTTGGCTTTGTTTTTTTCCGTAACATTTTCAGTCAAACCACTCCTAAACACCAAATTTCAATTCCCCATCCTACGTGTCATCCAGCATCGCTCACGAGCTTAAGCTTACGTTTTCGCTATGCCGCAGAGATACTCCTCATAATTTGTTCATTTCTCACACCTTAAACCAGTCGAATTACAACCCTGTCTCCATTGCCACCAAACCCAATGCTCACATTTTCAAGAAGTGCGCCTACGATTTTGCATGCCCCTCGTCTATCTAGTGCCCTCGGGCATTGCGAATAAATAATTTAACAATCATACCGCCAAACCCTACAATCCACCGTCAGAAAGTTTGCATTTCTTTTTATTTAGTTTTGTAGCGATAGCTACATTACGGTAGCATTTCGAGCCTTCAGCGTGGCGGCGCCGCCACCCTATGGCTGCGCCACCACGCTGTCACGTGGTTGGTCACGTTGTGCGGAGCAGCTGCCGGCCGCGCGGCGCCGTGGCTTATCACGTGATTCGTCACGTGGTTGGTCACGTGACCAATTTCCACTCGGCCAGCTGTAGCTATCGCGTCACTCCAGGTTTAACCAGAGCTAAACCACCGTCAATTTTTTATGGTTCCTTGTCGTCTTCGAAAAGTGTTCATGAACTTTCTACACACCGTGGCTTCCGAGCAGGGCAACCTAGGTCGGTGTGCTCCTGACAAAATAACAAATTTTTTTGCAAGGAACTTTGCCTTAATCGATATTTTCCTGCCAGGTAGGCTTCCTACTTAAGGAAAATAAGATGAGAACACAGGGCGCTGCTTTTAATTATTGGTGCCTTAACTTTCGACTCACGGAAATAAGTTTGCTTTTGAGAGTTTCTACAAGTATAAATGTGGTGAAGTAAAGTATTGTATTCACTTCACTACAAGTAGTCGTATAGCTCTCTGGAAAGAAAAATCATTACCCAAGCGACCGCTGCAAAAAAATGTCTTACTCCCTTTATTTTCTTCTCCTTTTTTCCTCAACTATGAGCAGCGAACTAGGTACAGTGTTAAATGTTGCAACCTCCCTGCGATGTAGGCAAGTTCATCCACCTGACAGAAACGACAAGGATAGGATGAGGGGCTGCAGGAACGAGAACTAAGAACAAGCAAAGCTCAAAGTAAGGTGCGAGGCTTGGCACTTCTTTTTTTGTGTCATCAGTTACTTTCAAAGCATCCCTGAAAAGTTCTCGTTTGACATGTCCGGCTCTTGAGACGTCCGAAAGAGTGAAAAAAAGTGAGAGCGGTGGTCTAAATATGTCTGGCATTGTCTGAACCCTTACCTTTCTTTCTTTCCTTTTTGCGACTGTATTTAACTTGCGTCGCATGCAATTGTTTTGAGTGCGCTTTTTCTTTGTTTTTAAACCCTCGTGAGTTCTCCCAAGGTAGCAAAGTACGTTAAACCCTGCCGGTCAGCCACGACATTTCTTTACGAAGCCTATACGTCGGACGCACGAGGAAAAGTTCTATCCGGCCAAATTTAAGGTTTGGTCTCGTTTGGAACCATTGTGTAGGGTGAACTCTTGAAACCCGCATGGTCTCTCAAGGCCGCTAAGAATCCATTGAAAGCGGGAAACGGCGCGCCATTCAAAATTAGGCGCGGTCTGAATGGGCAATGAAGCGTCCAGGAATCGAGGCATTAATTAGCGACGCTGCCTTGCCTAATGTACGGCAGCGTTCGGGTGCCCACTGTCGCGGTTCCTCTGCCGTTCCGTCCTATACGTCAAAATCCAGGCGTGTTTCTTAAGATATCGAGAAATGACTCTTCACTCAATCGTGCCGCTCCCTGACAGTTTAGGAGCGCGTCTGAACATAAGATATTATGTATAGTTGGCATCTGCCTGTTTTTTTGCAAGCTTTATTCTAGCCGCCTGCAATGATCGCTGATTCACTCGAAGAAATATTTATCACCGCTTCTCAAACCAAGCAAACTAAAGCCAAGCTATGATATTGCGTTTTTCTTCTTTCCGCAGTGTTTGTTACAGGGAGAAAACAGTAATAATAAAGGGGCATACATGCAGACGCTGCGTAAAGAGTAGTCAGCTAGTCCTCTTCCAGTCTACTTTCACAATGACATCACAATGACAATGACATACTGGGAAAGATAAGCTCGCTTGTCAAACTTTAATGTATGCATCCTTTGTTGAGTAGAAAGCAAGATAAGCCTCTCTCCTGGAATTCTCTCCACTCTTCGTGACGTTAACACTCTCTCCTCTGTCTTCAGTACGGGTGTTTCGGCGATTCGAATAACTGAAAGGGAGGCAGGTGTAAACATGCAAACAGCAATGGGCGGCAGTCAGTACAGATGACGTTTTAGTCACAGATGGCTTTTATTCTAGAAATCATCTGATAAAATTTTAGTATCGGAGGAACTTTTGCTTCAGTGTTGTGCTCAAGTACGAGTGCTTTTTCCACGATCCCCATAGTCGAAATAGCCAGAACAACTCCAATGTGAAAATGGTGTAGTCATGACACTACAAAGGCCAGTGCATGGTCGGAGAGTTTATACTGCTACTGAAATCGCGCGATGCACGTCCACAGTGACAAATAGTTCTTGGTAAGGCGAAGAGGGAATAGTGCTTCTGGCGGGACTCACTGCGCATGTCGAACAACGAAGAAAATATTCAACGATTCATGGCGACGAGAAAGAAATATTTGAAGACCCTGAAGACAGATATTTTCTGCAACTTCTAGAATTTAATGTCAGTACTAGGGTTTTATTTTTTCGTTTCTTCAGTAGTGGGTAGCGCACCATGTATTAAGGTTATCTCCTGAGTCAATTAAGAGCAAAGGTATGGCTATGTTCCTTCAGAGCAAGGTATCAACAAATAAAATTCAAAATGTCCTCACTGCAGTGTAAACAATATGTTAATTTTCTTATTTTCAGATAAACAGAACTTATTAACTGTACCTCAATAACGAATAAAAAAAAAGAGGCTCCTGCCTTTGTTCCGACATTCTGTTCACGACGGCAAGATGTAGGTATGCCATTTAATGGGAGCGGCATTGTTTTCAAGCAATGTATGCGTTTTGTTTAAAAGATACAGTCTACAATTTTTGCCGCTGACTTGTGTTCTGCCCTTTCACCTCCAGTGGACAGGAAGCGAATCTCGTTAAGCCCACAGTAGAAGAACCAAAGATCGCGCTCGCGCATAAGCACGCAAAAATTGCATAGCGTCCCATGAAAATGTGATGGCTTAATGTGGATTCGTGTTTTTCTTGTCATTTCTGCTTTCTGCTCTGTCTGTCACTTTCCCTTCAGCGTAATGCATAATCCAGTGCGACATCCCAATACCATGTGCCTTGACATCGCCGGCATGGAAAAGAGAAACAGAAACGCTAGCAAAAACAATAACGGATGCGCGCTCACTGGCACATTCTTTGTTTTTAGCTAGCACACGGGAACGCACGATAAACGAAGCTGTCTCACGCGGTCTCAGTGAAACAAAAACACGAGTGCCGTACTTTGCATAAAGCGGGCTCGTTCTTCCGGTGCCACTGCTGCTCTCGCATGTTTACGTTATGACCCGCCGGGCGGGAATGGCGATGATCCATGGCGGGGAAACTCCCGTGGGCTGCACGGAAAGGAGGGACGCAGATGCGGGATGGACATAGGGATCGCATCCAAAAATTATGTAGAATAAAGACTAAAGGGGCTACACAGGACGGGCCGAGAAGCCCTCTTGGGAGAGGAGGGGAGGGGTCACAGCAAGCTGAGACCACGGGTTGAGGGGCACGGAGCTGCCACTGAGTGGTTTTCACACGGTTCATCGGTTACGCGAGTGTAACGACCGCTAGGCATAGGGAAGCTCATGGCGCGAAGTGTTTGTATCTCAGAAACACTTAGTCGAATTGTCTGAGAAATCGTCTCTTGATGACGGGTAGTTGCCCAAGTTGTTTGTTTTAAGTTTCGCGCAGAGATTTAATCATGAAGGAATTTCTTGCTTCGGACCAATACTAGCGGGAAGGCCTACTGGTTCGAAGGCGTTTGTTCGTATTTCTTGAAGCTTTGCAATGAAGTCAGTTTTATTTATTTATTTATTTATTTATTTATTTATTTATTTATTTATTTATTTATTTATTTATTTATTTATTTATTTATTTATTTATTGAGCAGGCGGCGGCAGCTTCAGGGTTACCCGTTTGTGGGACTGCGGGACTGCGCCAGCCGTAGGATTACGTCAGCCGGTTAGCGCCGGCGAAAACAAACGAGTCCATCTCCCCTGCAGTGAGAACGCGGCGCGGCTCAGAGGGTGTTACAGCCGCTTTCCCCGCGACTCGCTGAAGGCAAAAGATGTGCCTCTTAGGAAGCGGTTTCATTTGTATAAATGATGCTCCTAGTTCACCCTGCTCATCGCCCGATTCCATCGGGGATGCTTCATCTAATGGAGAACATACGTCGCTCTCTGAAGTGCTGCGGAACGGTGGCCTCATTGCCATCGCCACCGCAACTGCTGCGAGAGGGTCCCGGTACCACCTCCTGCTTTAAGCGGACCCCCAGATATCACGTGCATTAAGCTAACCGGACACTATTCAATTGAAGTAGCTACATTCCTCAGGTAGGAGGCTAGGGAACACATGCCCTATAAGAGCAGCTGTACGGATTGTGGTCGTATGCTTTTTGAAACTGCTCTAAATATATAAAATAGGCTGTACAGTCCTCATAAACACTCTCCGGCTTTCTCTATTCTGTCTCCCACCACCTCATTGTTGGTCCGATACCGTCTCCGCAACCTGGGCCACGACACTATGAAGTCCCCGCTTCAAATGCCTGGAACACACCGCCAGCTCCTCGCAGAGAACGTTAAAAGCTGGGGGAAAAAATAATGACAAAATTTCAAATCCGTATGAGGTCGTGCAGGGCGAAATCAATCGGTCCAAAAAATGTGTGTGCAAACTGCCCAAGCCGTGCGCATCTCCAAGCAATACTTCATCTTACTCCGGACATTATTTAGCCGATGGTTCAACCGGTCGCTTCGCAAACGCTACACTGCGCAGAGCCCCCCGCATAGACGCCGGACCAGCTATGGCCGCTATAGCTGCCCGCATCGCTCGTGGAAGTGTCGGGGCACCAAATGCGCACTTTTCATTTGCTAAGAGATCGAAATGGTCCCACGGTGCAGAGGGGCAGTGGCATCCATCGTGCTGAGCATTGATTACCGGCTCATTAGAGGGAAATGTGCGACGTGAGACTCCTCGTCGGGGATTACACCGGCGGGCCTGCGGAGCCGTCTCGCACCAATCTAGTAATAGTGGCGTGCCCCAGGGATGGCACGGAGGTAGGTTCTGTGCATTACCGAGCTACTTCTCCCCAGTGTAAGCTGCTGTGCTTTTTATAATGCAGACCGGACGCTCCGCTGTGCTTAGGTATTTCGATCACAACCTGCGAAACGCCTTAGAGTTCTCTCCCTCTCCCTTCCTTTGAGTACTTTTTGCTTCCTTCTCTTCTGTTCTGAACTAACAAATCTTTGTTTACTCGAGAATCTGACACACACCTGGGCGATGTAAGTCAAATCTTCTTCGGGGTAGTTCCGTAAATTCTTGGTGCACGTGCCGGTAGCGTATTTCGAGAGGAAATGAACATTGTACAGCTTCACACAGGTGTGCACTCGTGCCCCTCCATCTGACCGCCGTTAATATGAACTACTAGAATTATGCGCAATGTTTCTGGGCGCCAAACTTTTTCAGTGAATGCCTCATTACTATGGAAACTCGCTGTCCAGACAATGGAGAGGGTGAAAATGCACAGAATTCATTGGGGCCCCTTGGCTCCTGCTGCGTTAATATGGACAGTGTTCGGAAAAAAAGCTTGATTGCCGCACTCAAATGGTTCGTTTGCAGTATTTTGAGTGCAGAGTACCAGCGGAAGGAAGCGCGTAGGCGCCAGTGCCTTAGTCAGGACGCTTGTGTTTTATTTTGGGGTTTCGTGTGTGAGAGTTCTAAAGTGTGCAGCCGATGCGTCTTTACAATGACCGTATTTCATGAATGGCTGTGAAAGAAGCGGTCTCAACAGCCTGTGAGACTAAAAGAAATGTTCAGCAGCTATTAACCGGCTGGGTCCAGATGTGTACTACTAGTTCGCGTGATGAAAACCGTCCGTAAAACAGTCATAGTTAGAGATGCGCAATCGCTGCAAGAGACGTCGTCACGAGTCTCGCGGACCACAAGAGGAGCTTCAAATTGTACTAAATGTTGATATTGACGACCAGCATAATGCATTTGGAGTCCCAAGATTGTCTGGTGATTTCCCTTTCATTGCCTACCACTGCGCACAGAAACAACTTGGTCTTGATCACGGGTCACTATAAGCGTATTTTTATGATTTTGTTTTGTGTTTCTTCACTATTCGTTATTGCGGACGAGTAGCTTAATGGATTGTTTTTCTTCGGAACCAAAGTGTTCACTTTTTAAGGAGGTAGGACTGTATTCACACCTGTAAACCTGTGAGGTATAATAAAGTTCTAAATGACTTGAAACACCTCCGGAGTGTTCTTGCACGAAGCAGTGAGATTTTTTAAATATATTTCTTTGATGCTTCATCCCAGCGTTTGTGGCAAAGTTTAGCTTTTTCAATTAAGTTAACGCGCCCCGGCGGCAAAGAAAGAAGGTTCCAGAAACACGCGTATATGTACTACTTGTGCACTGTTCTTTTTTGAGACTAAGTAAGTATAAGCGGCGTGAACAAAAGAATCTCGTTGTTTGACATTCACGAACCTCATCCTCCCGTTAGTTCTTGTAGTGACGGGTACTTTAAAAAATAGGAGACTCCGTTATGTAGTGATGAAATGTAGCAAGCTGCTGCCAAGCTATTCTCGACGGTGCCTACGCCACAACGAAACGAAAACTCACTCGAAATTTCCCGGGAAAGTGAGTGGGCTAGTTCACGCTCAATGTGAACTACTGCAAAGGTCGTGTAATAAGGTGTACAAGAGCTCCTTTGGCTCTCGTGGTGCTCGCAAGCACTATAGGAATTATGACAGCGTCATGACCGTCGCACCATGATCCGAGTCTCTGGTCACATGCGAAATGCGCAGATGAGCCGTGATTCCTCGGAGGAAAGAAAACGCGCGTTCTTGCCTTCAATTCCGACAGCCGCCTCCCGCAGCTCTATGCGTCCATCCACCTGTTAAGCAACGCGTCGTCGGACTTTCACCGTGTCTTTCGGGGCTACCGGCCGTCCCTTGATGCATTGATCTCCCTGCGCCCAAAGTCACCGGGGAATCCTCACGACGGGCTTCGCGCAGAGACAGCGGTGGCAACAGCGGCCGCCGGGCACCTTTGGAGGAGCCTTGCCTCCCTTGGATATAGTGTATGTTTGTATGTGCATCTTCGCCTGTGTGGGTCTGAGATCATTAGAGCGCGGTGCCGACTTTGACCGGTGGCCCGTCTGTCAATCGTTGGCGTGCTGGCTGTTTGCTGGAAGGGGCGAGGACCGGTTATTAGTCTTGCGCGCGACGGTCCATGCTCTATCAATTACTCGCCGGGGTCCCCCTCCTCGTGCTCGCGATGAGGTCACGCCAACAGAGTGGGGCGTCTGCCAGTTTCCCCGGGTGACGACGGGCTGACGGAGTGAGGCGGCATGCGCGCGGCCGGACCTAGGCGAACGAATACGGTGGTTCAATGTAACGTAAAAAGGCGCTCCTTTTATTTCCAACACTTACGCACGTCTCACATTTTAGGTATACGCGCATCTCATTTCTCGTACAATTTCACATCTCGCTTCTAAGCATCTCGCTTATGTATAACTTCTAATCGGTGTGCACCTTACGTATCCCCCGAAATAAAGGAATTTCAGAGCCCGAAAAGAGAAAAAGAAACCTTACCTGGGCTGCGTATCTGGAGGCGGTTCTTCACTTACACAGCAGCATCAAAGACATGATTGGAAAATCTTTTGCACGTGCTTTCAGTGGCCTAAATGGCGCCTGCAAAAAAAAAACTTCGTCTACTAATTATCCTAAATGGCTTAATGCAAGCGTGAAGAGTTGTGTCGTTTTTTTTTTCAGCCAGCGGAGAGCAAGAGTAAAAAATCTCGTAGTATTCCTCGGCGTTATAAAAGCGTAATTTCCCGTAGAAATGTGGTGAAGTTAGTTCACGAAAGCAAAAAACGTCCTAACTACTTTGCATGGAACCGAAAAATCACAGAGCTGCCAGACATGGCGGGAGCTATTTAAAAAGTTTCATTACACTACGTGAGCCTTGAAATACCACCGGAACTGATCTACTGTGTGCCTGGCAGCTCCCAGCATCCCTTGGCTTGCTAAAATCTGTTAACCATTAGCCGGCAGCCCCCCGCATTATTTGCTGTTGAAAACAGAGCCTCATCTTCAAAGACGTTCTTCGCTCAAACTTGGCTGACGAGTGACAAGAGAACTGACTATCATAGGCTATCATTCGCTAATTATTGGATGTATGCTTACCGTCGACTACTTTATTATTGCCAACTGACAAACCAAATCCACGCGCTTACGAAGCTCGTGCATTCATCCCTATGATTTCGGCATGCTTCGCCAGCTTTGATTAGAATGATGACTTTCCATATAATTGTGTGTGACCAAGGGGAAGCTTTTACGCAATGCACATGGAACCAGCATTAACGAGAAAGCTACTTCGAAACGAATTCTTACACCCCACGGACAACGTTGCAGTCTTTATTGTAGTTTGAAATATGTAGCGAATATGGTGCAACTAATGACGAGGTATTACAGGATGGCGTGTGCCAGTGCATAGGCTGGTAAGATTTTGCTCACACGAAACCATAAAATTCTGGGCCTAACATTCTTGAAGGTCTCATACAGAAATGTGATTCAGAAAATAAACAATGCATTCACGTAGAGCTAACGTTAAATAGTGAACTAGAGTGTGCGTACAAGCGCTCAATGTTCATAATTGCTGAATGCTGGAGAAGTGCCGGTGCAATCGATATCGACGTTCAATGGAAATCATTCCAATAATGTACTGGGCACGTTACCGTACATAAAATAAAGTGCTCCACATATTTACGAGCCACATAACGATTACGCGAAATGAAGGAATGCGTAGAAATCCATACTTTCAAAATAAAATCTATGTAATTATGGGTTAAGGCGCAGACAGGACAGGAACCGTAATTGACGTAACTCACACTTACTCGAGCAGAGAAAATGAAATGGTTAAAAGCGTGCAATGTTGTAATCTACGCTTTGTTTTAAGTAAGAAAACCATTCATTGTTTTACCTGTGCTCGAAAGAGCCTGCATAGTACAAACGAGTGTCGACGAAAAAAACATGTTGATTTAGCATTACATTCTCTTCCTTTTTTTTTTCAATTTTCCACGAGTGTTTACATCACAAGCTTCAAAAGAAGAGTCCCCATTTTCATAGCTTCAAAAGCCATTTGTAATTTTATGATTATAATGACCACGATGGAGATATTGATCATAATAATGATCACATTTTTTGAGTGAGTCAGTGCAGAACTTCCTTGTTGTAGATGAACTTCTGTCGCATCGGTCACAGAGTTTCGGCAGTTTGGTCGTTGCACTATAAGCACGAGACCATAACAATCAGAACATACAGACATACAACACGGAACTTCGCTGCTGGTTTTCATTTACTGAGACAAGACTACGAATGACTTATGCATCACGCAATGCGCCTTGCATTACAAACTGGCGTCCAACGCTCTAACAATAAGTACGATAATTCCAAACATGCACTGCTGTTAATATGTGAATTTGATTTGGCAAACACTCAATTTTAAACAAGCACTTTCTTATTTTATTGATAAAGCTTTGTCAGCAGTTCTCTTATCCCGTCATCACAGGCGTGTGCTTCATCCCACCAGTCCGATACGTGTGGTATGACGTCAAGCTTTGAAAATATTCCGACTAGTTGGGCTTCCCACTTCTGCTTTCAATGTGCGATGAAAGGAGCCCCGGACGACAAGACGAGGTGAAAGAAAAAAAGAAGAGGGGGGGGGGGTGAGTTGCAGCCTTAATTGATGGAATCCCGCAGCTTCTCCTCCGGTGGGCGTCGATAATAAGCGTCCTGATTTCCCGCCCGCCCTGTCGATCGGCCTTTTCTGCGCTGATGGATGTGGGAAGGTTGATGGCGCACGTGCTCATGGCACGTGCGCGGAGTCACGTCACGAGCCACGCGACCTCGCCCGCCCCCTCCGTTTGCACGTGCGGTGCTGCCCGGGTGCCCATATGCCGCCGACAAGTGCTCAGGCAGGCCAGGCAGTAGTTCCTGCGCAAGGATCGTCTAGGACCCCATACGTCAGTCCGCGCGCCGGCACGTCTCTTTTTCTCGGCAAGCGACGAAGGCGCGTTTGTGGCGACTATTCTGGATTCCTCCGATCTCTCGTTTGCTTTGCTCCGTTTCCTTTCATGGCGATATACCGTTGGACTCTCTGCTGCTGCAGCTGCCATGTGGCGACGAGAGATTGAAACGGATTGACAAAGCCCTTCATTACGCTACGTTTGCAGCGTCGGCAAACCGAGTTCTAATTACATCTGTGGTTCTTGTCTTCTCTTTTCCAACGAGAAAGTTCCCGCAGTTTTCCACGTGCTCTTATTTTCTAATAGACCGATCAGGCTCAGTCCTGTCTGTACTATCCGTCTGCTTCTACTTCTTTGCCCCAGTCTATTGCGCTAGTCTTTTTAATCAGTCATATTTCGGCACCTGTTACCAAAACCCTAGGCTGGAAATATTAAGAGCGCTAAAGTACGGGAAACCTCGTAGCTCACAGCATCGCTTAGAAGCGCCAACTTTTCTATTACAACGTTAACCTGAAGTTAACGAGGGTGAAAGTACAGGCGGGTTTATTGTTCAGGGTGACGTGGTCACAGCGCGAAAACAACATCACGAAAAGGAGAACAGGGCACACTAGAAGGCAGCGGTGAGCGTGAAACTATGAGCTCTATGACGATATGAATATTATTTTTATCATGGTGCTGTGTCATCTTACAAAACCGAAGTGCACGCATGCACAACTCGTTCTTATCATTGAAAACGGTATTTCACTACAGGGCACCCATGACACTTGCCAATAAGGCAGGTGCATATCTGTAGACGGTGCTGTAGATGTTGTTTGCCAGGATCTCCTGCCTTCAAAAATTGCTCTTTACAGCTCTGCACAACAGCAGGAGTTTCTCCAAAAGTGTTCTCTATACAGCCTTTCCATCCTGGCTTCTAAATGCGGTGTTCACAGTTCAGCGGGACCAGGTATTGTGTTATAATTCATAATTCACATCTTTTGTATCATAGTTTATAACCCACATTTCCATACCCAATAGTCCTAGACAAAAGCATTTTTAACAGGGAGGAGTTTATGACCGCAATTTTTTCACATATTCTAAAATTTCACTATAACACTCAATAATTCCGCAGATCTCCCGTCGGCAGACTTGCGGTTGTTTTTTTCTGCTATTGACGTTTTTGCTGTCGTCAAAAGCGTTCTTCATTGTTTTTCTAAGGCAGTCTTAACTGCTCGATGGGAGCGATGGACAAACATTAAAAAAAATATTTTGCTAAACATAGGAAGAGTGAACAGTTACCTTCAATATTTTCATTACAGTACCTTACAGCTTTCCACTACAAAAATCGCTGCCCAAAAATATTGAACATTGTAACAAAGGAATGCAAAAAAAATTGAAATTTCTATTAACCTGGAGGCCTGTCCTGCGATTTGTCTCATAGCACAAAAGGTTCTACTGACGCGTAAAAACCCGTAAGGCCATGCAGCCCATTTGCATTCCCGCTGTCAGCCTCAACAGAATTGGCAGGCCGTTGCTAGCGTTTCACAGAGTAAACCATTCTTTAAGCCCGTAACTGTTACTTCCACACAGCAACTAAAGACCGCCCGCGCCAGGAACCGTCAAGTTGTATGCCCCTAGCGACCACGCTTCATTATTCCACGAATACAATTGTAACACTCGTCAATTCTCTTTTTTACTGAAGTCCGTTTTATCATTGTACCCAAATTGACTCTCTTAACTTTTGCATAACGAAGAAAATGACCCACTACATGAATTCTGTGGAGCTGAAATCGTCGCATAGGTTCGCTAATATAGACTGAAACTGTAATAGCGTCACCTACCAGTCGAAAAAAGAAAAAAACGTAATCCCCATTTACGCCACGTGAAGGTGGGTATTGGACAATTTTTTTTTACAAACAAATTGAACTCTGTGTCCTGTGAGACAGAGCGAACCATTTTATTCATGAGCACAAATAAATTGATTAGTACAAGGAGGGCTTTGGCCCAGCTGCCAGCGAAAAGCTTCGAGAAAATGGTGACCACGTGGGGTTTCTTAACCTGCTCCGAAATTTGAACGAAAGGCAAACGGCTTTCATGAAAATTATCGAACAGCTCATATAATAGCTACGTCGCAACAGGCAACTGATTAAACTAAAGATAAATTAGGTGCGAGTGAGACTATATGATTGTGATAGAAAAAATGCGCGAAAAGTTCGGTTTAATCTTGTGCCTTTGATGTTCAGCCCCAGCGGCTGCAGGCTAAATGCAAAAAAAAAAAACGACCTTGTGCTATGACTTGTTATTGTGGGTTCAGAAACTCCATGTGGTCGAAATTACACCGCAGCTCTCACAGATAAGTGCTACACAGCTCATTCAATGTAAGAATTAGTAATATAGTTTTGTACCTGATATATCAGAAATGCCGTAGGATTTAGCACAATTTTGAAAGCAGTTCACGCCTGCAGTGGACTAACAGAGACTTAAGGACATCCGGTCTTTGCATAGTCCGCTGAACTTACTGCCTCAGAACAGTCCAAATATTTCAGCTATTCTTCGACATTCGTTGCCACCAATATTTTCTCCTTCCATTACTAGGCATAAAATAACAAACGCGAACGCTGCTTATGGCGCTCTGACCAAGTGCGCGGAGATGTGTGTGGCCTCCACCACTGCATCCCCAGCTTTCAGTTTAAACTTGATCGTATAAAAGACAACCTACGTAGCCGAGCAGCTGTTTATACATTTGCTAACTGCTACATAACAAACTTCACAGCGGCTCTTTCCCCGAAAACAGTGTTTAGAAAAACGCAAGCACCGTTTGAGTAGGTGCGCATGCTGCCGCGCAAAGACACTCATGCCCAAGCAAGCAAGTGCCAGCACACAGAGCCACGCGGCCATTTCTTCCAACGGAGACACGATGGCGGCCACGCCACGGGTCGCGTCGAAGCACGCAGCGTGAAAACAGCGCCGCGTAGTACGTGGGAGAGGAACGATGTCGATGTCACGTAGGCGTAACCAGGGCGCTTTGTCACGAGGGCAGGCTTGCGTGGAGTGCATCGCCATCTAGCCCGGATGGAGAAACACGGTGGGTGTGCGGGGAGGGAAACCTTTAGACACGGGGAAAGGAAAGAAAGGGGGGGGGGGTCTTTCTGTCGCTGGACAACTGGGCGCTTGCAGCGTCCACATCGTCGTGTACAAATTGCTCTCTTGACCGCTGGGCAATTAGTTAATATCGAGAGTCGCGCAGCCACCACTCCGTGAAGAAGCGACTCGTTAAAGTGGCTCGCGTGCGTGTAACGGCATCGCGCGAACATAAAAACTCGGAATGAACGAACCTCGCGGATTGTTTGTGCAGAGTGAAGAACGAAGCGCGTCTAATTGCGGCAGGACGTGCGTGCCTGAAGCGTGCTCGAACGCTTCGACCTCGAGGTATTGTACGTGCAGTGCTTTACACGGGCAGCTCGGATCAAGTACGAGCGTTTTTGCTCGATGCAGTTGGAGAAAAAAAGCATTTCCGAAGCGAGCAAGCTTTCCTGACGTAATAAGATTAGATGCGAAAGTCTTAAATACAGTAAACTAGAATAGAAGAGGAAACAGCACCTATTTGCCCCTAATTTTCTGTTCTTGTTTGTCGACGCGCGACCAGCTCATGAGAGTATTTCTACCTAATTGCAGGCTATTCGTAACTGTTACTCGGTTCCAGGCACTCGCGAACAATACGTTGGTAGTGGTCAGTAAATTAAAGGCTATGATAGACAATCTTAGGCTATTCGTTTATTCTTTCACTGAGCGTACACTCCAAACAGAAAGGTGTAAAGAGGAAGTAAGCTGTCATCTAGAGCACACCCTTAAAAAAGGAGTGCGCTAGGGGACAGCTTACTCCCGGCTTACTCCTATATAGACATATTCATTGTTAGCGTGTAATGCCTTTCATGTTTTCTGGGTGTTTATTGTTTACTTATTTTAACGAAATGTTTGGTTGCAATGGATAAATGGTGTGTTGGGGGCTTTTCAAAAGGAGTCTGCCTTTTTCTCCTTGTCCTCTCATCAATAGGTATATCCTGCTCAGTTTTTTCTTCTTCTTTTCCGCCAAGACTGCACAACGACCACATTAATGAGAAGTGGTTGCAGCGGTGACTCTCTCAAAATTGAGCCCGTACAAGATGTATAAACTGACATGCGTCGCGGCGGCTTAGTGGATGTAGGGTATTCATTAGTATCGAGCACGGGTTGGCGGGTTCGCTTCCTAACGGCGGTGGGGTCTAGTCGATCGAAGAGATATTAAAAGGACTTGCGCCCTGAAACATCGAGGAACGTTAAAAAAATTCCAGGTGGTCCGAAGCAGCACAAAGCCTTCCCCGAAGTCGTTATGCTTCACAGGCTTTTCTATTGGAAAGGAAATGTATAAATTTACAGCGTAAGGCTTCCTCATCTACCAAGTGGTAAAAGCGTTTCCGTTTACGCAGCGCCTACTCTATTCACTGAGAATTTCCTCATAAGGTGAAAGGAAGTCCACAAGCTCTAACGATCCACCTTTCAGTATCGAGTCCAGCTAAGCGGCTTTATTTACTCGAAATTCACTTCGCACGCGACCACATCAAATGGCTCTTTTTTTTTTAGCAACAGCGTTGCGAACTCGAGAAAAAAAATGAAAATGACAGATAAAATGGGACGAAAAATAAACCTGGAATGGTTTTGCCAATGCAATCAAAGAGCTCTTATTTCTTCTGCATTCGAATGCACGCCTGACGTCTTTACAAAAGATCGGCTTTTCGCGTTCGCTCCCGGACACGGCTGCAGCTTTAAAATGCACGCCACAAGATCGTACTAGCGTCGCGCAGTCGAAACCCGGTCGGCACGAAGGGGAAGAGCAAATTTAAGTTGTAGCGGCAACGACTATTCCTCGTCGCAGTGAACGCTTTGAAAACAATGGAAATGGATAAAAATAAGAAATTCAGTATGCGGCAGAAGCCAGCGACGGCATTGTGAGGTGCAGTGGCAGTCTCTCTTCGCGGTGGCCGCTGAGGGCGTTGTCGTCGCGTATACACTTGTCCGGATGTCGTCGCGTGAGGTCGGAAAAAGGCGCTCGACCCATTCGCGTTGCGTGATTCCGTGCGCCAGGGCTGTTTGTGTGTCTGGATGCAGCGCGGCTGGACTTTACGCGACACAAAGTGCCAATCAACCCCCCCCCCCCCCCCACAAAAAAAAAAAAAAACGCGCGTTGAGAGGGGCACCATTGGCGTGCCTTCAGGACATTACCGTTCGCAATGCACGCAACAACTACACACGTACGCAGAGAAACAAAACGCTGCGGAGAAGGATAATTAAAGAAAGAGAAGGAAACACCCTCCCCCTTCCCCCTCTCTCTCCGCGAGCGAAATGCACTAAAACGGGAAACATGCTCTGTCCAGTGTCCGGTGTACATTCTGGGACAGTATGTAGTTAACGAAGGTCAGAAAGAAACAAATCGATAAACACGAACAGAACTGGACGCAGCAGGAGAAATATAGTTATACAGGAAGACTAAAAAACAAAAACGAGAGCGCAAAAGGGAAGAGAAAAATTCCTCATTAATAAAAGCGTTGTTTGACCGGAGACGGATACCAGCCTCGCGTGCAGACAGAACCGTATTTTCAGATTTCTAGCAGCATTTTTTTCTTCTCTTTTGAGTAAGACTCAGGAGGGAACCGCGACTCGTGTACACCGGAAGATTCAGGTGTGCACACTAAGCATAGGAAGCAAAAGACTCGCCATCACGTTACGCTGCCGTACCGTGCGCTGCAGCACAGGTGCGTACAGAAGAGGCACAACGGCCCCAGCAGAGAAAGCAAGAGCCAGGAACCGTAATTGGCCGGTTATGCAGAGTTCGGCGTCTCGGCATGCCAGCCCCGCCATACAGTGCGCGCGTGCCACTTTCGGCCTGACGGGCACGCATTTACTGCAGTCAGCGGCGCGCTTTTCCCGCCTCTTATTCCTTTCCACCTTTCTTCCCCGTTCTGTTTCTCCCTGCAGCTCGCTCCCGTGGCTGCTTGCGGTCAGCCGCGCGAGGGAAGAACCACGCTCGGCCTCGGCCTGCGTGTGTACAAGCGTGGAAAGAAAAAGCGAGCGAGATGCGCCCACGCGCGTGCTTTCTGTTGGGACGCGCGATTTATCAGCGCGCTCCACTTTACGGACCATCGATCCGACTCTTTATAAACACCAGGCTGCTTCCTCACCCACCTCCCCTTTCCCTCAATGCACGCCGAACAGCGCGGCAGTGTTGGCGTGTCCGTGGTGGTGGCGGCGCGCAGTCGCTTCATAAATAATGCGGTGGTGTGGCGGCCCGATACATACACACTTGCGAACAAGATGACACCTTTTCGTGCGAAACAGTGCTCTCTTCATCGGCAACGCTGCGTGGTTGTAGTGGCTGTGGTAAGGGTAGCCGAAGCCGTCGACAGTTATTTGTCTTCGGTTGTTGTTGTTGAAGAACGAATAGGATTGAATAAAGAGCGGCCACGAAATCTGTTTGCCGGGACCAAATTGCTCGGTGCCTTTTGAATACAAAGTTGATTGATGTACTGTTTTGCGAAGGAGAGAAAAATGACCGCTCGGAACTTAGACGGCGCGGTTTTCGAAGCCGCAAGTGCGGTGTAAAGCCATGACACTTCTGCCAGCTCTATTAATGATGGATTATCAGTAATGCCAACCGCGCGTTTTGCGCACTTTGGTTCTGTTTTATATTTGTCCCCACTGAAGCTCTAGCTGGAAGTAAACATCAAATTGAGCAGCTTGATGACCGTGCGTATTGTTCAACAATTCAAAAGTAAAGCTCTGCGAGTCGTTTTCGCAGCGTAAGGGGTTTTAACCCTTTACTTAATGTGGACAGATTTCATGTCTGTACAAAAGCGAGAAAAAATGCGGAGGAGACAAAAAAGGTTGTCTAATGTTCTTGAACTGAGTTCCAGGAGATGGGTCATTCTGGATAAAAACATTACCCAGCCCGCATGGCCTGTATTTTCCAGAGCTTTTGACCGTCAACATTCCTTATAAAACCCATACCCGCTTGAAACAATGTCTTTATTCGGCAGGTGAACCCACGAGTTCTTTATTATGAGTCGTGACATACTATATGAGAAGCTAGAGCAGTATTTATATCTGAGGAATTATACGATGTACCGTTGACGATGTAAAAAAAGAAAGAGAAGCACACAAGGGCCATGCACCGTAAGTAATGACCAGAGGACGGATTTTTAGGCAGTAAAAATGCATGTTTTAGGCGTCAAGAATACATAGTCAAAAGTACATATTATGCACCGAGTGGAGAAAACTAGCTGATATCAATTTTAGCATTATTGCAAATGCTATCATCTGAATCTCAGCGCGCAATATATGCCATGAAATAAAAAAAATGCAATGATGAGTTTTGATCATAACAGTGGCAAGAACCTTCCAAGCAATTCTTTAAGGCTGCCCCGCAGCATACAGTAAAATTCAAATGGTTCAGCAAAAAATAAGCGGGCGGTTGCCTTCTGGCGCGAGAAATCATTGGAAATGATATTACGAACACTTTGAGAACACTTCTGACGCGAATAGAAACAAACAATAAAATGCAAATACTACTGCTGAAAATACTTAAGGTACTTAATAGTAGAAGAATGTTCTGTCTTTAGCGCCAGAGTTGACCTGTCATGCTACAAAACTATTAAAGAACACCTTAAAAGAAGGCCATGTGCTTAGATATCAATACAATGATCATCAGTTTAAAGTATCTTGCATGCTAGCTCAAAATATTCACTCTTATAGGAATTTAAATAATCTATTGTGGACATGCACGATGCTTCAGCGTTAATCATTAAAAAATCTATTATTTTTGCAAATAGTGTTTTGTCGAAGCCACACCGCCTTCTAATGGTGCTTGCCGTTAGAAGTGTCCGGACATCAGAAATTCTAGATGCCAGAGAATGTTGCTATACAGTGCTGCGTGGCGCTAAAAATGCCGGTGATAATTAAAGGTCTGCGCAGGCCTGCGTACGTGTGCTCGGGTTCGATAATAAACACCGTCCACCTGGAAAACTCTGAAAGCAGCAGTACGCAAGCTTCATCTCCAGGCTAATGGGTTCGAAGTTATGCCTAACTATGAGCGGGCGCGGAAGCTGCAAAGGCCCGCTCGGCATCAACGGGTGTTACAGAAGCGTGCTAGAACTTTGAAACATTCGAAGTCTTTACATTCTTTAGTGTCCTAGAATGTTCACTGGCAAGTTCGCCTCTAATTTACTTGAGGACTCTTCTTTTTTGCCAAATACGCTTTCAAACATTCGTTGATCTTGTCAGCAGTTCCTTCATTATGCAGGGCAGCGATTCTTTGCTGTACATTCTCTATTAGTCCGATGTTGGTGGCGAAAGTTTCATCTCCACATTCCAGTTTTTTTATAGTGATTGTGAGACAAGAAAAGTTGGCGCACAAGTACGCGAGGCCTCCTTGGAGGTTGTTCAGAGCCCCCCTCATTGAATCCCTCTCACCTCCTGAGAAACTATTTATGACGGCCTTTAGGTAAGAAAAGTGCCAATTGTAGTATTCAAGAGCTTCTTCTAGCCACGCTCCCCAGCGTGCGATAATAGACTCCGATAGCAGCGGCTCTTAAGGCAACTGCTACTTGAGCGCACACGAGAAGAAGCTTTCAGAAGCGCAATCTTGACTAAAGTTATACGTTCGTTAACGTCCTTGAAATGCTGTCTGAGTTCTTCCCAAATACGGTGAAGCCCATGCGCTAGGCAGCTGCCAGCAACCATATGCGGGCAGAATGGCTTCAGCAGAAGTATGGCCTTGTGCATGTAGGTTTCTGCATCCGTGTAAAGAAGCAAGCCCTTCCTGTCTTCCACGCCATTTGGGTAGAGAACTTTCAAGGCTTCCTTTCATATCCGTTGATTCACGTACGGAAACCCTAATGCAGGAGTCGCTGAGTGCATTTCGTATATTTCCAAGAGTTTCTTTATATACAGGCCGAAAGTAATTTTTTGAAGTATATATTCACATGGCATATTCTTATGGCATCACATTTGTAGAAGCAGTTTGAACCGCGGATTTTCGATTTTAGCAAATAGAAACTTCGCAGCCACTAAGGCCTCGTATAAGTCAGCATAGAAAGCTTTCTTCCTATTGTCCTTAAATGTTTCTATCAAGAACGATTGCCTTGATGTTGAGGTCTGTAGCAGCAGCAGCACCAGCGGCCGAAGATGATGACGCCGAAGTGCTGCCGAATTCAGCTCCCTCCTCGTGTCAGCGTAACGCTCCGTTTGGCTGCACGCCATCATTCGTTCTACCATTTTTAGCCAGTAAATCAATCATTTCCTTCATCGTGACGGCCTCATACTAATTGGTGCTTCAGGTCTTCCGGCGTTGGAAGTTTACCTCATGGTGTCCTGCAGTGTTCTCGTGATGTTCCAGATGACACCTGTCTCCGTTAGCAACCTGCGAACAAAACAGATGTCTGTTACATTGGATATAAAAAATTCAATGCAATAGCAGGCTTTAATAGTCTAGGGCTTGAAGGGCCAAGCATTTCAGGTATAGTACAGTACGAGAGCAATACGAAAATTTTGAAAACACGGGCAGTGTCCTTTAATTTGCGGCACGTGGTGATATTAACGGTGCTGAAGGACCGCGATGGAAAACTTCACACTTTTCGGGTTTCAACAATGATTGCAGTAAAGGACGACTATTACGTGTTCACCTTCTTATGGCATGGTTGGCAGAAGTCCGTTTCAGTGCGCTCTTGGAAATATTTAGCTTCGGCGTTGCTAGGGAGCTTAGTGGAAATTACTAAGCGTGTACGAGAATAACTAGGCGTCATGTGTGAACCCGCGGTCAACGCCGCTGGTGGAGCCTTTGTTTGTGGGGTTATTATTGGGACGTTGCGTCATTTGGCAAAAAGCGAGAGAATCATCGCGACAGAAGGATCTAGACAACCCAACAGGCGCCATGCGAGAGCTGTTTGTTGAGATATGGTGAGAGAGTGACGTGCGTATTGTCATCTTAGGCACGCACGACTGACAGCTCTACAATACGGCGTGTTCCTACCATAGTGCCTCCAAATGTCATTTCATATGGATGATGTGTAGATGGGCACAAGGAAACACGATAAAAGATTTTTAGCGACTTAACTAAGTTTGGACGAACTTATAACTTATACTTTCTAACAGTTTTCTAAACGCGGCGCCATCTGGTCGATTACCACTTTACCAGCCAAATTCTACTAGCCTCCGCAGTGGAACGGCAGAAAAGAGGAAAATAATTGTTTCCGTACTTCCGGCTGACGTGGTTGCCATTCGTTACACAGCCGACTTTGGTGCAGTGTTCTCCACAGGTAATGGACGAGGTGATCTATTGTTGCCATGTGCGGGTACTCAAAACCGAAATGGATCCAGAAGCAAACGGAATCAGAAAACAAAACCTCACTTTATTTCGGCTCGTTTTAGACAAAACAGGGCATTTTTAAGCACCAACGTTGAAAATAGGCATATATAGGCATTCAAATCTTAAGCAGGCATTTATAGGCAATATATAAACAGTATTAAAAATATTCTCTACAACGACATCGTGCTTATATAATAAAACGGTGTTGCATTGATGCGTTGAAAAAATATGAATTTGCCCAAAATCCAGTCTCTAGTAAAGGCGATAAGAAAAGGAAGCAAAAACCTCGTGGATTACTAAACCTACAGTAAACACAGTATGCGGAATCATTCAGATAAACCGAAGGCTTGCAGCAATGAGTAGCGATGTCCGCACGATTTGTTTCCAGAATTGCAGAGAACACGGAGAAGCAGCCATGCATGCACCTCTAATTTACGAAATTGGAGCGTTTCTCGAATAAAATCTTAAATATGCTCCAAAATGCAGAGATCAACAGTTTTTCTCACTCCCAGGTGGACGTGTGATGGAACGAGAAGCAAAACTTACTTTGCGGTTTGCTGACGTACCCGCCGCGGTGGCTCAGTGGTTAGGGCGCTCGGCTACTGATCCGGAGTTCCCGGGTTCGAACCCGACCGCGGCGGCTGCGTTTTTATGGAGGAAAAACGCCAAGGCGCCCGTGTGCTGTGCGATGTCAGTGCACGTTGATGATCCCCAGGTGGTCGAAATTATTCCGGAGCCCTCCACTACGGCACCTCATTCTTCCTTTCTTCTTTCAATCCCTCCTTTATCCCTTCCCTTACGGCGCGGTTCAGGTGTCCAAAGATGTATGAGACAGATACTGCGCCATTTACTTTCCCCAAAAAACAATTATTATTATTATTATTAATAATATTATTGCTTACGTGCCCCTGAGTGTCCCCGTTTGGTGTCCGGCCGAAAGGCACAGACTGAGGGATGCCAACTGGCAGCAGATTTTTGTCGAGCCAGATTCCATCTAACACTCTACGCCGCGGCAAAGCTGGGAGCGCGAAGCCTTGGGGGGTTTTTCTAATCAACACTCGTCTACAGCGATGGTGTTTTAAAGCTGCTTTACGCGCCGCGCGTAGTTGAACACAGCCTCCGGGAATGTTGTGAAATATGCAAGAGCGTGGCTGTGATATGTAATCCTGCCTGCGTCTTCTGAAGCCGACTCGGTACAGACTGTTCACAGAAAGAACATCACGTGGAAAAATGTGTGACATGCATCTTTCATTTTGCGCGTGGAGATGCGAGGCATGACCACGTGCCAGCCGCTCTTGTCCAGCGGGAAAGATGTGATAATGTGTGTCCAAGACTGAAAACAAAAAAGTTACTATGCTACATTCCCAGTCCGTGATACGATGTAATCACTGATTGATAGCAATAAAAACACCAGGATCGATCAAAGCGATAAGTATATATTTAAACATCAAGAAAAAAATAAAATGTAGCGCTATATCGAATCACACATCGCCAAAAAGTTAGGACAGGCTTTAAGAGAACATGCACCAGGAGACGAAGCAGATCTGGTGCAAAAAAGCTTGTAAAATGGCGAAATGTTTCAGCATGTGACACCTTCTGTGACGACTGTAGTTAATGTGTGATTTCTATCAAGCAAAAGCGCGCTTCTGGCACCAGGTGGCCGATCATCTAGTCAAGTCTTTCCACCTTATAACGAATTGTCTTAGGACTGCCGAGCTTGATGTGGCACCAAATGAGGTCAAAGAAAGGCGACGATTATCCGACATTGTTTATTCTTCTTTGAAGGTGTGTCATTTGATGCCCCAGCGGATATATGTTGCAGCAACGCTAGCGCGCTTCATTGCCAGGGCTTACTGCATATACATCGCAGTAGAAATAATCACATAGGAGAGAGCTAGCTTTTTTTTTGGAATACTCACCTAAACACGATTTCTTTCATGTAAAAAAAACCAAACTAGCAGCAATGAGCTCTCTGTACACTTGCAGCGTATGCGCAAGTTAGTGAGGTTTTCCTGTCAGGACCGGTCACTGAGGCCGATCAGGTGTAAAGTTATTGGGAGCGTATAGATTTCGAAAATTGCTGTGCTGGTGGAGATTATGCGATACTATGACTGCTAAAAGAAAGAAAATACTCTCCGCTGGGGGAAATTCGAGGAGTAGTCATTTGCAACACATTCGGCGTCGCTGTGCCGTACTCAAAGTAGCTTTTAAAGTGATACGGTAAAGTCCTGAAAACTCGTCTCGCAATCTGTTTTGCAACTTTTCGTGCTTAGGAGAGCGTACAAGAGTTTGAACTTGGTTCATATCCTATAGGAAAGAAAAAAGTTTGTGCTATCGCTCGAACAGTGCTGGAGTCACCTTGAGCGTCCTGCTTAGAGCAGGAGGAATGTTACGGGTCCAATTGGACTTATTTTTGGAAATGTGGCGGAGAGTTTGAAGGTTGCTTTACTTCCGCCACCGGTTGGCCCGGTATTGCACTGCCTCCGGGATCGGCCTTGTCTTTAGCGCGTCTTTACTATCCTGTCTATCTATCCCATCTTTCAACTCTCCTACTATCTGCACGTGGTAGCGATTGTGGCTCAGCTTGCACCAGTGGACAGGCCTGTGCACCTTCCTTTTCTTCCTTCCTGGCAACAACAGACAGACAGACACGAAATGCACACGTTTTGCTAGTATTGCCTCAGATAGATATGAACTGGCGTAAAAGTGTTTGACACGCATTGAGTCAAGATAATTAGTCTACTCGCCAGTTTCGGGGCAATATTCTGTTCACGCAGAAGGCCCAAAGATTTTAACATTTGGATCAAAAAGATACGTAACGGTTACAGTGATGCGTGCTTTGTGGACTAACTGCTCTGTTTCAGCGGTTAGTCCCTCCAAGAGCAATCTTTTGGCTGCTTCCTCAGAAACCAACAATGCCGCATGATCAGCAACTGACAACCACTGAAGAGAGCCATTAGCGCTGTTGCGTCGTACTCTTAAAATCGAAGCTTAAGTGTACCTCTAATTTTTTTTTTCCTGGCTCAGCAACAGATTGAGCGTGGTACGCGTGCTTGTATGTGAAACAATAGAAAAGGAAATGAAGATAGAGTGCACGAGCCTCTGACTGGCACCAAAAGGGCCACTATGATTGCCTCGGGCTGACAGAAGGTTGCAAAAATCAAGTGAGAGAACAAGAAACAGCACAGGCACAAACGACAAATATGGCTGCAGCCAAAACGACATATCCCCTTGTGCCCGTTCCTGCACTAACCGCTGAGCCGCCGTGGTAGCCACGCCAGGGGCTCAACTCAGCAACACCAAAATTTAACTGCTGAAAGCAGAATTTTCGTACCTTTGAGGCACGAAACCGTTCAATACTTGCTGACTGGCAAGGAAGCATTGTCTCAGATCATGATTTAAGAGACGCTGGCATAAAGGTACCGTAACAAGAACAGATGAATGGGCAACGCTGAGAACCATCCGGATACTATACTCTGAAAGTTAGGAGTTGAGGCTCAGGGATGCACTTCTGCATTATTTTTGTGACTCATAGCTTGCATTGAAACCTTTAGAGAACTTTCGAGTATTTAGTAAGTAGCATACTCTGAGCTGAATGCCTGAGACTAATCTGCGTCAAAAACAATTATTTCAAACAGACTTCCGTGCCTGATGACACTTTGGCTGAACTGTTGGACGGCATAGTGCTAAATTAAAGGAGACAGCGTAGATCCTTCTGCTTCTCTTCATCTTAAGTATGTGCTCGCAGTGCTCTTGTCGGCGTTAACGCAATCAGCGGTGCTAACACAGCAGAGGGCCACTCAGCACCGAACGCGAACAAACATCGCCGTCAGCGCGATGCTTCCTTTTTCATTATCGCGTACGTCATCGATGTAAAAGGAATTCCGTGGTGGCAGATGAGGGGAAGTGATGATTGCCCTGTGCTGGGCGAGTAAGCAGGGGCACAGCGTAATCAGGATCTCGAGATCTACTGCCTCCAGCCACCACCATTACAACTACCACCACCCACTAGCCCCGCACACTTGGCTCCACGGTCCTCACCGGGCGTTTGCGAACTGCCCAGAAATGGTTTGAGGGCGCAAGAAGGTGGCGACTGAGAAGAAGGCCTCTGGCACACACGGGCTTCGCTCTCTTTCTTCTGACGAGCGGCTAAGCGAATCTGTCGCTCTTTGCGGTCAGGCCACTCAGTACAAGATCCCTCCTCATCCCCTTCCCCGCCACCCTCACAGCTCCCTAGTTTCCCCACAGCCTTCCTACCCATTCCTAAACAGCCCCGCAACACAGTACGTTCGAATCCTAGGCTTCGGCCTAGAGTTTCCCAGGCGCGGCTCGTCAATTACGGGGGCGGTCAGCAGGGCGCAGGCTGCTCCTACGCGCGCCTTGGCACCCATGAAGACTCAGGCGCTGCTTCTGTTAATGCTGGTAGCAGGAGGGGTGTGCTTAACCAGATTGGGGAGCGCTCGCAATCGGAGACCAGCGTGGAGTGGCATGCACGAAAAATGAACGTTTGGTAGGGAAGGAAGGGGAGGGGGCGACGTTCCAGAATCTGACACGAAAATGAAGCAGAACGTGCAAGCTGAACTACGCGGAGAAGATACGGAAGGGAAGTTGGGATGGGGTGGAAAGGAAAAAGGCTCTGTAGTGACGATGCACGTGAAGTCGTTGCTATTGCTATTGCTGACCCTGCTCGTTTGTAGTAAGCGGCAGTGGCGCCTTCATGTTTTCACAAACAGAGCGCACCACGTTATCCAGATGGCGAGCAGTCGGACGGATGTGGCCGCCGCGCTTTCCGCTCGGCTGCGTCGCTAGCTCCACTTGGCCGGTAAGCAGCGTCAGTGTTGCGTTTTCTTTCACTGCTTACTCATTTCAATTTTTTTTCTTCCTAGCGCTACAGCAAGAGCGCCTGTCACTGAATGAATCATTTGTACCGACACCTGCTATCTTGCTACACTGATATAAAAGGCCGCTTCAACTCAATAGCTTCAACTGCGTGCCATAACGCCCACATGATACTCGGCTCCCGACGAGCTTTCTTTATTCGCAACGGCGAGTATACGCGATAAAGCGTCGGTCAAACCAGAGCGTACACTTATTAATGCGATAACAATTAGGTTGTCGTTATACAAATTCTGGTTTCTCTTTAACTAAATTATGTGAGTGGTCGAAATCAGCCACATGACCGTGTGACGTCATAACAACCTGCCCTTAGGAACCATCCTCATTGGTCGAGATTCCACATTATTTTCCGACGTCATCACAACCTGCACACAATGGAAGGTGGAAGGTGAACCTGCAATATTTGGAAGTTGGCCCACCCCAAAAATTCCAAAGCATAACCGAATTTTGAAAGTAGGCCACCACATAAAATATAAAGTAGATTAAGGTGGATAAGTGGGAATTCGTAGGTGGGTTAAGGTTGATTAGCTGGTCGTATTAATATAATCCTATATAATAATCTAACGGAGGGCGCTGGAACGTTCTAGAATGTGAAGACTTATGCTTTAAGTGCCAACTGGATTTTTTGGAGGAAAATCGCAAGAAGATTAGCCACAAATTGTCGGCGCCCTAGCGGGTACCATAAAGGATGTTGTATTTTCTTTGTTAAGAATTTGGCTAACAAGGCCCCTAAGTTTTGTTCTTGTGTCTCATTTTTTTTTCATGTTCATGTTCTCCACATTTTCTTCGTTTGGAATCTAAGCTTGGATACGGCACCGAAAACTGGAGTCTGATTATTGCGCACGCGTATGCAATAGTGACAGACCACGGTGGCGATAAGCCTGGGATGAAGCGACAATTTTCGCAATGTACTGTTTTAAATTTTTATATTATTGTTCCCTCGCTTTTCCTCTGGAATTCTCCGCGCCACCATACTGCCTACACCCCGCATCATGGACCCGCAGACGGATTCGGTGCGCCGAGAAGCAAGAGCATGTCACTTCAAGGCCCCATCACATGACACATACGCTGACTCAAGCGCTACAACATCGTCAAAACACCGAAGAAAAAGAGTGAAAGTACTTCGGCACTACCGTTGCCTCCTTTCTCCGCCTCTCCAACCTCTTCTCGCCGCGAGTGCACTTTCATTAGACAAGCACAATTGAATTCTCTGCCATGTCAACAGTACAACCACCTTATCCTCAATAGGTATCTCCACCCCCGCTCTCAAATATGTGACAAAAGTTTTTGTCCAAAAATGCCATTAGCCAAATTTTCACTGTTGTCCAATGCTTCTGTCTTGAATACTTTGTTGATAAAATGAATTCGGAATGTTATTCTAAAATCAGCCTAATGGAATTCCACACCAGTGTGATAGACCATATGTCAACGCGCTTAACTGCACATAGGTAAAAGCAGATTGCCATTTACGAAAATGTCTCCGCATATTTGCAATGTTTTGTACAGTGCTTATTTGCTGCCACATTGCACGGGAATCGGGCATCTTTAAGCTGTCAAAGACAAGTTTTTTCGCCCGATGATCCTCCAACTATTAGTTGGAAATAAAGAATTGATTGATTGATATTCGACCTGCCCACGTACCACATAATCACCACACTATCTACAACGCAGGTTCCTACCCTCCCAGCTACCCTATTCTTGGGATCGCTGGGCCGTTCCTCCTGTTGCAATTCACTAAATAATGTGGCCACAGCTCGTTGCTCTTATCGCCCACATGTCGGGTGATAGAGGCTCAGACGGAGCGACTTCAGACGGCCACACAGACCAGGGTCGGAAAATAAATGTTTTCTCGAAGATTTAGATAACAGCCTCTCAAACAAACCAACAAAACAGCGCGTCGAGATATTGTGATCCCGGTTTTTCGGGGAGCATCCTTTTATTCGACTCTTCATGCCCGAAACAGAGCTTAACCCAATTTTCGGTAGCAGCTCCAGGTAGAACCGCCAGGCGACGCGGGAAAGGAGGTGAGGGGGGGGGGGGGTAGAACAGAAGAGGAAACGGAAAACTGCCTGACATGGAAGAAATGAGTGTAAACATGTGTTGCAGGTGATTACGAATCTTTCGATTTCTTCACCGAGAACAAGACTGATTGTCCAGCATAAGTCGGCGGGCAAAAGCGAAAGAAGACAAGGACACGATACCATGCAAGGACAGGAGGAAAAAAAGGAAACCAAAGGCGATATCGGCAGCCGCAAAGCCAATAAAGGCTTCCAGAGACGTGCTCTGTTAAGTTCGCACGGAGGAAGGACGTGCGAAAACGAATTAACGCACTAAAGAGCGTCGAAGCACGCGTCCTGTGCGGCCGCGTTCAACGGGGCGCAGCGGACTACCGGCACCGATGCCCGTCAAGCCAGCCAGGAAGCCAGCCGGCCAAGGACCACGCATACCTAACAACGATGCCGGAGCCTGTGGCGGTGTTGGAGGTGCTGCGCCAACGCATAACTGTCTCTCCCTCTCTCTAGAAGCCGCAGTTTGTGAAGGACACTTAGCGCCTTTAACAACTAGCAGCGAGTGATTTAAAAATTACCGCTGCAGCTGCTTTGGTGCGGACGCGATAACAAAAAAAATTGATGCTTGCGCAGTAGTGCAAGTCTTGTGAGGCTTTCGCGAGGAAATAAAGGGGAAAGGGGAAGTGAAAAGTGAAAGGGCAGCAACAACGATCGTCTCGGCTGCAGTCGACGAGCCTGCGACGCCAAGAAAGGAGGAAATGCTTTAGAGACAGACCCTAAGAGCTATACGACGGCTGGGAGAAAGGATGAAACGTTTTCTACAAAAGATATAAAAAGATATCAATAAGTTGCGGAAGCCCCTCAGAAGAAAAAGTGAAAGGAGTGCGCACGGCACTAATAGCGCAGTGAGGGAAACGGATATATAGAAAAGAAAGGAGACTTGAAGAGGACCATTGCGATATGTGCTGCTGGTTAAAGTTACCCCACAGGAGAGAGACGCTCTCGGGAAAACGACGAGCTATAATCCAAGTGCTAGTGAGCGCGTGCGTGCTGTATTAATACCTTGATTATAAAAAAAATTATAGCTGTGAGAGCTCGCTGGATGCATAAAAACTAAATTTAAATCGTTTCGCGAAGGGCCTACCAGGACGACGCATCCGTCGTAAAAATGAGAATAAGGGCGAAGGAAACAAGCGAAAAAAACAAGAACAAGTCCAGAATGGTGATGGCTGGCAGCAGACATTTAGTTCGAGCTTCACGCAGGCTACGACGCTGCGCACCAGCATCGAGCGGGACAGGGGCGTTCTTTCTCGAATCTCAACGACTCGCTTGCTTTTGTTTTCTGTCCCCATTCTTCTGGTGTTTATATTCGGCGGTGAGAAAAAAGGGACTCCGACGAGAGCCGGCACGCGAGGTCTCCCGTAATGGAGCCGGGCTAAGGAAGCTAGCCGCTGCACTTGGGCTTATATGGCACGGCTGCGAAAGCCCAAGCATCATCCCTGTCTTCGCTGATATGCATTATACATGACCGCAGCCTGAGCGTATAATGCGTCCGCTGAACGCGCTTCAAATATTTATGACGCCTGGTTGCTGCAGCCTGCAGGCGTGCGCGCGTGCGTGTGTGCGCGCAACCTGACCTTTCTCTTCTTCGCTGACCCGCTACTTCCGACGAACCCTGCTCTCGTAAACTTTTGCTGTTTTTCCGCGCCAACCAACGGATGTATGTATATCACAAAAGGCAGCGGCGTGAGCTTGTCGTGGAAACCGTTGCGACGAGGCCAATGCGTGTAATCGGGATGAATTTTTAATCCTTTAAGCAACGTTCGCGTGTTACGGTATACAGCAGGCGGTTTTGTGCGAGTCGCCGGAGGGTTGATGAGGCGGAAAATCCGGCATTGTCGTTGTCCACGCCAGACGGCCTGAAAATCCACGTGACCTCATGACTTCTTCGGCAGTGATGAATCATCAGGAATGAAAGAAAATAAAATCTCTCCCAAAGTGCGTTTCGCACCAAGGCCGGCGTGAACGGATCAGCTTCTCTGGCCATCTCATTAAAGCACTGCGCCATCAGCGTAGCACATCACCAATGCTCTAAACTGGCAGTCTGTAGCGCTGGGTTTGGGATTTGTCGCCACCATGAACTTCAATTCGGTGTCACGCGAATAGACCAGCTTCGCTGTCCGCTGCATTAGAGCAGTACGCCATCGCCTCAGCCGAACACCCGTCGTGCATGCTTTCGCCTTTACAGCACACAAGTAGTCTTAAGTGCCATCCGTAATGTTTGATGGTTGCCCTGGATGAGGAAGCCATGAGGCTAACATTTCAGTGCGTTTAAGCGGCAGACAATGCCTCGCTGAGCATGGCCTCAGTCAAAGCGAAGGTGTACGCAAATCTAGGCAGATGTAGTTAAGACAAGTAGCCGGTGGGCCAACTAGAAGGCCAGACGTAAACAATGCATCACTAAGTGATATTGCCGGGATTCTTCTTTTTATTCTTTTCTCAAGCCGATCCAATACCGTCCTTCCAACCGCCTGCTTACTTCCCGGTTAATCAGCCTTGTCAGGCATCTGCCGGAGGGTGTCACAAACTGTCTACGCATCATGTTCAGGTGCTGCCTGTCCTTCTCAAGCTCACGGAGCTCGCACAAGTCGCAAATGTCGGAAATCGAACTTGTTCTCAACCTTAGTTTGCTGTACCATGCAGGGCACTGACGTTTCTAAAAAAAAAATACTATATGGACACTGCTTGTTCCTTGGTATGCCGTCTGGTTCAATGCTGACGCGGCTGGGAACCCAAAGAAGGAGTCAAAGCGTCGTTTACGGAACTGCAGCTTTGCACTTAGCACCGCCAGTTGACGGCCTCATATGCGGTCTTTTCATGATGCTCTAACGAGGCAACCTATGCCAGCTGCAGAGAGATGCAGCGTTTATCCGATCAAGCGGACGAGATAAGGCGATGCGGAGTGAGTTTGCTGAAAGCTGCCAAACCAATTGTCGCTAAGTGTCATTAAGTGCTGCACGCAGGTAAACACACCTTTCAGAAAATCCTGTAATGGATGCATATTGGCCTTTAAGAAAGTAGGAGTTACTGAACAGTCGTTATCTCTTCAGAGATATGTGGTAAGGCTCGCGCGGTGATCCGCACGTCTCTGCGCACAGGGCGACGGTTTAGGCGTGGTCACCTTGTGTTGTTCTCTAGTGTGATTACGATGATGTGGTTGGAAGCTATAATACGCTCGCCATGACAAAGCATCAGGATTCCAAACCGCAAAAACAACGAAATTGAAGCGCAGCCCCAAACGACCGCGCCACTCTGGGCCGGATAGGACTTGCGTCCGTGCTTTAGCTGCGGACTGTTGCGAAAATCTTTTTGCGGAGTTGAAAATAGCCGACTAGTCGGTGTTGCGAACGTAATTAAAGGCTGATAAGCACAGTTGTAAAAGAGTATTACACAACCCGCCTGGGAAGAGCTTCTTTCGCATACAATGCGTCCAGCGACCGCAACAAGCGGACATATCATCCACCGTTTTTAATTGTTAGGACGCATTTCTTAGAAGACCCGTTCGAGGTCCCCTCTTGCTTTCTTCCGTTTATTTTTCATGCGACAGGCACGGCAGTACTCTTTGTCTTCTCCTCTAAGGTATGGCTACTTAATTTTTTTTCTATAGTAAAAAAGTAAAGCTTACGGCGCACCGCGTTGAGCATAATGGACTCCGGTAGGCAACACTACCACCAGGCCTTGCTGGCGACACGAGATGTCACAGAAACCGTGCCTACAAAGTATAACTTCTTTCGAAAAGAACACGCAAAAGAACAACTTTTGATACCCCAGAAAAGGTACCCTAACGAAAAGGCAACTCTCCGCTACTTTAGCTGCTTAATCTGTCATTTCATTTTTCCGTGTTTTGTTTCTTACTTCATTCTTATTTAGTTTTATCCATCATCGCGTTCGCGCATATGTTTCGTTAATTCTTCCTGCTGATGCTGTGGCATGCCGGGAGTGTCTCTTTCTGAGTGCTGCATTGCAGTTAATGGGCGGCCACGGCCTCCTTTGGCCAAATGTGACACGGCCTTAATGGTTCTCACCGCACTAATGACACCGTTCCTTTTTTCCGTCTTTTTCTCTCTCCCGACACATCAATCTAGAATTCGGATACGCGTCGCGTATAAATATACGTGGTCGCGCACCCCCTGTGCGAACGCGAGCGTGCAGCTTCGCGAAGCCCCTTCTTTCTCCCACTCTCTCTTCATCCGTTTGGCTTGCGCGGTTCTTGTTTCGCGCGTTTATCATGCGCCGCGACGCCGTCTAAATTAAGCCTTCAACGACGGTCCCCGTAACCCGGAGCATATATGCACACGCCACAGCGAGTCGCTGCTGCGTGCCGTTCGAGGCGACGCCAGTGCGTGTCGGTGATGGGCGTTGTAGCGCGTGGCGAAAAGTGTGCGTAGTTCGCGTGTGGCCCAACTAAGAGTAAGACAGGTAGCGAGGAAACAGCTGTCGCAGTGGCTATTGTTCTCCCTAGAGCATTTAAACGCATAGTGTTCTGTGCTAAAAGACGATAAGTACGTGGACGGCTGCATTTGGGGCGGCGTACTTTGGAGGACTATCACGTATGCTGGCTCAATAAATATGAGAGCACTTCTAAGATCATTCCAATAACGGCTCCGTGTGCATCGCCATATACTGTTCGCTGGACCATTTCGTGCACCTTGCACCAGCGCGGTGGAAGCGGCAGCGGAACTGGTTTGCAATAGTCAAGAGAAGAGTCGTTTCGACATCTCTCTCACCCGATGTAATGGTCTACAGGTTGGGCAGTATAAATTGCTGATGACACGGGCAACTGCCATTATGTCGCATGCTCGCACAATGGAGGTTTTCGGTATCGGACGAAGTCGGCGCTTGATATCTTCAGAGAGTCTCTGAAAATCTGCAATTATCTGTCTCTTCTACGGGCGCGTCAAGATATCTTGAACGGCGCTACAGTACGCTTTCAGGGTGAGGACAGGATGGAGCGCAAAACTGCAAAAAAAAAACTGTCACTCTGGGGGCCACTCGAGTGCATACGGGCGCATTTGCATAAAATTTTTCCCGTCACAAAGCATTTAGGGTGTAATATTTATTGCAATTTTATGGCCCGCATGTAGCGTGGGGAGCTCAAAGCACGCACCACATCCGCAATTCTGGGTCACCAGTACACTCCGCGGGCAGAAATTTGTAGTTGGGCACAGATTGGGACTCTCACCATCTTGCCCTGATGTTGCTGCCTCCGCCTGCATATAGAAACCGAAGCTACCGCGTGTTGGACGCAATTAGGACCGAATTACGGGGGGGAGGGGACTTCCACTAGGGAAAGAGGGTGGCGCCCACAATCCCGCGGCCTCGACACGCCACGTTTCCCGACTCGCCCCTCTGTGGCCTCCACACGCGACGCACGAGACTGCAACTCAGCGTGAATCTGAGCAGGGATTGAGATTGAGGGAGGAAAATGGTGCTTCAGGAGGCTCCACCAATGCTTCTCAGCTCCCTGCATGGTCCGTTCTAATTGGGTTTCTACGCAGTGCGGCAAAAATCACGTTCAAGTGAACCGCCAAAACCGAAACCCACACCCCACCACCGGCGGATGAACTGGTCGTCCTTCTTCCCTCCTCTCTTGCGCCGTCATCTCCCGTGCTGCTCGCTCTTTGCCCTCCCTCTCTGTCCCACGCTGATTTCCACAGAGGGAGACGTCATCAACCTTTTTTTTTCTTCTGCTTCCCTGCCTGCTTGTGCAGCCTCTTTCTCCCGCCTGTTTCAAATCCGGGTGTAATTTTGCTGCCAGAACGGAGTGCGTGTCACTTGGTCGTTCATTAAAATGAGGAAAGAAAGTTGAGCGAACCAAGTCGTGGAGGGGTCGGACGTCTCCTGGCGCACACGTTAGCCTTGCAAAAGCCGAGGAATCATTAACGATGCCAGACGAGGATCACGAAAGTCAAGCTGGGCAGAAACTCAACTCCAGATTATGTATTCCCGGTTGGGTCCGTGCACTAAGCAAGTCCCCTGACAATTTCATAGTTTCTTTTTCTTTTTTTTAGTGGCAGGGTTATTTTGTCTTTCCTCAATTAAACTTCACGTACTTGGTCCGGACGTTCAAGCTGTCTCTCCCTGGTAGCCTCAGCAGTCAGGCATCTAGGAGAATATTGTTTTCGCTCTAGTGTCAACGAAAGAAATATTAAAAAAATAGGAGCGTAAAGATAACAACGACGAAGCGTTTGTTCTCGTATGTAAGCCATTTGGAGTTGTTAGCGGCTTTGATGCAACGCAGCAAGGCGTTCTTAATAACGCTCACTCCCCGTGAGTGTTCGAGATCGACCGTCCTACAGCAGCTTTACGTACTGGTGCGGACGAAAGCAAACGGCGCGCTTCATTTCCTTCTAACGCTATTTATACGCTACATAAAGGAAATGTGGAGGTACCGCTTGAGCAGGCCGATGGTTATTGCTCATCTTGTTTCTCATGTACACACAATGCTTCTTGGTTTCTGCCGGGAGAAGTGTAATAGGCGTGGTTGTACTTAAAATAAAATACCGCAATTCGTATAACCAGAAAGCACCTATGCATGCTTCCGTCATAACTTTGTTTTGAAAGACAATGCCCTTCTCGACCTTTCCGTGAGTGTCTCTTTCTGCGCTAATATTTCATTACAAAATTAAAAAAAAAAGATTCGTGAACTGCTTCTATCATTTCCTACACTCACAAGGTCGAGAGCATATCTGTCCAGATGTAGACGCAAATCCTCACGTACACTCGCGCGTGCAAATCGTGTCAGCGAAATTTCTTGAGGTAAATTATGTCACGCGACGTTAAACATAACCCCAGAATCACTTGTCCCTGTTCTGCATGCGCATAGCATCAAATATATGGACTCGTGCAGTGTTCCGACCCTCGAGGATATGCAATAATTTGTGCTATGATGAAACTGCTGGCTTGCGGGGAAAGACGCTGACCGCTTTCACTTCCATGAAGAAAGTGAACACGCAGAAAAGTCCTCACAAGAGAGCCGCAGCAGCACACGCCGACACGAGGCAAGTTTAAGCCTGCAATAAGGTCCCATGTTTTGTAGTAAATCTGTCACGGCACGCGATGCACGTCTGGCTCTGCCCTGGGCCCCATATAACGTCCTTGGAGAAAGGCCTGTTTTTGATAAAGCCAAAAGCAGCAGCCACAGGCTTCGATCCACGCACGTGCCAAATGCGTGAACGAAGTGCATGTAGCGGTGCCTCTGAGCGCTTGCACAAGCGGTACTTTGGGCCTGTTATGGAGCAGGCACGGTGTCTAAGCTCCAGCTGGTGGGTTGCATGGGTCTGCACGATAGTTGTTGTGTCGACTATAATACGAAGTGGAAGCTAAAGGGGCGTTTACGCAAAAGGTAAGGAGGCGTGCTGTGGTAACGCGAGACTGAGGGAAGCATGCATTTTATCACGCTTTAACACAAAAACGACTCTCCAAGCACTATAGGTGAGACGTACGACAGATTTCTATCATGGGTTTTACTAACTTACTTTACTTAAGACTTATGCCATCAAATACAGCATATTTTGTACAAAATAAATCTTCATCGTTTGAGGTCAGCAAAAGTGTGGTAAGACGCATTTTCTGTGCGTTAAAGTTGGATGAAATTTTGCATCTTAGAAGAACACAGTCGGTTACGATGGGCAGCGTACTGGAAAGGTCTGGAGTAATCTTGACCCCTTGAGCGTTTTTAAAAATCAATAAAATCTCAGTACACACTAGCGCTTTTGGATTTGTCTCACTCGGAATGTGGCCGCCATTCGAAGAAACGGACATGTGAGCTTGTGTTCGGCGACCGTACGCCACATCCATCCACTCAAACATATTTCTCCACGACGAATGCGTCTGGTGTTCTTCGCCACGTGAGAGCGTATATCGTAGTATGCATGGCTGTCGTCACGCTCTGCAAAAAAATGCATCGCACTGGTGTAGCGGCCGCAAACATTATTCAGTTTCAGCAGAACGTGCTCTTTGAAAGTTTTTGGAACAACTTTCACTTCCTGAACGGGCTGGGGGAACTATATCGCCGAACGATGCAGCAAATGTCCTTGAAACGAGGCCCTGCAACCAATGTCGCCGACTGATATTTATGACACCGCGGTTAATCCGAATCCCCTTTAACCTGCCAACCCCCCTCTGTGCCACGCTAGCAGGTACAAGGAGATTAACTACGCCATCATGAGGATCACTCGAGGCCATTCGGTGAAAGGCCTCGCTTGAGGGGCATTCTCCGCTTCATTCATAAGTTGCATCCAACTGCATTACATGAACGATGGAATTTTTAGGCCACTGGGTTTAATAAGGCACCTTAAGCGTGTAATCGTTCGGTGTGACCGCGACTCCACGAGTCTGTGCACCCATGAATCAATTAGTGTTTCCGCAGCAGCCAGGATGCGCTGGGATTTAAAGAAGAGCTGCATCACATTGTCCTCGAGGGATGGAATGAGACCTCGTTGTATGTAACAGTCTTTGCTAAAAGTAACTAGGCTGCATGGTATTTTTCTGCCTGATATAGTGGAGCTCTTAAGCCTTTACTAGAAACCAAAAGGTATTAAAAGGTGAGGAAAATGAATCTCCTTACCTCACAGTGATTTATAGTTTGATGGGCGCGATAACTGTTCCGCTATGCAACTCTGAAGCAAACCGGGCAGCCTCGTTACTTTTGACAAAGGGGGTACATTTTGCTGTCTACGTCATTTAAAATAACGACGGTTAAGCCATAGTGGCCGGCAGGATGTGCAGCGTGGCTCTACTGCCGGTTTGCAGTAAGAAAACTAGATTCTTAATAAGTTAGGACCTACCAGATGCAGGGGCCTGGTTTTTTCTTGCAAACAGTTTCTGGAAAGCATTCTTTGTAATCAAACAGTAGAAAGCAGATGCACATATCTTTTCAACCTTTCATACTTCTGCTTTCATGCCATCTGTTACTCCAACGCCTCTCTGTCCCCATCCTAGCCGCCTCTTCCCCGCGTCTTTGGAAAGCATAATTTCTGGTTGACAAATAAGACACGACCGAAGACGCGCTGTTTGCACCATGAAATTCCATCAATATTTTTCTCTCTTTCCCCTCCTACTTGAAAAATTGCAGTTACGTTGAGCGACCGCTGTATTCAGATCGTCTGACACCCATATCACTGTTTTTTTTTATAAGGAGCATAAGTGACGCGAATTTGGTAGAAAACGAAGGCCACAGTCTATGTGAACGACTCTTTAGAAACTTCGTACCAACCCAAACGCATGCCATTTACCGACCATTCTGCTCGAGGTACTTAAATATTTTTTTTTCTTTCATGAACCAAGTGAATGAAAAACTGCGTACTAATTTCGTAAGTGCCAACAGATCTCTACTGCTGATGTAAACAAGGAGGTCATCACATGAAACAAATTAAGACGAGCTGTTATCTGTTCCTGTAGTGAATGCTGTCTGGAATTCGGCTATTGGCGCGAATGCTGGAAGGGCAACGCCGGCGGTGTTCGAACATTTTAAGATGATTGTCACATCACCTTCCTAAATGCTCCTTCTCTCCGCCACAACAAACCGCTTTTTAGAATACCGAGTGGAACGATGCTAAAACAGCGAGAACAACAAAATGAACCAAAAAGCGATGACGTCACAAATATTAGTATAAAAACACACGTGCGCGCGTTGAATGCTTGAGCGACTTAAACAATTAATATTTTCATTAAACGCCTGAGACAAGCTGCCGTCAGCCTCAAAATTTGCTTAGTGTAGCGAAGGGCTGGTATTAATGTGTGGGGAATGTGTGCGAAGTCGAAAATGGGAGTTGCACGTAGAAGTCACAAAAACTGATTCCACTGAAGCGGCAAACTTTAAAGTCAATTTGTGGCGGATGGAACTGTTGCAAGGCCGCCAGATTTGTTGCAAGTAATCAGAAAGAAGAAAAAATTTGCGGTATAAGTTTCATTAGAATATGTTAACCCCCAAAAAATCCCGGAGCTCCCCATTTCGATCATTAACAGCTGAGCCGGTTTTGTGTCCTGGAGATAGCTTTTCGGCATGCAGTCCAGAAAGAGGTGTTTCACACGATCTCCACTTGAGTTCTGTAATGAAAATCACGAAAGCTAAGCTTAGCCAGCGGAATAATACAAGCAAAGAGTGACACATCCTATTTGCTTTTCCCCTGCTGTCGACATTTCCAGCTTCATCCTCTCGCTTACCCATTAATCGTCTTTCTTTTTTGCGAGACATTTTTTTTTCTGAAGTTTCGGCTGCATGCTTGAAACTTTCTTAATCGATTCGCTTCAACACGGAGCTATGCCTCATTTTCCAACTGAAGAAAGAGTATACATGATAATACATTTCAGGCGCACCCATTAAGTTAGGTTTGCTCATACTGCCATGCTACCAACCACGTCATAATCATCAGCCTGACGGGCCTCTCCAATATCTCTCCAATTAACTCTGCCCTCTGCAAACTGCGGACGCCGTATTCATGCGAAGTTCTTAATCTCATCAGCACACTAATTTTCTGCCGCCCCCTGCTACGCTTGCCGTCCCTTGGAATCCACTCCGTTACCCTTGATGACCGTCGGTTTTCTTGCCTGGGCAGGGCAATGCATGCCCTGCCCAACCCCATTTCTTCATCTTGATTTCGATTAGGATGTCATTAACCCTGTTTGATCCCTGACCTACTCTGTCACGTCACCTTTCTGCTTAATATTAAGCTCTTGCTTCTTTAATTTGCCCCTTTCACTTACTCAAATTGAGTAGCGGATGGCAGGAAGAGTGTGCTTCCGACGTGTAACGCACATTAAAATAATTAACAGTCACTCCCTTGCAATTCCTTTTAAATGACCATAAACGAGCAAAACAACGTCCACCCCCCCCCACCCCCCACCCCCACCCCCCTACAAACACACAAAATATTTTAGAGAAATTTCGTCTGTACGACAGCTGCATTGAAAAGCTCTGTTTTGACAGCGGTGGCCTCAAATCGTTTAGTTATGAAATGTTGAAGTCGTAACGGAAGTTACGAAATGACCGTTTTTTTCGAAGACGGGGCCGAGGTGCAGTGCTAGTCGAATCATTTCGAAATAGTGGCGGTCTTCAACCGCCAACCAGCTGCAGCCAATTGTTGACATGTAACGCTTGTGCAATCCTGTGGGCTGGAGTGTATAAGGTGTCTCTAAAGGCCATACACGTCGATTCCCGCAGCCTCTCTTTATGCTGGTTACAGGAGGCCGACATTTCTGGAGCATGACGTGGTTTGCCCTCCATCAAATGTGGAAGTGCCACCGACAGCGTAATCAGAGGCCAAAGACCATTTCAGTGACTAGAGGTTTCATGTTCCAGGTTCTTTTAGTCAGACGAGCATATCACGTCATGCAGACAATTTGATGTTGTACGATCGCACGTATAATTTTGTAGTACGTGTAACAAAAAGTGAATAAAAATTCTTCTGAAGTGAAAAGAAACCCAAAGAATAGAAAGGTTCAGTTTACAAATGCCCGAATTTTTTGCAAACTTTTTTCTTTTTTAACACAAAGAAAGGCCGTTGAGAAAAATCCCTAATGTTTCTCTGTCGTCCTGGTCAGTTTTCATTAAAATTGATGCGGCAGCTTTACTTAAGCGTCAGATTTGCGGAGGTGACAGGTATCCAAGCTCCGTACAGTAGACTTATAACGGGGATGGTTAATAAGGAAGTGGTTATATAAAACATGCGACCATTCCTCAGTTATGTTAATCATAAAACATGAAAAACAACCTTAATTTCTCTTTGCTTATACTATATAAAACCACACAGGTACCATGGATCGGCGCACAGTTCATTATGCCTTCCATATGAGAACCTGAACTTACATATAAGAACCTGACAACCGAAAGTAGGTATTCGGTCGTGTTCTTAGAAAATAATAAACTTCGCATTCGCTCTCATCAACCGAGAATTTCTGCGCTCACTTCTCTTTTTTCTTCAGCATATCGCTGTCTTTGAGTTGCTTTCGAGCGCCTCAAAGATTACTTTCTATCTATTCTTTTCAGATAAAATTTTCATCGCATCTATATGCACCGAGGCTCAGGAAAGCACTCAAGAGAGAACTGGTAAGAAATTCCGCATATTTTAAAACTCTCGAAGTGCTCTCATTGAAAAAGAAAACAAAGGAAAAGGCTCGCTCATCAAGAGAGCAAAATGGTGCGCAGGCGAAAGTCGTTAACCCAGAACACCCCACACAAGACAACCGTAAGCAGTAAGATTGCACAAGCGATATCTATTTTCCCCGTCCCGCTTTTTCGCGAGAGCGGCTGACTTCCCTAATTCTAACCTGTTCTTTATGGTTTCATTTTCTTTATTGGATTTTTTTCTTTTCTTACGTTTTTCAATCAGCCTTGCTTCAGGCCTGTTCTATTGTAGGCTTCTCGAATACTTTCTTCCTTGCTTCTTTTTTGTTTATCAAGCCTCTTCAAGCCTGTCTTCAAAAAAGCAGGTGCCGGAATTACAAAGTTTCCATCGCCGGAAATTGCAGCTCAAAGGAAACTCTCGAGGCGAGAAAGCTAAGGGCAGAAGTCAATCCCGCTTTCTTCTGTCATTGCGTTTCAAGTTTTGGTCTTTGGTTCCTGTGACACGTAGAGCCTTCCGTACTCGCTCACTCATTATATCCCCCACTGTTTCATTTCGATCGAGATCGAGATGTGTCAAGAGGCAAGGTACTGCCGTGAGCCGTTTTCGATTATTTATTTATTTATTTATTTATTTATTTATTTATTTATTTATTTATTTATTTATTTATTTATTTATTTATTTATTTATTTATTTATTTATTTATTTATTTATTTATTTATTTATTTATTTATTTATTTATTTATTTATTTATTTATTTATTTATTTATTTTTTATTTATTTATTTATTTATTTATTTATTTATTTATTTATTTATTTATTTTATTTATTTATTTATTATTTTTTTTTTTATTTATTTATTTATTTATTTATTTAAAATACCTTACATGGCCCAGGAGAGCACTCAGTTAGAGACCTAAGAACGACAAATGTACAAGAGAAACTAATTAACACAACGTTAGATACAAGAGCATCAGTAACATAAGCTATTTTACACGGCCAAACTCAAAAGCGAAAATGTACATAGATACAAATTTCTTATAATAGTAGCATGAATGCACGGCATATGGCAAATACTAATGTAGGCAAAAATGCAGTGGTCATATTGGAAGTGTCGTATTAGAAGATGGGCGAAAAAAAAAAGGATCTAAGTTTGTGACACATTTAAATCGCGCTTTGCAGATGCTCTAAAAAAAGAAGAATAAAAAACAGTTATTCAAGAGCAACGTAATAAATTATGAAGAATGAAAATAAAATGACGGTCTAGCAAACGCGGACTACGCTTAGGTTCACAAATGTAGAGCAAGAGGTAGCATTAAAACAAAAAGTTTCCATCCAAATGGGATGATAAGAAACTTTTTGCGCGGTGAGTGCAATCATCTCCCCTCTCCTTCTTTCCACATGGCAAAGTAATCTGTGCGTCTATTTTGTAATGTGGAGATCGCATTCGCCCTCTGAGCGTTAAGAAAAACATTTACATGATAACAACATCTTCTTCACCACCGCCAGGACGGAGTTCAAACTCTTGTAGTATTGCGCTATGAAGAAACTGTTGCACAAGCGATATACTGTCTACTTAACCCCCGTCTAGACAGCTTGTATGGTAACACCCTACGTGATCAATAAAGTAGTTTCTTTATTACTGATTGTTCTTTTTCTCATTTTCCTTGGCGTCTCACCAAGACTGCTTTGGAGAAAGAAAGCCTCTGTACACCAATTTGATGGCGGACAGGTATTCTGAAATTTTATATCCAGTTAAAAATTGACAACAGTGGCAGGTGGTTTATTTTCAAAGCGCTCAAATGCGCATCAATAATTTGAACATCCTATCATATGAATCTACATTCTTTTTTTACCTTTAACTTCCTGTCACTGTTTTTATTCGTTTTTACTAACGCGAGCCAGGACAGTGTGTACTCGCCAGGTGCATATTACCAAGCCGCCCTTAGGTTTCTGGCTTAGATCAGTCGCTGTGAACTAGAGAGTTCCCTCTCAAATTTGTGTGGTAGCTTATTGCGTCCTGTACACTACGCCTTGAATTCTAGGTGTGTAGCAGGGCCATTATCTCGCTCCTTCATGACTATTACTGCAGTAGACATGAGCAAGACGTACAAAAAATTTTTGAAGAGTGCTGTACGTTTAATGACAATACCGCTGCGAAACATAACAGTATTAACATTTACCTCCAGTTGTAATTTTCTGTCTTATTCTTTTAAATGAAGCGGCTTCTGACATTCCGTACTTATAAAACGTGGACCAGGATGCAGCATAAGGTTGCAGCGGGCGATGCGGCTGAGCACAGCTGATGCTGTCACGCCTGGAATCATCAGCTCTCAACCGTGCCGTTGGCTGGTATTATTTGGTCGTATATGTGCGATACGGTGTTTAAGCAAGCTTCCTGGGACAAATGCGCTGGCTAAAGGAAGCAGGTTTTCCTGATCAGACTCTGGCTAGGGTCACTGAAATGATCTTGGCCAGGACATGTAGGCCCGCGGTCATCGTGAGAGAGATCGGCGCGAAAAAACGAATGGTAGGAATTCTCTACGTACACGGCATTTCACATCGCCTAAAGCAAGTGGGGGCGACGTACGGGGCGAAAGTTAGTTTTCACCGCGAAGAACAAGCTCGGTGGTGTGAGCAGTGCTGTGCGCAAAAAGCTTGAGCATGCTGGTGACCGCACAAGGAGTATTTGCACGATAGCACACAGAAAGAGGCGCACAAATTGTGACACAGGTGTTTTGTATCACGTTCCGTTTTCATGCGGTAAGAATTACATCTTCCAGACTGGTCGACGTATCAATGAGCGTCTAGTGGAACACCGCCGCTCATTAAAACGTGCTGTGTCCTCCAACCTCGCATTGCACTGCAGGGGTTGCAAAGATTGCTTTCCTCACCTTGATAGGACAAGTATCTTGTTCAGGCACAGTTAAAAGGTATGCCGGGAGCAGATATAAGCTTACTTGATTAAAAAAGAGGCAGACGCGTGTGCCGCATCGCCGTCGGCTAGCCTGCAGGATAAGGAAGTTCCTTTTCTGCGCAGTTTCTTGAGTGCCAGTAGACAGTACGGGGGGTTGGCCTCATGCGATTGCTTTCGTTTTCCTGTTGCTGTTGTGTTCCTATGCCCGCAGGAATAAAACGTCATTGGTTTCCTTTGCACACGTGGAAATCGGTTGTTGTGTTTTCTTTTCTTGTTTCTTTGTGTTCTTTTGTGTTTTCTTACGCCATGAAGCTTCCATTCTGTGAATAAAAATTCTGTTGATAGTCTGTGCTTGTGTTGTGTCTTCTCGTTCGCTTTTGTCCTCGTTTTTGCGCTGCTAAGTATGATTCCACACCAACTAGCCCAACTTTCTGTTCTTATTTAAGAAAAAAAAGAAGGGGAGGGAGTAGAGGGTAGAGAGTGGGCTCATACAAGAGCCCAAGAACAGCTGACATGCTTGATATTTAGTTTGAGATAAGAAAGAAAGAAAGGAAGGAACGAAAGAATAAATAAATAAATAAATAAATAAAGGAAGGAAGGAAGGAAGGAAAGAAGGAAAGAAGGAAGGAAGGAAGAAAGGAAGGAAGGAAGGAGGAAAGAAATGGAGGAAGGAAGAAGGGCAGGAAGAAGGAAATAAAAGGAAAAGAAAATAAAGGAAAGCGGAAATAAAGGAAGAAGGAAAGGAAGAAGGAGAGAAAGAATGGAAGAAGGGAAGGAAGCAAAGCAGGAAAGAAGAACGGAAGAAGGAAAGGAAGATGGAAGCAAATGACCTGAATTGAGAAGTGGGCGAACTTCTCTTTGTGCTTCGCCACTGCATAGTTGCATAAGAAGAGGTCACGCTTAAATATGAACGCGTGCACTCCTTAAGCCTTTACAAGTGACTTATGGTGTGTAATTGTTGCTGTATAATTTGACAGACGTCGATCTAGCTGTGCTTAGGTTTGTGGTATTGAACGCGACGCGAATTTTGATCGCGCAAACAGTTAAGTACAGCGATGTCTGCACCCCCTATTGGCTGATCCCTTCTCTCTTTGCACCAAAAAATTAAAACGCGAGAACTTCAGACGACAGTCAGTGTTAGGCTTGTACACAAGCACCTACTATAAAGGGTGCCATAAAAAAAAGATTGGAGGAAACAAATCTTTCAAATATAATTTTGTCTCACTTAGAAGAAAATTGCCATAACTCCGTCTAGCCGAACCAGCTATAGCTTAAAAGAAATAGATATAAAATTGCATGAAGAAAAGCGCATAACAGTTGTAGCCGGCACCAACCGCCGACAGCAACGTCCTTGCTGAAATTCAGCACAGCTTCTACTGCGGCTGCCTTTATATATCGAGTTTTTGGGTGACACTTGTCATTTTGACTCACAATTATAAAATGATTCTGAAAGTTCAAAGCAGCAGAATTTTTTGGAGAGACCACATGTTGGGAAAAAAAAAGTTGCCGATGATGGAAGCAAACACTTTAGAGACACAGAATGTCCAAGAGAGAGAAATCAGGATTTGTCGCTCTTGCTAGCAATATGGTACATGTCGTCAGCAAAAGAGAAATTTTTGTACACTGAACCTGGCGCTTGGGGCGTAAAACGAGAAAGAGGCGTTAAAAAAAAAAAACTCGGCCATTCATTATCCCGGCGCTGATGTGGTCGACTGGCTGCTATATTCGCGTACGTTTCGTCTTATGGCCTCGGGGCACCGCGCTGGAAAGAAATTAAAAGCGTCTTAACCGAAAAAAAAATTGCACGATGAAAAAATTCAGAACTAGAGATAGGAAATACCCTTGAGAGGCCTGTTCTATTGAAGGTGACTCCCATAACTATCGGCTCTTCCAGCAGCGCTTTTCCGCTGATTTTTTTTTTCTCCATCTCCTTTTCAACACTTTCAGAATGGTACGAGGCCCGCTCACGTTGCAGCTATTTCAGGTAACGACCGCGCAAAATCGGCGCTGAAGCGCTCTTCTCGACTCTGTGGCTGGCTGTGAGGATGTATGTGTGTGTGTAAAGGACGACGGTTGGGATGGGTGCGGTAAGCTTTTCGAAGAGCGAGCGAGCATCGAGTCAGCAGTGAGCGCTTTTTGGGAGCCCAAGATGCTGGCCGTTCTGGCGGCGTTGACACTGCCCGCTGAAAGCTCGCGCAGCGAGCCGTCCACTCTCGGAAGTCGGCGCACAATTCTCCCATCTCGCGTTTTATCACCCCGCCAGCTGCCGACTCTTCGTGGACGTGCGATTTCCTCTTCCTCCTCCTCTTTTTTGTACCCGTCCAGTCGGAATTTCTCCCATTCTTCTCTTCTTTCGCATCCTCTCACATCCTCTGCTTGCCGCAGCCCCACCTTTTCCAACGCTATACACAGCACCCTTTACAGCCGTACCGCGACATCGCCGACTGCCTCGCTTACCCGCCACTGCCGCTGTAAGGGACTCTCCCCATTCTCGATTGTTATGTTCGCTCCCGCAAGCTCACGGGGGAACAGCACGTGCGTTTCGAAGAGAAAAAAGTGCAGCCCGCGGCAAAGCGCATTCGTGGACATAATCTCTCTCATCGTGTCCGAATCATTCTCGCGCTCCTATACTCTTCACATCAACTGCGCGCCTCTCCCTCTCGTCTCTTGCGCCTACCTGAAGGCGAACGGCTTACGGGTAAATATTCACAGTTGCACGGTTCGAAGCTGGCGCGTATGCTTTATACAGGCGCTGCCACTGATAATTCATATTGGCGGATGAACTCATCCCGTATGTCAGAGTATTCAGAATTTTATTAATCATGAATATATAACTCAGAACGTGATAATGTGGGGCATGCAGTTTTACTAGATTGGGAAATAATGGCGCCTCCAGAGAGCTGTGCTGTTAGCCATTGAAGGCGCACTACAAGTTTCCTTTCTTCAGTGATTTCAGCTGTCGTCGGAAGTTCTCTAATTTGCGTAAATGGAGTGTCAATCATCTGAGTTTCGAAAATTTGCCAGGCAAAGTAGCGGATTTTTTTTTACGTGAGCCCTGCGGGCAACATCGCAAGTGTTAGAGGTAAGAAAAGCATTGCACGCAAGTAATAAAGAGCTAGAGGGGACCATGCAGCCTTTCTGTCAGATGTGAGGTGAGAAGCGTACTGAAGAGGAAATGAGATGTCGTAGTGGCCCTAGCAAATAACGATCTTCCAATAAGTGCGTTTATTTTCCACCAATGCTCTGAGAGCTATCGTCCATACTCCGTGCGGCCAACATAACTCTGCGCCTTCGTAGCTGTAAATGGAGTTCGTTAACTACAATCTTCACCTTCAGAGCTTCTATGACATCAGCATAGCTCGTGATTAGCACGTTTCACTACCGCAAAGCAGGCTATCGTTAATGGCCAGAGCATGAACATGGTAAACTTAGACAGCCTAATTATAACATTGAATTCCACTTGTTCCAAATCGAGGGTCGTCATTTTTATTCTTTGAACTTTTTATTGCTATCTTGTCATGACCGTATTCTTATAGTCTCTAGCATGTTTTTGTTGTACATGTTTTATAATCCTAGTATACTGGCACATTTTTGAAAAGTTTAATAATATTTATAGTTTTTTTGTTCATTTTGAAATGCTGCAATTAACACTTTTCTGCAATTGCGATATCTTTTCTCTTTGATTAGACGTTTTTTCTTTAATTTTGTACTCTTTATGTTTGTATGCTTCCTGCAATATCTCCTATCAGTTTGGCAGTATTGTTAAACAAAAAAAAAAATGGCCAAAACGACTGTACAATTATGAATCATTTTACACTTAAATGCGATTTTGATAATATGTTTCTCTATTATTTTCTACAAGGCGAAACTTCGAAAGAAACGAAGGTGGTTAAAACAAATTCACAGCCTTCCACCATAACATCCTGCATAGACCATGCTGTTCTACTTTAATGTAAAAGAAGTATATACTTTTATTATTTTTTTGCTTGTCCTGGCATCACTACAGTAAGGCTTAAAAACTTATGAAATAATTTGCAGCGCGTTATTGGTCAAAAACAGCGGCCGCTCACATTTTGATGATGATTAATTTTTATAGCGCAAGGGCATCTGTGGCTAAAGAGCGCCTAGCACAAGGTGTTTATTTTTCTCAAAGTAAAGTCAAAGAAAGCTTGTACCCACTGTATCACCGGTGGGTACCCGGCGGCACTGGGGATCGAACCCCGCACGTCCCGCATGCGAGACGGATGCTCATACGACTAGGCCAAAGCTGCGGTATGGCAGCTCACATTCTCTGCTTTTAGTGACGACCAAGGAGAGCAGAGCAGGCGATTATTGTCACTCTGGCAGTCACTTCACTTTTCTGGGGGGCTGCGATGAAGTTAAGAAAATGTTTACAAAAAGCTCAGCGGAAGTTGTTTCGTTCGAGCTCGTGTTTGACCAAAAGGAAAGGAATGAGAACCAAATTTTTTAATTTTATTTATTTATGACATACTGCAGGCCGTGAGGCCCAAGCAGGAGTGGATTACAGAAACAGATAACAAATTGAGCAATAATACAAAATGCAAACAGAACACGAGCAGCGGGAAATGGCATGAAAAGGCAAAAAACTAGCTAACAAACAAGATAAAAAAACTGTCAACGGTCACTTATAAGATCAAGAGACCGTACACACGAAGCTGGTAAGCTGTTCTGATCACTGATGATTTGCGGAAAGAATGCTGAAATAAGTTAGTCATTGCAAAGTTCGGGTTCAGAAAAAGGGAGTGGGAGTGTAGAGTTCACCTAGGGTTCTGTAGTGTAAGATACGGTGAAGAATTTATTCCAAGTTTGTGGTTAAATAACAAAAATAAGAATTTAAACCGAACAAACTTCAGCCGGGACTGAAGGGTTGGTATTAAATTCGACTGCATTAATGCAGAGATTGAAGCAGTTCGATTGTATTGCGAAAACATGGATCGCACAGCTTTCCTTTCAATCCGCTCAAGTGCTTTTATGTTAGTGACAGTGTACGGATCCCATACAATGCACAATTATTCCAATTTAGTCCGTTATAAAGGTTTCGTGGTGTATCTTAACCTGAAGTGGTGTATCTTTTAGTTTATGGCGCAACAAAGTTTTCGTAATGCAGACGAGCAACTGTTAGAAATGTGAGTGTTGCAGCTTAGGTTGTTTGTTAATGTAACGCCGGGATATTTATATTCGTTTACTGGAGTAATTTCTCTTCAACCCAGAAAAAAAGAGCGTATAAACGGATTAAGTATTCTTGTAACACGTAGGACAGTCTTCTCAAAGTTCAGTTTCATGCCCCATCGATAACACTATGTGTGGATATTATTAAGGGACGTGTTTAGTATTGTCTGATTATCAGCTGACCGGATTTCATTGAAAAAATGCGGTCATCAGCATATATGAAATTATGGTTCATCAACCACATCTACAATATCGTTGCAATATACCAAAAACAGCAGCGGCCCAAGCACACTGCCCTGATAGAAACCAGATGTGACCGGAAGAGCACAAGAATCATCTCCTTTAACAGTTACGTGTTGTTTGCACTGTGTTAAATACAATGATACCCAAGCAATAATAAAATCTGGCAGTCCTATCAGTTTAAGTTTCTCAGTTAATTTATTATGTGGTACTAGGTCAATAGCCTTGCTGAAATCTAAAAAAATAAATTCTACCTGACCGGCCGTATCGACGACAGAAGCAAGAAAATGAAATATGATGACTAACTGAGTAATCGTAGAAAACCCTTTCCTAAACCATGCTGGTGTTGCGACAGAGTATTATTTTCTTGAAGAAATTTTGAAACGAGGTTAGCCATGATATGCTCTATGAACTTACAAGAAGAGCATAATATAGATATGGGGCGGTAGTTGGATAAAGAAATTGGGTCACCTTTCTGCAGGACGGGCACCACAGTGCAGTCTTCTAATCGTCAGGTATGGACACAGTTTTAATGGAAGATTGAATTACAACTACGAGAAATTCGCTCAGTGTTTCTGTGAAACGGCGGAGAAATGCGCTGGTATACCATCAGGTCCCGGTGAAGATTTAACTTTAAGTTTGGGCAGCATGTTGAGCACTCCTTCATGCGAAATCAAATAAGTGACATTCGGGAAATGTGACGGCAATGTTGAAAATGAAGGTTCAGCGGGCGTGGAGAAAATACTGCGAAAATATTGGTTAAAGTGTTGTGCGATAATCTTGGGATTAGTGATTACTACACCGTTATGATATATTTGTTGCACATGCCTTTTGTTGTCCTTCGTAATGTCCCAGAAGCCTTGAGGATAATAATAATAATAATTGGTTTTTGGTGGAAATAAAATGGCGCAGTATCTGTCTCATATATCGTTGGACACCTGAACCGCGCCGTAAGGGAAGGGACAAAGGAGGGAGTGAAAGAAGAAAGAGAGAAATAGGTGTCGTAGTGGAGGGCTCCGGAATAATTTCGACCACCTGAGGATCTTTAACGTGCACTGACATCGCACAGCACACGGGCGCCTTAGCGTTTTTCCTCCATAAAAACGCACCCGCCGCGGTCGGGTTCGAACCCGGGAACTCCGGATCAGTAGTCGAGCGCCCTAACCACTGAGCCACCGCGGCGGGTCCTTGAGGATCCCCAGAAATGAAGTTCTGAAGAGCAGTGTTAAAATGAAAAGGCTTTGCACGTACGTCGCATCGACTTCGTGAACACCAATGACAAAACATTCGCCACAGGCATGGTGTCCCTCCAGCAGTAAGGCAAAAAAATTTCGAGCTGCTTCGAATTCCTCTACGCCAAAACGCATATCTTCCCATAACCAAATAAGTCCCAGCGCTTCTCTGTACCTGACTAGCATACCATGGCACGCTTCAAACAGCAGGTAGCAACCGGTTTAGAGAGCCCTATAGTTGTACAAGGGCTCCTGCAGGAAAATATTCTCGCTTAGTGGTGACGGCAGTCAGGCACCCAGGAAGACAGCGAAAAGGGCTTCCAAAAGAAAGTGTTTACGGGGCTGACTGGCACCCGAAAGGAACCGAATAACTCGGCGGCGACGATAGGCAACAAGCATGCTCGGCGGTAGTCAAGGAGAAAGCGCGCGGTTCTTGACCGTGCTCAATTTAAAGCTGACAACGAGCTTCCGAGATACGGCGAGCGGAATAACCACAACAGTCTCGAACAAAGTAGAGTCTGTTCCGCCTGTCTGCGATCATTCAAGATAAATATGGTGTCATCATGCATCACAAAGTGATAAAGTAGCGTGCCGGCGTCTTTCAGCATGAACAAATGAACACTGGAAAACTTCGCGGCATTACTTCCCTCTTAAATAAGCATTGCTTTGATGGGGTCAACGTCCAAAGCGACTCAGGCTATGAGGGACGCCGTAGTGGAGGGCTCCGGAAATTTCGCCCACCTGGGGTTCTTTAAAGCGCACTGACATCGCACAGTACACGCTCCTATACAATTTAGCCTCCATAGAAATTCGACCGCCACGGCCGGGATCTAATCAGCGTCATTCGGGTCAACAGCCGAGCACCATAACCACCGAGCCATCATGGCGGCTTAAAAGAAGCATCGCCCCGATGCATCACATTGACAAGAAATGTGGTCAAAATAACAATAAAGCGGCCGAGGAGAATAATAACGCATCTGTTTTGCGGCATAGTGACAGGTTCCATTTTTCAGCATCTTAAATAGTCGTTTTTACTATTTCTGAACCAGCTAGCATCCTCGGAGCGTTGTAGCTGCTTAAGCTAATGTTCAGCTGGTAACTTCAAGCCAATAAACAATATTATCTGTTACTACTATGCACGTGTCTATAAATAACTTACGGTTACTTTGCGCTATCCTCATTGCGGCTTCATTACTTAATCCTGAACTCCGTCGGATAGTAATGCAAGAAGGAGGGAATAAGGCAAAGCAAGCCATTCGGCGCTATGTTATCCGTGTTTTCGAAAGGCCAGTTCCCTTCAATTGAACAAAAAAAGAAGAACGACCAAACATTATTTCTATTCACAAACACAAATAAGGCTCGTTCGTACAGTATTTCAGCACGAGCATACTTTCCAGATTAAGATATCGTCATCTGTTTCCTCGCGGGCTTCCGTTGTATTTGGAGTGTACTGCTGTTTTGACACACCGATTAGTTCCTGTCAGTATGCGTCGCGTTGGTCCTAAATTATGCATGGCAATACCACAGAGGGTACCCCTCGTCGCGTCCCAGATATCTATTTTATCGCTCTTTAGCTTTAAGAACGTTAGCCTTACTCATCACGTTTCGAGATTTCGTGGGTTTTGCTACCACCCTGAGATCACAGCGCGATCTGTGGCCGCAACTCGAAAACAGCACATCTCGCATTGAGACTTGTAGCGTCATTTACAATAGCATTGTAGAAACAACCACCTGCCGCGTGCCACTAAGGACGTCATGGTCCAATATGGTGGATAGAGGTGAAACTATGTGAGAATGACGTTAGAAGACGAAATGGTGGCATAGTTTATATTATATATGGCGGCCATTAAAACTGGTTGTGCCCTCCCATCCCGTTCACATCCCTCTCATTCCCTTATATGTCTGCCAAATATTCAGAGTGTCGAAATCCCTATTGTGATTCGAAATGGCGACCTGAATTACTATGACGGAACGCAGTGCAACGTCATATGTGCTAAAAGAGAGTTCTGGTTGTGTAGGTTATTTTCGGTATTATGTTATACAGGGTTTGCTGGTGTCCGCCAAGCCTGGAATCACCATGCCACAAAAGCCATATTTTTGCCTCAAAACTCCTATTTTTGAAAATTACTTAGTCTTCCCTGTTACACCCGGCATAACATATTGCATAGCACAAGATTCTACATCATAGTTATATATCTTTGCCAAGCATGGACTGTACTGTGTTTTAACTGGAATGTTCGGTTCTAGATAGCACGAAAGTCGTGAAAGCACGATTTTCGTGCTATCGAAAAAAAATTAGAGCAGAGTGTTGAAAAAATACACTCAAATTTTGCTCGAATGTCAGAGTGATGTCGCGAGAGGCAGAAGGAAATGGGAAGGAAATTCTTCTTTTACCTTGCTTACTGCTCATGATGAATTCTTGACATGATCACACTGCCTGCTACGTAAAACAAATTACACGCACTTGATCCTTACACAACCTCAATTCCTGTTCGTTGAAGCTGGCTTCACTGCTTTAAGATCCACTATGAGGCAAAGGCGCCTTTTAAAACAAGACGCAGTGGCGGCGATGTTTGCAGAAGCCGATAAAAACGTTTATTGAGCCGCCGCTCACCACCAACCGAAAGAGTTGAACATCAAGGAACTAAAGGTACCAGGCATAAGATAACAATAGTAAAACACCAGTCCAGTGCTTTCGCAGCACGCGCAGAGCATGATCAGATACACGGATAAGGTGACTTAAAATTAAACGGGTGTAAGCAAATATGGTTCTACACAGAACAATAAAACTTTTTCAATGCGCAACGGCTGTTATTTCGATCGCAAAGAAGATGCAATGATTCATTAATGAAACAGAAAAATGGGAAGCGGCGTAGAAACTTCCATGCTATGCTCCGCTTTTATTTTGTCTTTTCGTGCTCAACGTAAAACTATGCTCCCGTTCCCCTGCCCACCGCTGTTATTAATGTCCCCAGAATAAGTTTACGCCTCCTAACTTTTTCTCACGGAGAAGCTGCTGTGCCTGCATCTATACAATCTTGAGCCGCATCTACCTCCTCGAGCCGAGGCAGCAGGCAATGCATTGTCATCATTCTTTCCCATGCAGTTTAATTGCTTTCATTTTCGCAGCGAATCAGAGAACGCGCCGGGCTATGCGAGTGTCTCAGCCAGAGCGAACATTACTAATGGTGCTCTGACTGATTAATCGTCGCTCAGTGAAGCGCGCTGCCGGCTATGGAGCCGCGTGAACCCATTTTTTTATTTATTTCGTATTGCTGGCCTTTATCCCGTCAAAGCACTTTTTGTGGCTCCTTCTGCTAAGAGCTCTTCTTCAGAAGCGCGAATTTCGAGAAATTAATCTTTACACGCAGCGATGCAAGCAAGTTTGGCTGTCTGTTTGCTTTTTTTATTTTTTATTTAGCACCCCGGATGCTCCTTTCAGGACACAGGCATTGAGTTAACAACTAGTACAATGCTATTCACGGCAAATACTCTTTCAACACTTTTAACGCAAAATAGTAGGCAGAACAGCATGTAAGTGTTTGTTCCGAAAGCGGGGGAAGAGGTGCTCTTTATCTGGTATTTTTTCTTCTTCATTTTAGGAAGCGGAGGAAAGGAGTTGGGTGGCAAAACACAAAATTTGACCGCTTGAACGTGTCCTTCGACTATTATATTTTAATAGAACTTGCAACTGCTTGCTTTTGTAGTAAAACAGAGAACAGTTGTGCAAGTACTGCGTGACACCTCAGCGTTGCTTTTTATGACCAGTTCAAAACAGCAATCAAATTATGCATGTGTAACACATGCGCCTTTCAGCTGCGTCTTAACCGTTATGCATTATATCGTAACGCGGCGTTCTTCTTGGTCACTCTTGCATATAAACGTGCTTATCACAGTTTTCAAAGGCACTAACGCTTCAATTAGCAGTATTTAAAAATAACATGGTGAATAATAGGAAATAAACAGACTATAAAAATCTTCTAAGAGTGTTTGAATCGGCATTTTATCCAGTCGCGCGAGGCCCGCCCGTCCTCTCTCTCCACTAACAAAAGTGCGTCGGAGCTGAAAACCTGGATTCCGCTGTGCACCGCTTAATTTTTTAATCGAGTTAAGCCCAGAAGTTTCCGTAACTGAGCGGCGCATAATTCCAAGAAGGAAAGAATATGAATGAAGATGAGTGTAGAGAAGGCCGATGCACGAGGCTGCAAACACGAGGAGCAGTTGAATATGCAATAAGGGAAGAAAAAGGGCAGGGACAAAATTCCCCTCGACTAAAGGAGCTCCGGAAGAATGTTTTGCGCAAATGCAGCGTTTTCCATCGTTCTAGGGCGCGACTCAAAACGACCATTTGCATAGCTAATGCTTCCCTATTTTTTTTTCGCTTCCTTTTCACAGGTTATATGCATTTCGTGTGCATGTGTGTAGGTGCGATGCACCAAGACTACGAAGTCCTTCGTTGAGAGCAAACCGACTGCCTTTATTTGCCAATCATCGGCACAGCGCTTGCTCCGGTGGTCTAAAAAACAAAAAGATTCCACTCAAGCAACGCGTGTCTTCTTTTCGTTTTTTTATTTAATTCTGTTGTTAAAGCATCTAAAAAGCTAATAATGCTTTCGTACACCAAGCGTTTAGGAACGGACAAAAAGAGAGAAATAAACCCATCACAATACGTTCATTGAGTATTGTAACTTAAAGTAAAAGCAATTTCCCGTGCAGGGGATAAAGGGTATCCAAAGATGCTTCCAGTTAAAGTACTGAAAACATCACGACAGCGAAGGTCGAGACAGTTGCACCCATCCAGAAATAAGCGGCCTTGACTGATTTTCAGTTTGCTCCTGCTGCGATCTGAATAAATCTCGTGAGCGGCACTTGGTTTTAAAAAAGGGCAGATTAGCTTACGTATACTTATAGCGAGGGTTGTTAAAAAAAATCGCATTTAACGGCTTCATCACTTTGTCAACTAGCAGTTTTCTTGAAGAGCTCTCAGCATTAGCCGCGCATTCGTCACGCTGTATCGAACTTTTAACTTGTTGGGCAGTTAAAAGGCATTCTACGCGCAAATAGCACGAGAGGAGTAGACTTCATCGAATATTCAGTACAGCACATCGATCATACAAAGTAGTCAAGGATACTGAATTTTACTCTTTTAATTGACAGGAGTAAGCTCGTATTTAATATTGCCCAAAAGTAAGATACCGACACATGGCCCGGCGGTATGGTGCAATTACCATCTAGACGACTTGAACGAATGTCTGCTTTCTCCTGTTTATCCTGCCCCCTAATACTTGAAAGTGCGTGAAATGCGGCTCTCAATAAATTAAATAGTTGGAAATGAAAGCGAACCCGACATTTAAAATCAAACAACTAAAAATAAAAATCAAGTGCTTTAAAATCTTCACCAGATCGCATGTCGACAACGTCCAGAGAAATGCGCGGGGGCAAGCGATCCTCGGCTCATAGCTTAAAAAACCAGTGCGGGAAACTTTGAAAGAGCGCGCGGCTTGAACCGAGGACTTATGGCACCAGAGCGCTTTCCGATGAACAAATTCTTTTTTACCTTTATTTCCACCGCCACCTAGGAGCGCCATTGGCGCAAAGGGAAGGAGAGGGAAGGGGGCACACCACTGCAGAAGCAAGAGCGAAAGCGAACGACGAGACGGAATAAAGAGGAAAAAAAACAGAGGGGCGGGAAAAAAGAAAATTTTCTCGCTTCCTCCCTGCATGTGAACGCACACCACCTCGACTACGCTTCCACTTCTTTTCAGGCAGTTCCGCAAGGAGTGCAGCCCGTGCATCCGCGTTTCCTTCCGGAAACATTCGAGATAATGAATTCCAAGCAGAGCAGCTACGACAACACAGCACGTCTGTTTGGCGTAATTCATTACGTTTTCAGCGAAGGCTAGTGGCTGCAATTTTCTTCTGCTTTCTGATCAATTATCTGTAAAAAATAATCTCCCTATTATTCTCCCACTGTTGGACATCACAAATTAAAGGTAGAAACATCTCCTATTCTCGTTGGTTTCGGTGGCTCTTGGCTTTCATAATATACAGGGTGTTTCATCTAAGACTAAAGAATTTTAAGACATAGGCTTTTTGTGTTACAAGAGGCTTTTACGACATCGCATTGACAGCGGTATAGTACATCAGAATAGAGCTAAGATGTGCTAACTAAGAGGCTGGTTGACTGATATTGATGAGTTAGCCTTTTAACTATTACTGTTAGACTCCTTAATTATCGAGATTCGTGTAGCACACCGTCTGTAATACCCATATCAGTTTTTAGAATTTCGAAATCGCGGTTACCATCAGCGCTGTGACCCAACAAGTTTTGGCCATTTCTGCGAGTTGCCTGCATTGGAGAGGTTGCTTTTCCTGCAAGCAGCTCGAAAGCGAATCTATATCGGCGCGATGTAGCCAAAATTTAAGGGAGATAAAAGTGCGGCGACTATATGCGAAATGCATCCACGTGATGGAACTATGCACGCTGAGGAGGCCATGCCAGGTTGCTGGAGGGCTTCGTCATTACCTCCCTCTGCAACTGTACTTCTTGGCCCCATTTCGAAGCACAGGAGTTTTCAATGCGTTAAACCAACTGAGCGTTGTACGGTCGCAACCAAGGAGGCACCGTTAGAGACAGCTCGCGAAGTGAACGCTCGAAAGGGTTCAATTGCTAAATCCTAGTGAGGCTCCGCATTCAAACGAATGAAATATACGTGAAGGACTCCTGGTCGATGCAATTGAACTTTTAAAATCTCATGTGAGTTACTGCCCACGCGTTCTTCAATGCATCCCTTTTGAGGCACTGCACGGAGTATCTTGTTGCGACATTACTTTCCCGAACACCTCGCGTCGCAAAGTATCCATCCTACATTTCACAGAAATGGAAACGTCCAACCTATACGAAGTCTTCTGCTCGTCGTACTTTGTGAAAACATTGATATACACCGAAAAAAAAATAAAAAAGTTTGCGAGACGAATCAAGTCCAGACCTCTTAAAGATCTTTACGAGGAGCACATATGCAGAAACATTGCTTGTCGGTAAGATAAACCATGTTTTAAGTGGAGCGAGCTGCTGAAGCGTAGTGGCTTCAGTCATTCCAGCATCGCTGAGAACGTTTAGGCTATCTCCAGAAAAAAAGCTATTACGTGCCTGTGGAGAGATTAAATGATTGGCCCCTATTTATGGCTCAAGTATTGAAAGGGGGCACCCAAATGAATACCACCACTCTCGCTTCACTTAGAAATGCAGCTTTCCATGGCAGTGCAGCAACTCTAAGAGTTCTATCTCTGTGCGAAAACATGATCATAAATTATCATTATTATATCACCCAACACCCATGGGGAATGCATTACAGTGTAACCATGTAATTCGAGTACCACTCGTTTCAAACAAAAAAATACACATACTCGAAAGTAAAATAAATAAAGATTAGTCTGGCGAGATCGTGAGGTGTCTTGATCAACTTGAGCCGGCTTTATAGAATGACCTGCGCAGTGCCATGGCCTGACTATTGTGAGAGTTTTCAATTTCACATAAAAGCACGCCACCTTTTATTACTTCAACGTTTTGGTCAATTTAGATCGTGCAGAGTTATTCATGCTTGCACATTCTTCAGGAGAAACATTTACAGCGACAATATTAATAATAAAAATGTTTCCGCAAGTCCAGCGCTGTTATGTTAGTGTGTGCGATCTCTAGACTCCAACCACGCCGTTTAATCAGCCAGTTCATACCTGTCATCATGTATGTGCGCATTGAGCAGGAGTTAAATGGTTTCATACCTAGTCAAAATGTCACAATTGTCTGACGTCACTATGATACCTTATTTTTTTTCATCACCGAGCTCTTGGACTGTCATCAGAATGTGTCTGCGCCAAATCCGCAGCTAAATGAAAACGGGTGCGCATCGCCGGTGCTTCTACGCTTAGCACTCCTGTCCTCGACGTCACCGTATATTACCGTAACCGGACACGTGCTTACATTACATTACCTGCTTACATTACACGTGCTTACAATACCGCATTAAGTGCTCACCTGTTCCTTCCACGCGGCTATCTTGCGCAACCTTTCCACGGAAACCTTCCTTGGAGATGAAAACCTCGGTATCTCTCGGGCTCGGTACACAGATGGCACTTCACACGGAATTTGACTTATAGCTGCCAACATAACTTCGTCTGTCTTCTTTATATCATGCACACGAGGCCCACCCGGTATATATATATATATATATATATATATATATATATATATATATATATATATATATATATATATATATATATATATATATATATATATATATATATATATATATATATATATATATATATATATATATATATATATATATATATATATATATATATATATATATATATATATATATATATATATATAATTTGTTATATGCATGCATGGCTTCCTCTCGGCGGCGAGCAATCTTAGCGCCCTGCTCGTGCGCCCATACAGAAGCAGCATTTCTTGAGACGTGCAGCTAAACGCAGTAGGCATGGCGCGCGCGCGTCGCATTCAAAAGCAACTGCGAGAAAAAAGAAACGCTGCTGAAAAGTGTACAAAAACGCACGATCTGAAGAAATGAAGAAGAAGAATACAAAAAAAGAAATGTTTGGCAAGAGAGAGGCGCGCACACACGCTCCAAGGCTCAGCAAGAAACAAATTGGAACGGTGAACGGGTTTAACATAGAAAATCCGCCGCGTACGTGCGCGCCTTGTAATGGATCGCCCCTGATGTGACTGGTACTAGTGCCGTCGGCGGCTACGTGGCACTACGTGGAAGAGCAGTAGCACGCGAATAGAGCGCTAGGACTCCGTTTGAAGCCAGCCACCTTGATAGAGTTTAACATAGTGACGCACCGCCACGCGGCGAAATGTTTCCTTATCTTCGTGTTGATCGTCGGTAGCTTAAGGGGCAAATGATGGCTTTCGTCACTTCGTTTTACTCTGGTTTTGAGTGTTTTATTCCATGCGACCGGTTTTCGGTTGACTGAGCAATAACTTTTTTCACAACTGACAGCAACAGTAACGCGGACGAAAGGGTGCTGCGTAATGCGGAGATAATCTGTTACCTCGGGAATCAATGTTGACAGATACAGTAGTCATGAGCAGATAGCCGACTGTGGTTACTGTGTGCGATGTTTTCAGAGCGGCAAGTGATCAGCGTTTGGATTCAAAACTATCTTTCATAGGTTACATATCGTCACGTACCTTTCTTGTCATGCCCAACAATTCTGGACAAAAGCATATTTGAACGGGAAAGATTTTATGTGCACAATTTTTTCATATATTGTAAGATTTCACTAAAACAGTCAATGTAGCCGCTGATCTGTCATCCACAGGCTTGCATTTTTTTGCTATTAACATTTTTGCGACCGTCAAAATCGTTCCCTATTGGTTTTGTGTAGCAGCCTAAACTTTTTGATGAGAGCGATGGAAAAACTTCAAAGAATGATACTGGTACACATCGGAAGAATGTTAAATTGACTTCTATGCTTTTATAACAGTACCTCACAATTTTCCAATATTCAAATTTTTTGTCCAAGAATGTTCGACGTGATCATTTTTGCTGGGAGAACGATATCATTTCGCAGTTGAACTTGAAACGCACCAAATATACTATATTCAAAAACAGACCGTTTGTTTTAAGATCACGTATAGAGGTAAGCTATTCCCTCCGACTGAAATATGCCACTGCATTTAATAAGCACTCAGCAAATTACTTATGAAAAAATGGAAGCGAATCAAACGTTTTTCCGCTGCCCAGTATCGCAGGGACTTAATGTGGAAGCTGAACCCCAAGTACTGCAGCATTTTTGCTACGTCTTTGTGTGAGCACAATTCTTTCTTTCCATTTAATGGGAGCTTTCCTCACTGAGACAATGGATGTGAAAGTGCAGCCTGTTTTTTACAGTTATCACTTCTAGTAGTAGTGTATTTCTGATTATTACATATCACGTAGATGAAATATATTCGAGGTTTACAGAGCAACACAACAGAGCAAATCCTTTCTATGGCAATATTGAAATGAACATACCTTGTCTGTTTAAAAATTAGTTTTTTGTGTTTTATCTGTCTTTTAATTTAAGTTTTAGAACCATGGCTTGCAGGGCGAGGTGGTGCATTATACTACTTGATGGCGAAATCAACGTAAGCAGACGTGAAATCAGCGCCCGTTTAAGTTAGTTACGCCTACCAAGTGTAGCTTCAATTTCTGATCCTTGTAGCTATAGGTAAAAACAAGCGAAAAATTTTTTTTGAAAATATAATTGCGTTCCCTCGAATGCTTGACCGGAGTCGTTCGGTCTGGAACGCCGCACTGCATTTAGTCAGGTTAACCACCTAGCTCGCTGTAGACTGAGTTTTATTTCCCGAAGCTATGCTTTGGGTGTAAGACAGTACTCGACGCACTTGAAGATTTTTATTACTTGAATTACTTGAAGTATTACTTGAAGCAAGTGGGACACGTATGTCCAACTACTTTACAAAGGCCTAACTATACCGAAGTCCATTTAACTCTGTAGTGATCGATGGGGTAGGGGACTATTGGACATAAAGGTAGATAGGGGAAAAAAGCAGAGCATGCACAGTGTAGGTGCGTACATTACGACGCTCAGAATTAGAGCTAATGGGCACATAGGCCACTATAGAGTTCGCACGGTGTAGCCACCCTTACCTCATAACCAGCTAGTTAGTGGTCGGGAGCAGTAGAAAACAAAGCAGTTACTAGTATAATGAGAGTCAAGAGGAAAAGAGACCAACATAGTCAGCCTTTCTTGGTTGTGTACATGTACCATGGGTTTGCTCTTCCTGTCGAAGAATTGTTTGTTTAATTTACCCAGTCGAAGAGTTGGAAAGCTTCATCGGCCGTCCCCTAGGCAACAAGGCCTTCTTTCGGCAGAGGGGAAAAGAAAACGAAAAAGAATAAACACAAACAAGTAAAGATCACAGCTGAAGAGATTGCACAAGAGGGAACCAAGAAACGATGTAAAAAAAAATGTGGCTAACGTCGTTATCTCGCCTGGTTGGAGAAACAGAACAGCAAGAACATAGGCTACCCCTTATCGTGTTAAGATAGGTCGCCAGAGGAATAGGATAAAGTGGCGCTAAATAGGCGATCGGCTGGATCACGAATGCAACTTCCACACAGAGACAAAATAAAAGACAGCAAGCTAAAAAACAGACTAGGAACCTTGTACCATGGCTTCCGCTGTCATGGCTGGAGCTAAGCGAATAAAACGGAAGATGTGGTGAGTATTAGGAAGAGGATTGGAGAAGACTTCAAACAATCAAGCTTGGATGGAACTGTGCGGGGTTACGAAAGAGCATTGCAGGCAAAGAATGGCGGCTGCATTATTCGGCGAAATCAGAACGCAGCACATGAGATTGGCTACTCATGAAATGACGCTCTTTAGATGTGACGCAGGAAACGCTTGTTCAGTTGTTATTCTGGCTCGGCAGGCAAGCTTAAAGCGTTTCAGAACGTTCAGTATGAGAGCTGAAAGATAGTTATTTGCAACTAGCTTCATCATCAAATTAGCATGCGGATCAGCGTTGCGACTTGGCTGATTGTAAAGGCCCATATGTTATCTTCTTTTCCATTCCCCATACAGTTCGAACATGCCTGTATCCCTGCAGGTCGTATTATAAGCAGGGTTATCAGTTTCCACCGTAACCAGAACACAGTCTGTCTTGTGTCAAAGCGGCCGGCTCAGGGCTATGCGGCCGCATTCAGCGCGTTGTTTTGGTAAGAAGATGAGCCCGCCTATCGCACTAAGAGGCGCATTGTCGGTTACCTTCTGTACGCTTTCCTTCGCCCTCTCGCGACCTCGTCGTTTCCAATTAGCTTTTCTGTGAGGCTTCCGTGGTGTGTCATTACAAGTCTTCTTTTCTTTCCTTTTCTCTTCTTTTTTTCTTGTCTTTTTTATTTCCGTGGCATCATTTCTCTTCTTTCACTATTCTCCCGCTTCCCCATTCCGCAGACGTAATGCGCTGAACATTTGCGGTGGCCGATAGTAGAAATACGATGACTTTCCTCAGGTAACGCAAATGTAAACTAGTATAGGTAACGCAAATGTAAACTTGTATATGTTGGTATAATAACAGCAAGGAAAGCAGCCAGCACTAATTAGAAACCAAGCGAAGCGTGCTTAATTTGAAAGAGAAAATAAGCATATAGTTATATTGAGATTTAAACAATATGAAAGATAACCGAAGAAAATCCTACATGCCATTGGCAGTGACCGAACTCATGATATAATTTATGGTTTATGATTTATGAGAGTTTAACGTCCCAAAGCGACTCAGGCTATGACGGACGCCGTAGTGAAGGGCTCCGGAAATTTAGACCACCTGGGATTCTATTACGTGCACTAATATCGCACAGCACACGGGCCTCTAGAATTTCACCTCCATCGAAATTCGACCACCGCGGCCGGTATTTAACCCGCGTTTAAGAGCGTACGTTGTTGGGCTAGTCGGTCAATCATGGTAAATACAAGGAGGGGGGTACTGCGCACAAAAAGACAAGGACTGCGCCTGTTGTGTTATCTTCTTGTCCTTGTCTTTTTGTGCGCAGTACCCCCTCCTTGAACCCGCGTCTTTCGGGACAGCAGCCGAGCGCCATAACCGCTCAGCGACCGTGGTGGTGAACTGACGATATGCACATGGTTGTGCAGCAATCTTTCAAACTAAGCGGCAGCGGTCATGTTACTGTCTACTCTCATAGGTTCTTATAGGTAACTAGGTAACTTGAACTCTGGGATGCTCGCCACGACCATAGCCGCGCAAGCGATACCTCCATGTAGACGAACACACCGTCCTGGAGTCTGCATTGTCTCCACCCTGCATGGTTTTTCTCGGTTTGTACATACGTAGAGCTTTTGTCAAAAATTCATAGCCCAAAAGGTTTGCTTATAGGCAATGCTCTGTTGCTGCTTGTGCATCAGCAGAGTTTCAAAGCCCTCAAAGGCGAGAATCCCCTCGGCTTTGTATATCGACACACCCAAAATCTCTATTCTAGAGGGGTTCTCCTCATGACGTTTCATTTTTGGTTACTATAAAATAACTTGTGTCAGCAGTCATTGGATGAAGACCACAGTAAATGAATTTTTCACCATCTTCACAGGGTGCGTATATGGTCCATTCTTGAGAATTTGCGAAAACCGCGAAGTTCAGGCGAGTGCCCTCTGTTTAGTCGTTTTATTTTAGTAGTTTTTATCGACCTGAGTTCTTCGGCACGAATGAGATACAAACAAACGAGGAAATAAATATGCGTTAGATGAAGGGGCGATCTGACTCCTTCCTGGACAAAGCAAATACACTGTTTGAAAGAAGCAGTCAGCGTAGAGAAACAAGTATAAAAATGATAGTCAACTCACGTACACAAACGCAGTCGCAGAAAAGTTTGATCGTGGAAAACGATGATAGGAAAGGAGATGACAGCTGATGCTCATAAAAATTTAAAAAGAAGAGTGAAAGCAGAAAGGAAGAAAAATAGACACAGTTCATGGGGCAGGTTATGAGCATCAGAGCTTAGGAGCATCGATGGTCGTAAACACCGCCTTCTTCACTGCGGTTTTCGGGAAACCAATTACAGCCCCCTTGCTGCTGACGGCACGTGCGCTGCATGACTTCGTGTGCGGGCTCTCGCGCGGAAGGCAAAGAAATAACCAGCGCGACGATAATCAACCGGATATTGATGAAGCTGAAGAAGCCGTCATTGCCCTAACAACAACGCACGGGAAAACAACAGGACAAAACCTCACTATAGTGACGGGCTTTAAACAAGCATGCAGAAACTACACAAGAGGCAGGATCGACAGCATCGCCAATCATATTTTACACACGACGAGATGACAAATAAACACTAAACATAATATAGTATGGGTTGCGGGGACATGAGGGGACGAGGGGCAACGGGGCGGCAGACGAGTTGGCTAGAGAGTACGTTAACCGAGCAGACTCAACACTTTGCACCACGAGCACCTTTGACCCCGTTACCTCCACGTACTCAGACGTACTCGATCATTACAGGGGTCAGCGGCAACGCTACCCAGCCCCAAACAAAAGGCTATCCAAAGAGGAGGCGGTAGACTGGCGCAGACTACAAACCGGTACCTACCCGCACCTGCACACACTACACAAAATTTTCCCTACACAATATGCAGACGAATTTCCGTGGTGCCAGGTTAAACCCACACAAAAGCATGTCACATGGATGTGCCCTAAGGCTTACTTAGAGCCTAAAATAGACCACCCGAGTGTGACGTAGTGGGAGCACCTGCTAGCCAGCCAGGATGAGGAAGCGCAACGATTTCTCGTACGCCGAGCCACGCTGGCAGCGGTCAAGTGCGGCATACTGGACCGAGGATCGACCACGGCGCCCAGTGACCCGTAAGGGTCAAGAACACTTCCCCTTTGTCGCCAATAAAGTTTTTTCCTATCCATCCATCCATAGCGCGGAAGTCCGGTACCCCAGGTCGCCGCGAGGCATGAAAGTGGAAATATTTATAAATTATTTTAAAATTATCAGCTCAATTTACAGGACTTGTACGCCGCATGCAGACTCATTAACATTCACTCTACATAATCAATGCATTTGATAGTAACTTTCTGAACCGCTTTTTACGGAGCTTTTAACGGAATGTATGAGCAATGCGAAGCATGCCGCTTCATGGTCTGACGACGACCCGTGGCCCGTGGCGATGGTAAGAACCTTCCCCCGCAATTCCTGGCTATTTACTTTTGTGTATGGTGCCACACTTCCTCTAAGCAACAAGAATGCGCTGAGCTCTGACTACGGCAAGAAAGCGGCAAAGATCGTGGTTTTAAAGCTTTTGCGTACTCATATATTTAAGAATAATGGGATAGAGTAAAAATACCTAAAATGACTTTATCGCCTTGCAAAATCTTGATTGCGTCTTTTCCGATATTTGAGCAAAATTAATATCTTCTCCCAACAGATATATCAACGACTTTTAAGTTATTTAGCAAACAAGCCTTCGTACAAAGCTGAGCTACCCAGCTTTGGTTACATTTCTCTAGCTTTCTGACATACTTCCATGTTTAGAAATGAACTTCCTGTGCGCCTTGTGTGCATTATGTTAGAAAAAAAAGGACTAAAAGTTTAAATCGACGAGAATAACTGCCACACTTTAAGGTAAATGAAAATGTCTCCTAATGATTTTCAGGCATGTTTTTCGGAGATGTTTAAAGGTATTCATAAATAAAGGTGCCCAGAACAGAATTGGGCGTAAAAATGGTCTCTTTAAAGTGCTGAATTTACTACACTGGCAACAGTATGCAACACGTTTTTAATGCTCGTGAATATTCATGTTGAGTTCATTATTTTTCTGAATGTGAAAAACTATAATAAGTTGTCTCTGTCTTCAAATCGCCGGCCAATGTCGTTGTGGTTCTGTGCTTTCTTGAAGCTTGCGCTATATTCCCATTGCACACTAATAAAAAGAAAATCTAGTTTACTGGCTTTTTACACGTCTGATGTCAAAGTGCCCCCAAATACATCCCGGAATGGCTGCTCAGATTACTTGGACGTCAAAACAAGAACGCCCAAGATTTACCGGCATGCATGTGTTGATTCGTAATTTCATTGGCTCAATAGAAATTTCTCCCTGTTTTGCATTCCTGACGCGTCATCAGATAACGAGGATCTGATAGCTGTCGCCTTCTTCAATACTGCGGGGATCGGAGAGCAACGGGTGCATGGCGTACACTTCAGCTGACCCATAAAACACCCTTTTTATAAGCACTACCTCTACACACATGTCCAACATCCAACAGTTATGAACGGAACGTAAAGACCAATCGTGTCGAAACACGACCTCTCGAGGCAAGATGTCTGTTATTTTTTTTTTTGCCTCGAAACCCTCGACACAGGCCTAATCATGGAAGGGGCTGCCGGGCAGAGGAGCCACCGTACATTGTTTCTTAATTTTTCGAGGCAGATAAACGTGCCGACCTACAACGGTCCCATCCACGCCCGTGGGACGGTGTTCGACCGGCCGCGGAAGCATCCTCGTATTTGCTCGGCTGTCCTTGAAGAAGCGTCGCAGCAGCAGGAGTCTCGTTGCTGTCATTCTCTCTCCATTCCCCTATCCACTCGCCCTAGCCACTTGTCCTTTCGGGTGCTCCCAAGAAATGATTGCCTTTCTGACGCCTGCGCCTTTGTCGGCTGCCGCTTCTCAAGATGGCAGTGTTCGGACTCACTCAGCGTCCAGTGGGCCGCTGTCGTTTAACTGGGTCCGCCGCCATCCGGCTACGAGCAGATTTGTCCGCCCGCGCCGCGCGGGTCTCAATCCGCTGGCGTGACTTTATTGGCACTCCACTGCGACACGCACTGAACCCGTTGCTTGCTAAGCTACGGGAATCAAACGCCAGCTGAGCCGAGAACTCCGGGTGACAGTGACAAAGTCTCATCCAGAATCATTGCGAATAAGCACAGTATTTGATTATGCGTTCCTACTGGGTCTCTTGCATGATATTTATTGATGAACTTCTTTGACTTCTTTGGGATATAATGACCGGTAATTATAGTAATACGGCGTTGAGCGAAGTTTACCATGTTCATGCACAGCAGAAGAAAAGCACACGGGTAAGCCTACATATTCAGAGCGAAGCTGTGCCTTCTTTTTGGCAAGGTTAAGAACGTGAAAGTATCAGAAATGTCCACAGGCATTACGCCCAAAGCCTACAGTGGGCTATTAGGAAAACTTGTGGGACAAAGCGTATATACATAAGGGTAGCCAAAGAATTTAATTGTCTCTCCTCTTCCGTTCAAGTCCCTCCTCCTCCTTAATTGTGTGTTTCAGCACCGTGTTCGTATTGCCTGTGGTGGTGGTGATAAAACTTTATTGAATGCACTGGGGCGGGTTTTAGAGGAGAGTGGTGGGTTTCACCACTCCCATGCCTGGGTGGTAGTCCTCATTCCTGGACACCATTGGCGGCAGCCGCTGCCCGCGCTCTTTAGACCAGAGCCCTCTGGGACTCCAGGTCCAAGCAGCCGGACAAGGTCGCCTCCCAGCCCTCTCTCGTTGGCTGATTTACTCTCTTTATTTGCAGATTTTTCTGGCAGGCCTATACCTTATGATATGCGTCTGCCCACGTCGCACAAAATTTACGGTACCCCGAAAAAGTTGGGTCTATGTGTTTTAGAATCGCAGGTCTTAGAAACGACCCCGTTTGCAGCCTTCTGAGGTGTCGTTCCTCAGTTCTATTCAGGCCTATGTCGGGCTCTGGGAACGTCTGCATACTTAAGCGCATATGTGTTGTAATGTCCGCATATGTGGTAAGCGGATTTAGTACAGGAGTCCCGACAGAGTCTGGAAATTCAGTGGAACTCCGGGGGAGAGACGCTCGGGTGGCTGTGTGAGCAGCCTCGTTCCCTTCTATTCCCTGGTATCCGGGCGCCCATACCAATTGTTTTGTTCCCTGCATTGAGCTATGTTGCGCCTTTGCTGAAATTCTGCTGGCAAGCAGCTCTATTCTTCGTCTTAAATAATTTAGACAGGCGTGTTGAGAATCAGAAATTATGTGCGTGGCGTCGAAGTGAGTGGCTGCCAGCGCTATCGCCCCTTCCTCGGCTAACGCAACTTTACTAGTTTTTACCGAGAGTACACCCATCTGCTTTCCCTCGTGTATGAGCGCGACGTTGCAGATGCGCTCTTGCGTAGGGCCCGCCGCGTCTGCATAATATGCGCCATTTTCGCTGCCGTAATTCTTCTCTATCGCTCTGGCTCTCGCTTCTCTCCTACCTTGATTGTGCTCGGTATGCATGTTTTTTGGTATTGATTAAACTACTAGTTTATCTCTCCAGTCCTTGGGAATATCCCCTCTATCTTTTGCTATTGGTGGCAGCTCTATGTGCAGATCCTCTAGGACTCGTATACCAACATTGGTCGTTGATAACCGCAATATTTTGCTTGTTTGGTGTGCTTCGAGTAGTTCTTCCAGCGTGTTACGCATTCCTAGGTGGAGAAGGCGGTCAGTGGACGTCTTGGATGGAAGTCCGAGTGCCTTCTTGATGGCCGCTCTGATTATTACATCTAATTTCTTCTTGTCGCTCTGCAGCAGTTTTAGGTAGGGCACAGCATATGTTATTCGGCTAATGACGACAGCTTGCACCAGGCGTAACGTCTCCTTTTCCATGGGTCCACCGTGCTTGCCAGATACCCTGCCAATCATCCTATTGATTTGCTCGCACGTGGACTTTAGTTTGTTAATCGCTTTGACATTATTACCTTTGTTGTTGTTTTGCAGCCCTAATACGCGGATGTTTTCTACCTCCGAGACCTGAGTTCCATATATGTATATTTGAATTTTGCTTGCCGACTTTTTATCCCCGTGATATGAAGGAGCTCTGATTACATGGGGGCACACCTAAGGCCACACTCTTCAGCACACATATGTACAGCTGACGTTGCCTCCTTCAAGGCGTCCTCTATCTATCCAATACCGCCGCCCGACGACCACAGAGTGATGTCGTGCACGTAGATGGCGTGTCTCACGCCATCTATCGCGTTGAGCCTCCCGGCGAGGCCCATCATGGCTATGTTGAAGAGCAGAGGCGACATTACCGCTCCTTGAGGCGTGCCTCGTGTTCCCATCTCTGTGGGTCCGAATTTACTGTGGTGTATCCTGATGTAGGCCTTACTGTTCATGAGAAAGTCCTTGATGTGCGGATAAGTCCGCTTTCCGCAGTTTGTGGTGTTGAGATTCTCTAGTATATTACTTTGTTTAACGTTGTCAAAGGCCCCCTTCAACAAAAAGCTAAGACAGCTCTGTCCCGTTGACTGCCGTAAAGGAGGCCTATGACTTCCCTATTAAGTTGTAAAAGCACGTATTGTGCTGACAAGCGTGCTCGGAAGCCGAAAATATAGTAGTTGTATAGAAAAGCTTCTGGTCCTCTATGTAATAATAATAATAATTGGTTTTTGGGGAAAGGAAATGGCGCAGTATCTGTCTCATATATCTTTGGACACCTGAACCGCGCCGTAAGGGAAGGGATAAGAGAGGGAGTGAAAGAAGAAAGGAAGAATTAGGTGCCGTAGTGGAGGGCTCCGGGATAATTTCGACCACCTGGCGATCTTTAACGTGCACTGACATCGCACAGCACACGGGCGCCTTAGCGTTTTTCCTCCATAAAAACGCAGCCGCCGCGGTCGGGTTCGAACCCGGGAACTCCGGATCAGTAGTCGAGCGCCCTAAACCTCTATGTACACAGATAGTCTTTTCCTGACAATCGTTTCTATAAGCTCGCTCGCGCACGGCGTAAGGGAAATGGGTCTTAAATTGTCCGTATTGATTTTCTTACCCAGTTTTGGGATGAAAGTAACTTTTGATGTTTTCCACTCTTCTGGTATTTGTTCCCCTTCCCATATCTTATTGATGAAGTCTGTGAGCACCTCGATAGCTTTGTCATTGAGGTTTGGCAGCAAACTGGCCGTTATGCGGTCATCTCCCGGTGCCGTGCCTCTCTTTATACTGGCTAGCGCCAGTTTGACCTCCCATGTAGCGAATTTCGCATCCAGCTCCTCATTTTCTTCCCCGGGGTATATCTGTGCTTCCGCGTGTTGGTCTACCGTGGTGCCTAGGTACTTTTCTTCTAGCGCTCTAGGGAGTTGTTCATTTGTACCTTGAAATTCGTGTAATACTCGTTTTAAGTTTCTACTGTTCTGCCCCCTCGTTTGACTCAGTTCAATGAGGCACCTCAGTAAGCTCCACGCTCTCTTCGAGCCGAGAGTGCCGCTCATGAAGTTACACTTGACTATCCAATTGTTTTTTGCGAGAGACGTCACGTATGCCTCAACCTGCTTGCTGAGGTCCGCTATCCTAAGTTTTAATATCCGATTATGTTTTTGTCTATGCCATCTTTTAGTTAGAGCCCGCCTGGCCTCCCACAGATGCATAACGTGGTTGTCGACCACCGGTGTGTCCTCATTTGTTTGTACCGGGGTCATATTTTGTTTTCTGCTGTCTATGAGTGTCTGAGCCCAACGTCGATACCCCCCTTCCTGACTAAGCTCTGGAATTTCCGAGTCCCTGAATTTGGTCCAGTCAGTAAGCTGCGCTTGACACTTCTTTTTCCCGAGTTTGTTCGCCTTAATTGCTACCTTTAGGAGACAATGATCACTCCGTATTGTTTAAAATAATTCGGCAGAGACTGCGTACATGTGGGAATGCGGAAGCGCTACTGTCCATGAGTTGAGTGCATTAGCACACACGCACAGACACACACACGCGCGCGCACACGCACGCAAGCGCACGCGCACACGCACACGCACACACCACCCGGAACGTTGTACGAATGATCGGTTTCATCACAATTTTGTTACAAAATTCTGGGAAGGCATACGACTGAAGTTGCACATGTTGTCGGTTCGAATCCCTGTTGCGAGCTAGGCTCTAGCTTGACTAACACAGTTAAGCTATATGCAATGAGAATTCATGTGACACCACCCGGAATGCTGTACGACTAACGGTTGCTCACAAATTTTGGTACGAATGTAGTCGGGAAAACTGACGCCATATTGAGGTCGGCCAGTGGGGGTATAAATAGATAATCAAACATGTACACGATTGTCTCAAAAATTGCGGTGCTCGGCTTTGTGTATGGTCTAGGGCCGCTTGATGATGTAACCCTATTTTTTTGCCACCGCTGGGGTTTTCTCTACAATCTGCTAGTACACACACTAACAAACAAATAAACGCCGCCGGTTTTTCTCTTAATGGTACTAGTGATGCTGTCGCATTAAAATATGTTCCCTTGGGAAGGAATGCAAGACAGTGGGTGGCTGGCATATTTGATACTTGTGACACTACGGTAGACGATATGTCCCGAGCTTGGTTGGTTGAGATATTTTCACGGTTATCGAGTATCCGAATGAGGCGATTATTACTAAAGCAGCAGACCTATTGTCGTTCAAGTCTGGTAAAAACTTATTCATTACTGCAGATGAACGTTTCGCCAGAATGACAGAACACTACGCAGCTGAACAACATATTTCGTTTTGCGTATGTGACTAGTTATCAACTCTTTTGTCTTCACCCATCTTTGCTGCTCTAGTTGTATTTTTGATCTGTATTTTAGGTGCTTGGACATGGTTTAAAAGCGATTGCTTATTAACCAACGCTGTCTTTACGTCGCGATGCTGTGTAGTTAAAAGTATGTGCGCGACACTCCTTCTAAGCGCATTATTTCACGCATAGTCAAGGACTTTTTTTTTTTGGCTAATGGTGAACACCTTTATTGTGAAAACAGAGACCGCCACTAAGAAGCGCTCAGAAAATTTCAGAGAGATTAGATGAACAACAACCCTCAATTTTTTTCTATAAGGGTAATATTTCAGTAAAGTGCTAAGAGCTAAAATAAGAGCTTGAGCTGCACGTGTTCTGAACAGATTTATTTTAATCCGGGGTCATTGCAAATTACTCACAATTACTAGGAGCGCATTACAACATTAAGCTTTCTCAATCTCTCTCCGATCGCACAGATGTTGCAGCTATATGCGACTTATCAAAGAGAACACTGAAGTTTTTTGTCGGAGCAGCGATTTTCTGCCATTAATAGCCCGCCCGCAACCAATACAAAGAACCCTAGCGAAGGCATGGCGGCGGCGGCAGCATTAATGCAAAAAGTTTAGCCGCTGATTGAACACGTGTGGAGAGGTCCACGTGGCCAACACGCCTATAATTAGGCCCGAATAAACGCGACAAGGCGCCCTATTAACAGGTGGGGTGGCCATGAGAAAGACGGGGAGAGAGGAAGAAAACACGTGCGCGCTCGGCCGGAGAGGAACTAATTTCTGTTACAGCGCTAGGCCAGCGGCTAATGAAGACAAATTATGATCACCTTATAATGCTGACGTCCCGATCGTTAGACGCGGGTCGAAAGGTGCCCCCCCCCCCCCCCCTCCCTTTATCCAATAACACGCCCTCAGCCGGCATTCAAACGCTCACTATCGCCGCCGGTAGGAGCAGCATTTTGCACAATGGATGCGCGCAGAACGCTAGTGCGAGTGTTACCGCTTTTATACCATCGTGGTTACCCGGGAAAATGCATGTTCGTGCGGTTCCGCGTTGCGAGTAATTTCTGGCGGGCTGTTGAGAGCAGGGAGAAAGTGCAGCGCCAGCGGGTAGCGCTGGCACTCGCAGAGTAAGCACGACCCGTAAGAGAGAGGAAAAAAAGGAGGCCTTTTGCGCCGGGTTGCTTAGCTTGTGCAACGTAAGCAGCTCATAAGTAGTACTTCATAGTCCTGCCATGCACATGCACAGAGTATGTCAGAAGATGACTAGCAACGAACAATGCTGGCCCCGGAATTACAGCTAATAAATGGTCTATCTTCTCCTCTCTCTTTCTCTCACTCATATAGGCGCGCAAACAGCGAGCACACACACACACACAAACAAAGGTGCCAACTGCCTGAGTGGAAAAGATGGAAACCCTTGAAGAGGTCAACTTTGAATGTCGGTTATACAAATCAGGTTTTTTTTTTCTGTTAGCTCCGACATCGCCATAAACAATGAGAATAATTCCCGCGTACGCCACAATTGGCGCCTCTCTTGCCAAATTTCGGAATTATCTCATAGGATTCTTGTTTTTCGCAAACGTTATGCTGTAAAACCACATTTTTTTTCCTGGCACAAAGGCAGAATGAAGAAGTAAGCAATAAGATGGTGGGCGCAATAATATGGGCTTATTATTTAACGCAGAAAAGCTACGTAAAAACGGCAGTATCACTGATGTGAACAGTTCGAATGCCCCTCATGTGGCACTGAGTATGCCTCGACAACGATGATAAGCCACAAATGAAAACAGTTCTGAATTTATTTTCTAAAAAACATGACATTTTTGCCGAGCGGATGCCATTTAGTGGCAACTGGTGACAGCAAATAGTGCGTATGTGAATCTTATCGGTATGCAAATGTGTATATTTATTGCTTCTAAATAACATAATGCGGATAGATTTAGCAGGAATGACGACATTAAGCGAGATAAATTTTACAATTGCCAACACTACTGCGGGTAGCGTTATTCTCTGACTTAATGGAAAATTTCCCCAAGTTGACCCAAAGTTTTTATTTCAGGCCCCTTTTCCTGCACCAAAAAAATTCCTGCATTTTGAAAACAAATGAGGCAATTTCAGGTCTTAAATTACATGAAACTCCCTAAAGATTCCGCGTTCGCTTAAACTTACTCCTCAGATTCCCTGAAAAGCAAAAATTCCCCGAATTTAACATAACTGCGTCTGCCAAGACCCTTTAGAGACACATAACTGGAGCCTTTCTTTGAGTCTGTTATGGCACCAACCGCGCGCGGCAAGGCCAGTTCTGAGATCCCTGGTGCGTTTTGCAGTTGTGCCTCAACAACTTCCATGTGCCGACAAAGGGTCCTATTCTTCAAGCGCCGGGCAATTTCACCCGTGCTGCAGAAATAGGAAGCCAGCTTCCGCTCGGTTCCAGGTAGGAAAAGCAAAAGAAATATCCCCCCCCCCCTCCTTTTTTTTAAGAGAGGATAACTCAGAGCCCGGATACATGATTGTTTCGACAGAATGAAACACTTACAGTGACAAATGCCAAATTCCAGGACTGCTCAGATTCCTGATGTACCTTGCAGGGACGTAGTTACTGACAGCAACTCTGCGGAAACTGCCCGCATTAATTTGCTGGAGGGAGAAATAAATAAAAAAAATGTCGAAGAATAATTTTTACCAGCCGAAAAAAGACGAGGAACAAGAGGGGAACCTACACTATTTTCGGTTGGTAAAAATTATTCTTCGACATGTCACACCAACTGGCCCACCATTCAGCCTTGCTTAAATAAAAAAATGTCCGTCTCTCAGGTAAAAGATATTTGCTTACAAAAGCAGTGAAACCTAAAACTTGACTTAATACGTGGAAAGCTCTCGTGTTTTTTTTTTTAACAACATTTTCATTCAGGCAAAGCAAAGGCAAAAAGTGCGTTTGCTTAGTGCATTTGACGTATTTGCGCTGCGCAATCACTGTGAATTTGTTTAAAAAAAGGGATTTTCTAGGCAAGAAACAACACTCCCTCGGTACATTTATTATCATTCCCTACGAAGACTGTCTTAAAAAATTTAAATTGGTTCAATTGCAATAGCTCTCGATCCTCTTAGAAGGAATACAAAAAGATCTCAAAGCTATGTCCTCAAGCATCAAAATGTATATTAGCATATGATGTGCGAGATGCACTTACCGCGAACATTTCAGGGCGGAAACATTTGAGGGCTCTCAGTCATTGGGGGATAAATGCAGGAATTACGGGAACGCCAACGCAACTCAGGGATTCCGGATCATTCACGCACAGCGTCTACTCAGAATGCACCTCAGGCAGCCTGCCATGTGCTAAGTGTGGAGCAGAGAAGGGAACGAAAAAATATAAATGAAATGAAGTTTTGGAGATGCCTATTGGGGTAAACACTTTCAGCTCCAACAGAAGAGGGCCAAAGAAAAAACGCACTTTTCCGTTTTTCAGAATTCTGAAGCGGTCCGCATCAGCACAATGGTCCCAGTGTACTTTCGTTTTTCACGGCTTCGGCTCAGGTTTCTTTCTTAAAATTCGATCCTGCCACATATCGATCCGCGCCAAGTTGAGCCAGAAAAAGGAGCGTATCCAGCATCCTCATTCATGACTGGTCGATTGCTTGTATTAAACGAGGCTCACACCTATGAAAAGGAAAGAAAGACGGCAGGCGCACACCCCGGAAAGGAGCACACCTAGGACCGTAAACAAACAGCCTTGCAAAGAGCCCACGAATCGCATCGGTAGAAGAGGCGCCGTGGGAACGATGGGCGCCGCGTTTGTTCGGCGGGGTACTGCGGGCTTTTGTAAAGCGCGCCCCCTAGCGCAACGGCCCGCATACCAGAGCCTTTACCAGATGAATGCTCTTCTTCGAGCTCTTTAACGCACGCTGCACGTAAGCAAAAAGGAAGGAACCTCAGAAATGTTAAACAATTGCATCACACGAGAGCAATGCAAAGCGCGCGACAAAAAAACAAAACAAATGTGGCTGGAATTTCACAACCAGCTACCATGGTTCGACCATCGAGAAATGTTCCCCGATCCAGTTTGTTTTATTAAGGAATTATGCAGTTTTAAAATAAAGGTAACGCATTTGACTATTAGCGGAGCAGAGTGACGTAGGAAACTATCAGTGCACAGCTAGGCGTTACTGGTTAGGCTGACACGGTTTCGCGCTGCTCCTGCTACCAAGACCCGCATACTCGATCAATTAGATGTTTTCCAACAAGCCCTTCTAGATTCCGAGAAGACACGCTGAAATCGGTCAGACGTATGTACTCACAGGTGTATATTCATCTATATGATCAATAGGTATGGTGCAGCGTTCTTCAGTGCACGAACAATGAATATTTGATGATCAGAAAAGAAATTTGGTAATATGGCAAGAACCATATGATAATTTTATCTTTTGAATATTTTATTATAACCCATATCTGCTTTTTACAGAGATGTACTTTTGTATCTTTGCATATATTGCCAAGCTGCCTGCGTCGTCATTTTTTTTTTTTGTCCTGCCATGTATTATTTCTGATGGTGTACGTGAGTGTACTGTAAGTATACACAATGCGTCGTTTTCCTCCTTTACTCTTCCTTTTATCTCAGGCTATTTCTTTTTTTTCCTTTCTTTTCAGTCTCTCCCTTTCTTTCTATTTTATGTGTGTTTTTTTCATTCCTTCTTCCATCCTTTGTTCTGAAATTTCTCGCTTTCTTTCTTACTTTTTTCCTTTCTTCATTCTCGCATCCTTCTTTCCGTTTGTCCACCTTGCCTTCAAGCTTTCCGTTTTGGTTCTTTTATTCTTCGTTTCCATCTTTCTTTCGCCGCCGTATTGCAGTACATGGCCACAACCTCCTATATGACTGCACCGAAGGTCAGGGTTAACTGGAGAGGAACAGGAGAGGCCCTTGTCCTCCAGTGCGCGTAGTCAGGGCGATGATAATGGCGTTGGTGCCAGAATTAAATCAAACAGGTCGTCTTTTTTCTTGCCGAAGGACCCAATTTGTGGTCACAAACGCTCGCAATTGAGAAAGTGCCAACTAAATTAACAGCGCTATCTGCAGGGTTGAGTGACGAAGGGCGCGCAGAAACGTCTTCGCCTGTCCTAAAGCACAAGCGATAGAGTGGCGATGTATAAACACACCGAAGATAAGCGTGCTGAGCGGGACGGGGCTATAAGACGTCGTTCAAATATTTTGTATCCGCGCAGATTTCCCCACCGGCCAGCCTCACCAGCCCGTGCCCGAAGCAGGGACGCGGGACACAATTTTCTTCGAGTCTCCTTCCCCGAGCCGGACAGGAGAAGAAGCGGCATTTCATTCCAGCTTTTTCCCTCGTATCTTGATCAGAGCCGTGGAGAGATGGAACCTGTCGAAGATGAAAAAGAACTAAACAGCCAGAAGCAATATCTGGGGCGCAGAATCACTCTAGCTTTCCCATGTCCGTCGGTGGGGCCGCGGAGAGCGCCCTGGGCCTTCCTCCTGCACAATGCTGTTATAAAGAGTGGCCCGTCAGGTGCTGTCCATAGGGGGATCAACCTGAGACTGGCTCGCTGGTTGATATTTTACCCACGCTGTCAGCGCGTTACTTTTACGTTCCTCTTTTTCTTCCCCTAACTCCCGCTTTACATGTCGTGTTCTCTCGTCGACCATCTAAGCCCTTGATGTTGAATTCATCTCGGATATCCTATACTCAAATGACGAGCTTTCTGTGTTCCACGGCTTCATGATACTCAGCAACCAGAATTAAACACACATTGAAAAGGCTGTCAGAAAATGTGACGCGCATGTTAAGGCCCTATGCAGAGCACATCATGTGTTGGGCAGAGAATTCAGACTTTAGGATTTTTCAAACGCACAGGGTCTTAATCCTCCTTTATGGAAAGAGCATCTACGATTTTTTTCAACTCGGAACTGATCTAATGCGCTTAATAATATCTGCCCCTGGTTACGGAGGCTACGAAAGGCGACTCACAATAATATAGCGGTGGCTTTACAAAAAAAGCTTGTTGTAGTGAACCACTGAAAATTTGTATTTAGGAGAAAGGAACTAGGCGGGTGGGTAATTACATAAGCCTGATGGGAAAAGGAATTCATCGTCCCCTGCGTAACTTCCAACCATAAGCGAAGGTCCCAAATAGAATCGGCACTCTATACATCTGCAACGCAGCCCTCAGCCTTCCTTTCGGCGATTTTCACGAAACTAACGGCACGCTGCAGCGGCCCTGTGAACTGTTATTGTTGTGCCCTTAGAGAATGACACGTGTCCACCAGAGGTTTCGGCCGCAAATGGAAGCGTCAAAGACAGTTAATATAGAGCGAGAGTTTTCGAAAAGCAAAAATAAATATTAAAGAAAGGAGTATCAAGAATACCGATCGAACAAAAAAGTTTTAATTTACAATGGGGAAGAAAAGAAAAAGGAGCACGAACGCACAAAAAATTACGTTGTACAACGAGCAACCTATAGCGTTTGCTCTTTTCCGGGCCCTTCGCTTGCACATTCACACATATTTGTGATGATTTTTTCGTAAAAACTTGCCTCTGAAGCGCTTTTTCAAGGTTTTCCTGACGCCAGCAATACAAAGCGCACATGAGAAAAGGAACTTTTCTCGCTGTTGTGGAATGCGTCCAGGACTATCACAGCGAAATTGTTATCACGCACCCAATCTATACACTTAAAAAAGGTGGTAGCCTTGAATAGAAAGGACTATGTAAATACCAGGGGGTATTTTTGAAGAAACGTTGGTGAGCACACTTAACTAACGGGCACAATTCAAATGCGAATAGCTTTATGCAAAACTGCCTCTTAAGACATGACTTCATGCGGCTTGCGGATATGGTGATAAGCTGCTCTGTTTTCCACGTAAAGGTGGCAAATTGGTGGGGTGATTTTATTTGAATTCTATTTAATTCTTATTCATTTTCAACATTCTTATTGCCCCATGTCTTTGCTGTGGCAGGAAACAGTGAGACAGGCGTATCGCAAGCAATCTACACTTTTCACCCTCTCGTACATTGGCGGGGCTCGCAATAATAACCACCGCCACGCCCAGGTATCCAGTAAGAACCCTGCCTTGACACAGGCCATTATCTGCACAGAGGCACAGGGTATAATCCCCCCTAAAATATAAAGTATATATTAATGCAAACGCCGTTGTTACACTGACTGACTCTGTCCCGCCTTGGTGCGGCGCACCTCTCCTCGCCCCTTCGCTGCTCCAGCGCAGGCGAGGCAGAGATTGTCGCCTGGCTCATGCGTCATGGTGTGGCGCGATTTTATTTACGTCGCTTTTCGCCCTCCCGTACACGTGCGGTTTTCGAATGACACGAGAAACGGCCCAAATTAGATGATGCACAGCGGCGAGGGAAACAGCGTGTTCGAAATTTTGGGAACTGATATGGGTTTAACTAAAGTCCGCCTGCAAACTTCTAATTATAATTGGACGCCTATCAATGATAGTTAAAAAGCTTACTATCAGAATTTAGTTAAGCACTTTATAGTCAGCATGATTCGACTGTTATCCCGTCCGCCAACACTGGTATTACTCTGCCGTAAAAAGTTCTCTTTACCTCAAAAAAGATATTTTTAAATATAATGGTTGTCTTACTGATTTTGCATTTTTAATGTCACTTTCAATTTACCTGAGTGTTCGCTTTCTTTTTTTCTCAGCGCCCGCGCAGCAGCAGCTCAACGCGCAAGGTCTTGTTCCTTGCAAACCGTTTCACTTCCTTTCTTACTTCTCCGAGCAGCAGCTTGTAGAAGGAAGGAAGGAAGGAAGGAAGGAAGGAAGGAAGGAAGGAAGGAAGGAAGGAAGGAAGGAAGGAAGGAAGGAAGGAAGGAAGGAAGGAAGGAAGGAAGGAAGGAAGGAAGGAAGGAAGGAAGGAAGGAAGGAAGGAGGGAGGGAAGGAAGGAAGGAGGAAGGAAGGAAGGAAGGAAGGAAGGAAGGAAGGAAGGAAGGAAGGAAGGAAGGAAGGAAGGAAGGAAGGAAGGAAGGAAGGAAGGAAGGAAGGAAGGAGGGATGGAGGGAGGGAGGAAGGAAGTAAGAAAGGAAGGAAGGAAGGAAGGAAGGAAGGAAGGAAGGAAGGAAGGAGGGAGGGATGGAGGGAGGAAGGAAGGAAGGAAGAAAGGAAGGAAGTAAGGGAGGGAGGGAGGAAGGAAGGAAGAAAGGAAGGAAGGAAGTAAGGGAGGGAGGGAGGGAGGGAGGAAGGAAGGAAGGGAGGAAGGAAGGAAGGAAGGAAGGAAGGAAGGAAGGAAGGAAGGAAGGAAGGAAGGAAGGAAGGAAGGAAGGAAGGAAGGAAGAGAGGGAGGAAGGAAGGAAGGAAGGAAGGAAGGAAGGAAGGAAGGAAGGAAGGAAGGAAGGAAGGAAGGAAGGAAGGAAGGAAGGAAGGAAGGAAGGAAGGAAGGAAGGAAGGAAGGAAGGAAGGAAGGAAGGAGGGCCTCAGACGTTGCTGGCACATACCCACTACAGGGGAGTGGCCAAGACACAGGCGGTTAATTGCTAAATGCAGGAAAGTTTTGACGGGAAAAGGAGTGGTAATAGTATGTAGTCTGATAGATTGGAAGACGGAAGCTTGTGGTTTCGCTCGAGGCGGCCTGTCAGCAGCGTGCTCTGCTGCTCGTCTATTTCCTCTTCGGCTCATACCTCGGCGCTGCTGCAGCGGTTGTCATTCGTGCGTACTGGCGGCGCTCGTCTTAGTCGACGACGCAATAAAGCAACGTCAAGAGAAAGCTCTTACCCACCCGCCTCCGGCTTCGCGTATTTGCGCCGAGAATTCCTCGAGGAGATAACGCGACTTGAAAGAGAGAGGAAAGGAATTCTGCCACGAGCTCCAGGGCGCGCCTGCCTGGGTAAATAATGTGTTCTGCTGTTTTCACGAGGCATATAAGCGGCCGAGGAAACCGTCATTATGCTCTTCTCTTTCTTGTTACTTCTAGTACAGGTAGTCTGAGTTTATAGGGGCCTGAAAGTAAAGCGAGCGAAGGGCTTTGACAGAAATTGATTTTGAGCCGGTCCTTTTTTTTGTCTGTTTGCCAGAGTCCTCTGTGAAGGCATGCATTTGAGAGCTTTGTTTTGTTGTTTAGCACACTGGAAAATATATAGCCGTCGCGTGCTGGTTTATTTTTGCATATGTATGCTCTAAGTAATGTTGAGAGCGCGTCAGTGTTCTGCCTACGCTGTAGCGGGGTGGCATGAAACCACTATGCACCCCTAACCGTGATCGTTACCTTCTCTTTCAATATACTGAGTCGCACTTCTTCAGAAGTAGAGGTCGGTGAATTCTGTTATGAAAACATAACGGCAGTGAACCTGTGACGTGTAACGCAGGGCCGCAACTGAAAATGAATTAACCTCTAAATTAGCCCATTGAAAAGTTATTCCCTAAGGTATTGAGGGGAGACCTGCACACAGAGAATGATCGCGCATAATATCAATTTGGCAGCAATGTTTAAAGGTCATTGAAATAAATCGTTCGGGGTAATAAGCAAAAACAGAAACAATAAGTCCCACATTGAAGAGGCGGGCCCAAGAACGCCATGTGACACAGCTGCACAGTCAGAGACATGTGTCTGGATTGCGGGCACCGCAAACAAAGCCAATATCTCTATTTTTAGCCGCTGGCTGGAGACCACACTAGTGGAGGTGCAAATGAAAATCCTGTTCGTTCAGGCTTCGTTCACGGAACACAAAACTAGATACTTTGGTCCCCGACTGTAAACATAGATGAAAAAGGCTCATTCAGATTTCTTTTTGGCTTCGAAATACGACATGCACCATTGTAGATGATATGCACAGGCTTACGTCGCCGAAATCTATTTTTATAGTGCAATACCACCGCATTCGAGGAAAACTGGTTTAGCGGAACGAGCTTTCGAATTGCTTAGCAGGGGCTGTTTTTGCACTTAGCGGGACGTTTGACCAAAAATCAAGGATTATTCTTTCCATCTTGCCGTTTATGTTGCGTCGTGGCGCTTCCTTGTTTAGAATGAAAAAAAAAAGTGGTTTGTTTATGAGAGGAAGAAACAATACGTAAAATGCAGAACGCGAGACAGCGAGCATTCGGCGTACACATAAGCACTGCTTGGCAATTGAGGAACGCTGGCATGTTTGCCTCCTTTTATTCCATAATGTGTGGTATTGAAGCACTTTGGCGCCGCTGCAGCATATCAGGCAAATGTAGGCTTTAGGTGGTTTATATAACATATCCCAATTAGTAGCTAATGGAATTTTTGAAGTATGTTGTATACGTCATAATACAGTTAGCATAGCTTAGCGTAGTAGGCACAGTATAGTATAATATAGCATGGTATAGTTTGACTTTTACGGGGCTTAACATCCCAAAGCTACTCAGGCTATGAGGAACTTCGTAATGGAGGGCTCCGGATAATTTCGACCAGCCGGGGCTGTTTATCACGCAGTGACATCTCACAGTGACATCTCACAGTACACGGCCATTTAGTATAGTATAGTATAGTATAGTATAGTATAGTATAGTATAGTATAGTATAGTATAGTATAGTATAGTATAGTATAGTATAGTATAGTATAGTATAGTATAGTATAGTATAGTATAGTATAGTACAGTGTAGTTTAGTACAGTATAGTAAGGCTTTCCCCGCTCGCAAGAGAGGCATGCCATGCATTCACGACCCTCCTTCTCTTCGTGTTTTCAACAAAGAACCACATTACTTACCTCAAAAACTTGGCGTTCTGGCTTTTTGTGGCCATTGCTGGTCAGCTGTTTTTTGTTGGCGTGGATCTTGACAATACGTGCAGTTTTGAAAAATATAATATTCATTTGTTACAATGATAATAGATTTGCCTGTTTTTCCGCTATGATTCAATTATAAAGCAATCTCAAAATCATTCACATCATTAAGGTTCGTTACGACAAGCCCTCGTTGAGTGGGAAAAAAGGATTCGACTACGAACAAATAATCTATACCTGATGAAAAAACAGTTTACGCGCCTCACGTGAATTTTGATGAAGTAACTATATCGTGGATCGTAAATGGCTAGCACTTATTGAACGTCCCGCCAACTGTGCTTCATTAAGACAGATTGTCATTAAAGGGTGACTGATGTCGGTAGAAATGGTCATTGGGGTCTAATGCATCGCTTTTGAGTCGAACGAAAGTTTGTGGAAAACTCGGCGCACAGTCCTCTCTTTTTTTTTCTGCGTTCTTTTTGTTTCAAGATTTCTGTGACGTGCAAAGCATCACTTTTCGCTCTTATTTATTGTGACGCACATTTCGCAGTGTAGACGCTTGAACCAAAGTGTTGGATCTGAACAAATTAAAAAACTGAGTAGTTCAGTATTCAAATTTTAAATGATATACACATTTGTTTTCTAATTTTTTCCCGACGTTTATTAAGGGGCGACATGCTTCTTGAAATTTCTTAAGTAAACGCCCACGCACAGCAAGTACAATATCTCAACTTTGGACCGAACACGTCCTCAACGTTTAATTTTCTAATCGGAAGTATTCGACTCTCAGAACAAAATTCCAAAATCTAACCTCTTGGCCAAGCTAGCCACTATTTTTGTTTACATAAGATTGGCTCATTAAGGACCTCAGAAGCTTTACTTCATCCAGCTAACCAGCCACATTTTCGTCAATAGCAGAAAAGAAGCAATAATCACATAGTTCCCGGAACATCACAGGTTTCATCAAGGCCGACAATTACTCCTTTATTTCGGCTATGCTGGCCAATATAAAGTCAGAACAAATAGCCCACTACGAGGTGAAGACAAGCACATTAACTTCATTGTCCTAATCTCTTATCACGGCAAGACTTACATACAAGAAGTAAATGATCCTTTTATTCTTCGGTGAGACAATCACTCAAGCACTTCATTTTAAAAGCGAAGAACGAAGCAAGAAGAAAAGAAGGAGACGAAGAGAAGAGGAAAAAGAAAAGAATTCAGAAATATCCGCGATTCTTGGCCAGTTTCCTTTGCTGGGGTTGCTACAGGTGGTAGATCTTATTCGTCCATTTGATTTTACTCCACATCCCCCCCCACCACCTCCTTTCAGCATTAAAACTTTTTTTTTAAAATCTCTTTCGACAAGATGCCATATTTCTTAAAATTTACAATTGCCTTCTTCCTCACCAGGCACTACTTTAGTATCTCACACTAGCGGTGATTTCATGTCAACAGACGAGACTTTGCGCTCGACCAAGCATGATTGCATCCAAAAAATTTATGGCTCTTTACCCAACTCTAGACAGTAATGGTCTCAATATTTTAGGTGAAAAATTATTTGTATAGCGGTGTTCTCATTTTATATTTCCACACGAGTGAAAAACTAGCTCGCTTAGCAAATCTTACAGAAAATCAATTTTTTCCGCCTTGAAAATTTTCCTGAACATTGTTCAAGCATTCCATTTTAGTGTCAGCAAAGAAAAAATTTGCAGTTGAACATTTTATATATATTGCTTTATCTTAGGCCTAAAATACCATTTTTACGATCTCCTGGGAAAATGAGTGTGTTGCAATTCTACATTATGTTAACTCGAATAGAGAAAGGTAAGCTAAGTAAAAAAAACTTCCGACGTTGTAAAAAAGTGCGATTTATTGCGTATTCAGCCTCAAACTGTATATTATGTGTCCAAGTAAAACAACAAATGACGCTCATTACATAGCTACTATGATTGAAATTAATCTCAGGAATTTTTATTGCAGTCTTTTTTTTTGTTTTAAGCGAGAAAAGAAGTTGAAACCTGAACGTCATTACAGCTGGTGATTTTGACCCCGGACCTGTTTTGCGTCATCTCTCCGGAGCTTGTGCGCGATTCCTAGCTGATGATGCGAGTAGTGACTAACGTTAATGTTCGCACGTTATTGTTTAGTGCGCGAGAAAACATAAACCTAAACGAAAACGTGTTCGGTGATTCGCAGTGTAGGAGTACATCTGCCCCGACGCTTTCTCATCAGTTTCAATTTCTCATATCTTCCGAGGCGTTTTCTTCCTACAAGACAAAAGCGCCCCGTGCCGGAGACCGGCCTATTGCACTCGCGCATATGTGGTAACAAATAGTCACGTGCTCGGCGTTTTCGCCTACATCGCTGCAGCAACCATTACTGTATAATTGGGTCCTGCGTCCTGTCCGCAAAGAAAGAGCTCGAACGTGGAACCGTTCCCAGGTGTTCGGACGATTAATACAGACCGGCGCCAGCATGCGCGCGTGGGAGGCCTCGCTTAGTCAAGCCTGTCCGGTGACGGCGGCCAGAGGAGAGTTCACACAAAGTGAAAGCTGCAATGCTACGCATGCCGGACAATTCCTTGCAGCATGCCGTGAGTTGTAGTGCGTGGTGGGAGTCTCCAAACGCGTTTTTTCACGAGATAAGTATTTTCTTTAAATGCTACTTTAATGCAGACAGGAATATTTTAAGGAGTCTTCCTCCTAACAACGTCATTGCAAAACACGGATGCTCGAATTCTATAATCGCGGTGCTCTGCCCAAGAGAGACAAACTCGGAAAAGATGTCTGCCATACGAATTGGGAGCGGCGCAAATATTTTAGAGCACTTTTTTTTTCTCAGCGCAGGATCTGAGCGGCCGCGACTAACAATCTTGCATAGATATACAGTCAGATTATGCTTGCGCGCGTGTACAGAGGGCAAAACGCTTGTCTATAACACGTTCTAGGCATGTTTCGGGCTGAACACACAATATCTAGCAATAACATCTGGTTAAAAATTGTCTGGATGTAAGCATTTACAGTTAAACTGATTGGATTGCATCGTCATGTATTGCCTTCCTGGTCGCAGGAACTTTGGGAGCTGCAGAACACACAGTTAGGTTGTTCTAGATATGCGTTTTGCCCTCTGTCCTCTCAGTTATCCGCTGTGGGGAACTGTGTGCAAAATTCTCTCTGCACGCGGCGTCGCGCACCAAGCAGTGAACCGAGAAGTGCACCATCATCAATAGTGGCGCTCTCCGGATTCCTCGCTCTGCGAGAATGCGCATATTCACCACGCCTCGCACATATTTATTGCTCCACCATTCTAGGGAAGTGAATCCCTGCGCTCACGACCGAGAATACTCTTCACTATGTAGCGATTAAATACAACATAAACGCAGGGTGACGTGTATTTACGACCCTCATAGTTATTTCGCCGGTTTGTACACATCGCTTCCCGTAAACACCTGCGTACGGCGCAGTGGCTACTATCGCTGTACGGTATGTACTGCCTCTGTTGCAATCTGGAATCTCAAAAGTTCTTTCCCCTCACTACTCATAACTTGTGAATTTATCGCACAGGCCAAGTTTCTAGACTTTGGAAAGTTTCATTTTCTTATCTTGTTCCCAGGAGCGTTCTATCTAGACATTTTTGTGTGTGTGTGTGTGTTTCGTGACATGCCTCTGATGCGTGTGATTAAGCACATGTAGACGTCGTCAGGGCAACCGCGGCCAGTGGTGCTTGCACGGCTTTAATGAATGATTAAAACTTTGGTGAACTCTGCTAAGCACGTGCTGTTTTCCTAGCCAGAAGCTCATGGCGAAACAAACTGCCACGTATGAGTTTCGGGTTTCAGAATGTATATGGCACCCAGTTCACAGAACTGTCGGCCGATTCTAGACAGCACTTGTAACTTGCTCGATTAGAGATCTCTGGCCAACGAGAGGAAAGATTTCGAGCAAGTGAGAAATTGATATTCCTTGTAAATAGATGTAGATAAGCCAGCCCCTTCTTTCTTTGCAACCGACTCTTGTTCCAGCGCTGCGTCATATATGGGCCACTTAACGACAGAGAGAGGATATCATATTGCGAATGATGCCTTTCCTGCGCTATAAGCTATTATGTGGAGTACCTACGGACGAATATACCTACAGGATTACCGGCACTTGGTTCGCACAAGCCGAGTGTATCGGACATGTTCCTATTATTTGCCACGGCGCCTTCTGTGTTGAATCTGGTGTCAGCCCACCTGCAGCAGTTTACGCTAGCGACTGAATGATTTGCACCTGTATGCCAGTACGCCGTCGCCTATCGTTTGAGTCTACCAAAGCACAGCTGGCAGTAAGACCTGGTCGCGATTCATTGCGTCCCTGATAGTGCCGTCACCCCGCGTTCCTACACGGAAGCGCTGCATTTCTCGAACTCATGGACTTCCGTCATTTCTACTTCATTTGATTCTATTAGGAATCACTTTGAGTCAAGCATAAGTCATAAGCCCATTCCTAAGCTACATACAAGAAAAAATCCTGTTCGCCAAATCGACAGCCACGCGAACTGACAAGGTATTCATTTACATGCGTTATTTCAGAACCTGGAGGAGACATTTAAGCTCCGCGGTAAGGGTATGGCAACAGCGTAACGAGTTAATTCTCACATATGCAGGCGGTCATTCTACATTTTACATTCATAGATCCTTGGGAGTCCTCATACCCTTCCTGGTGCAGCGGTTAAGCGATGCGCCCAGCGGTGGACTTTGTGCGATCAATGTTGCTCTTCTCGAGAAAATAATCATTAATTCATCCACCACCTGCCGTTGCGGTTAGTTTGCTCACTATCCGGTGTGCAGGTTGTGGTGACGCCGCAAGGTCACATGACCTAGGTGGTCCACCTGCCTCATATTGCTCTCTGGAAACCACCTGCCAGAGCCATACCTGTGATTTTTCGCCGACACCGGATTTTCTGGTGAACGGGACCTTTAACGCTATACGGTATACAGTGGGCAATTAAGTATAGTCAGTAGGTGATTTATAGTGAAGGCCTTCAGGGTAGTGGGGTAGTGGGGTAGTGGTGTAGTGGTCTCTGGGGTAGTGGTCTTAGGGCGCATTCCTTTAGATGAAATGCGTTTACGGTAAAGGCTTTGAGGTCAAAAGCCTTGATATCGTTAAGCTCGTTAGTCAAAGGTCCTTTTTTGGAAAAGGTTTTTAATTCAATTGCCTTCAGGGTGACGGAATTTAGGTCAAAGGCGTTTATAGTAAAGGCCTTTGGATCAAAAAAATTAATTTTCCTTTCGCAGCATGCAAGGTCCTGTCTAGAAACTTGGTTGCTCACAATCCGTTGGCAGGCTGTGGTGACATCGAAAGATCACGCGACCTTACTCGAGCTATAATTCAACTGCCAGCTAGCAGGGCGAACAGGTTTCTCACAATATGGTGGCTAGGCTGCCAGCTGCCACGGTACGCAGGCTGTGATGACGTCACAAGGTCACGTGACCTCTCTCGACCAATCAGTAAATTTCGCGACACTGAACGTTGGCGGGGTTTCGGTGCGGAGGCAAGTCTATGCTAGCGGCTTGATAGGTTTGTGAACGACAAGCATCTCATCAAATATTACTTTATCCCTTCCGAAGCTTGAGAGCTTTTTTCTTCGGTCTTCGCAAACTTTCACATAAAGGATGCTTCTGTGCTTGAGGGCTCACAAAAAGCTGTCTTAGCTCCCGCGCAACGACGGCGCCTGAATCTTCTTTTACTCCTGCTCAATTCAAAGACGTTTCGAAACTCGCTGCTGCTGGCAAACGTCGCTTTCGTTCTGTCCTCCTTTTGCGTGCAGTTTTCTGTGGCACAGAACAACAATGCGATTACGTTCCCAGCGAGGATCAGACAGTGTGAAACTCTGAAAAATAAGGAGCTGAGTAAAATTTCAAGACAATAAATTTTACAATCGGAAGCATCCTATAAGGCTTATAACCGAAGCAGGCGGCGTGCGGCCAACAACAAACACCGCACACTGCAACCCACAGACGGGCACATAAGCTGATCAGGCTTGGGACGCCGCTGCTGCGTACGCCAGTGGGGTCGTCGCTCTGATACGAAGCGAAGCCACAAGGCATTGAGACAAAGAACATGAGGGACGACGGAGATGACGACACGAAGTAGCATCGTGATCGATATAAGCGAAGAAAAATTCGGCAACGAAAGTTGCTTGGCTCCCGCTGCAGACGATGCGCTGCCTCCTATAGCTTGGCAAAATGAGATTTCAAAGTTGGGAAACGTGTGGAATTTCATTTGGGACAGAATTAAGCCACACATGAAAAATACACACGCGGAAGCCTTTAAAGCAGAAGATGTCTGTAAGGAGAGGTAGCCTGGGAGACCGAGGCTTTCATCCGGTCTCCCCCCTCCTTTTTTACTCCCCCCCCCCCCCCCCTTCGTCTTTATCGCGTTGGGTGTAGAGAAGCTCGCCATCACCTCGGATGTGGCTATAGCGTGCCTGCTTGTTTATTTATTTGTTTCTCCACTCCCGTCGAGCGTCATTATTGGCTTGTGATGTACAATGCAGCGTTGCATCCGATAGCGATTAACTAATACGAAAGGGCTCTTATGCGAAGAAACAATTCCGCTGTAGGCTCTCCAAGCACCTTCCCTCTTATCGGCCTATTACCTAAGCTGTTTGTTCTTATTGTACCATCTCTTATATTGCTTTCGTTTCTTTTCTTTCGAAGTTGAGTTAGTATTTACAAACGAGAAAAACATTAAATGAAAAGGGGATGAAAGAAGGTACGGCAAGGTGGCGAAGACTTCCTGAAATTGAACAGAGTCGAGTCTTCTTAGTTTGATTTCAGGACTCCAGTAAGAAGAGAGCCATAACTCCGAGCTGGAAATGAGGTGCTCTCGGCGCGGCACTTCACGGCACCTTAATTTAAAATTAATTTAAAAGTTACCTTTTCTTAAACACCGGAATTGCGGCAGGAAAAGGTTTCCTGGTTCGCTAATTACTCGCCAATCTTGCGGCAACACTGAGAAGCCTGCGAGAGTCTCTGCCCAGATGTACGCCCTGCCAAAAGTGCCGACGGCACTTAAGTGTAATTGGAAAACATGCATTCCTCGAATGCTCATCAGCGCACTCATGGGTGAACATTCTTGTAACGCAAAATTAGTGTCTGTCTATCCAACGCAAATTACAAGTGCGTATATTTCAAGTCTCTCTCGAGGCGGTTCCACACATTTTCGTAAAGGCAATTACCTTGGTTTTATATTTCCTTGTGAACTCTTCACTTAAAATGGCAAGCATGAACTTTTTTGTGGGTTATATTGTTATTTCTGGCTGAAAAATTTACACTAATTACGTTATAATAACTTCCATTGATCAACGGCCAGGCACGTTTGTTTCCTTTGGGTTACCCGGATTCGCGGACAGCTGGGGAGTAAACACAGCATAAAAATGACGTAGCACCACACACGTTGCCTCCGAGTGTATTTCGGGGAGGGAATCAGGAATTGCATTTGCGAGTTTCGCAAGAGCAGTGCAGTCTTATTCTCGCGCAGGAAAAAATTACGTTAGTTTTATCGAAGAGTTATTTATTTGAATTTATTTGTTATTTGTTCGAATTTTTATATGTTCTCACGTTTTTCTTTAATTTGTTATGATAAAAAAACTGCTTTTTCTTTTTCTATTTTGACAAAAGTCAGGGAAGTCAACGCTTTTAAAGCTATAGCTTTACTAGCCTAGCAGCGCCGATTTCACCGTGCCTGCACGAATGACCTTGAAAAGGAGGAGCAGATCTGCGTAAGTAACCACGTGACGTACCACGTGACTTGCGGCAGCTGCAGCCGCGCGCTCCGCCCGCTGCGCGCTGCCCATCCACTGTCTCGCTTATTACTGTCTCGCTACGGACGAAGCAAGTCAGCCCGAGCCGACGTCTTCGTGAGTGGGTCCTCGCAGACATCGGGCGGTGTCTGATCACCCGGTCGTCATTTCCAACCGTGCGAGGGATTTAGCAATCGGTAGGGAACGCAGATGCGCTAAACGGGCAGCCGGAACCGATGTAGAGCGGGAGCTTCGCCTGGCTCAAGGGCGAGCGAAAGATGCCGGAAGAAGACTGCGACGAGCCCTGGAAGCAGCAGCAGTGGAGACTGCATGAGAGCCACTGGAAGCGAGTTCTCGCAGTACGGAACGCACAACGAACCACGTGGTGCGTCTGTCAGGCTGTATTCGGCCACGAGAACCTTCGAAAGTGATTTCACGTGCAATCCGTTTGGTTTTGTGTGCAACATCTGTGATGCCAAAGCTTTCACTTGCATAACCAGGGTTATCTGAGCTAAGCCGTAGCCCTTTTTGTTTTCTGGGAAAGTATATTACGTCAGATGTGGGCACTTTTGCGTAACAATAACGCATACGTTCTCTGAGGAATGAACTTGGCAATAAATAGACCCGCAAAATAAGATGTGGGCTGCAGTTGTTCAATTGTGCCTGGTGCTCTTCACACTGCGTTCAGTTCAATGGCTGAATGTAAAAATGACGACCTGCTGCTTAGTGCGTTGACCCAACGCAGGCATTTGGGTGTGATGGTGAATCCCTTATGCCACTGGCACAAGTAACGATTGCGTGCAGCGGGCTAGTAAACGCAGCTTTTCCCCTGAGAGCCTCTCAGGAAACGAGTTTAAAGTCTGTTGGAGACTATCCTCCACAGAAAGGATTCAGTACTTTAAACTTTCATCCCGAGTGCCCTGCAAGTGTGTTTCCTACTTTCGTGACATTTCTAGAGGCTCAATAGCTGCTCTGCACACAAAAAAGACGTTATCCTGAATGTCTGGATGAGTTGACGTCTTGGTAAATTCTGGGACAACTTTCATTAAAGTGGTGTCTTGTGCAGTTTTACATCCCGACTTCACACCCTCTGCAGCCAACCCGCGTCGCCGAAGGCACTTATACAACTTGTATAAGAGCGAGGCGCTTTCCTTTACTTCACGAGCGATGATCCACGCTCCGCGTAAGCCTAGCTTTCAAAGATCACAAAAAGCACCAGAAATATAATTCAGCAGTACGGCGTATTGGGTTTGTTTGTTTGTTTGTTTGTTTGTTTGTTTGTTTGTTTGTTTGTTTGTTTGTTTGTTTGTTACCATACATCTTGCTTATTTAGCGCAACAAAAGCGAAAGACACAGCGCCCGTATCGTCTATTCTTCCTTTTCCTTCGTTTTTATTGCGCTAAAAATCGATGTATGGCAACAAACTAGCCCAATACGCCATACTCTTGCGCTAAAAATCGATGTATGGTAACAAACTAACCCAATACGCCATACTCTTGCGCTAAAAATCGATGTATGGTAACAAACTAACCCAATACGCCGTACTCTTGAAAAGAACCGTTGGCATCAAACAGCTTTGAGTCGCAAACGACAACAAAACACACTCAGTATCGAAAGTCAAAGAACAATGTTGATGCTGAAAAAATTTCCGCTTTTGCCCACTGGTAAACAGCTAATATTATTACAATCTGTTTAGTAGAAGCAGTTTAAAGAGTACAACGTTTGCAAGAACAGCTGTAAGTACTACTAATTGTGCCTTAAAAAGTAGAAAACAGACCTGACGCTGACAAAATGGTCAAGATAAACTCTCATTTTTGACTGCACACGTATATTACATTTTATCACCGAAAAATACCCTTAATTGACCGGTATAAATTAGTATTCACAAAAAAAAACGAATTTCATTCTGAAACACATCGAAAAAAGGCCGGCTGTACTGTACGAGTTCAGTGCGCATTAAACAGCCCCAGGCGCTCGAAATAAATCCGGACCACTCCACACTGTCGTCGCTCATAGCCCATATGTTGCTTTGGGACGTTAAACCGCAATCATCATATAATGTTGATGTCATTGTCATCATATCATTATTACTAATGGTGTAATAATATTCACCATAAATTGGTGATTAAACCACCGTCATAAAATAATAGCAAACACTTAAGTGCAGTTCAGCATTGCTCTCAAGCCAGTAAAGAAAGATCAAAGCTTAGTTCAACCACCGCATTCCTCTCATAAGCCACTTTCCGTTGGAAAATCGTATAAGCTAGCACCTTGGAAGTGGACATTACAGGCACGCTAATCTTTCACAAAACACAATTACCAATGATACTGTCCAACACATTCTTTTTTTTTCCTTCCCATCCTTCTGTGGTAAAGGCTTTAAAAGCTCCGAACACCTCTTCCGAAGTCTTCCGACCAATCCCGCACGCTCGCTTTGTTCAAGGAGGCAGATAAGAAGAGAGAAATTCTTTCTAAACAGTGGTATTGTCTAGTGCTGGCTACTGTGCTGCTGCTCTCCGGTTGCCTGCAGAAAGAGATGCGTTTCAGACACTCTAATCCTCTGTGATCCCATAATGCACCGGCTCTTTTGTCTTCCTGCATTTCCGCGCTCTTCCTGGGCTCCTTGTCCCTTGCCGTCCCTTCTGGGTCGGGATCGCTGTTAGACTTGCGTTTCAGTGAACTCTAATCCCGTGGTAATTTCGCCTAGCAGTAGCTGCAAGAAGGGGCTAAAATAAAAACTCGCTCATTGTGTGCGACCGCAGTATATGCGAGCCACTAAATCACGTTCCCACGAAACATTTGGTGCTACTTGCTCTCCCTGTGTCTTATATAGATTAACTGAATGGACTTTCTCTATCAGACATTTGTGGAGAAGGCAGGGGAAGTTGAAGATAAGGAGGCATTTCGTAGCCGCCTTGGCAACCGCGAAGTAGGGCTCGTTCAGAGTTTAAATAGAATGGTCCCTTCAATTCCCTCTCCGAAGAGAGTACTGTATGTCCGCCGATGAGCTATCGTGATCCGGCACCTTTGTAATCACATGCTTAAGATTGCTGAAAGAAAGATGAGTTTTGGGAAAGCTGCACATCTTATTTCTTTGGGCTCTTCGTGGATTCGTAGGCAAGCACCCTCGGAATCGTAGCAAAAGGGTCTTCTGAATGTTTTTTTGCTAAAAGCAGGTTCTCGCTATGCCCCTACCTGCTTGCGCCTTAGCAAACGGTTGACCAAGAAAATATCGCATTCAGTTTTCTTACAAACACATAAAATTGCAGCATAAAGTAATCGCACAAAATTGAAAATGAATATGAAGAACTCGCACTCCGAAGAGAAACCATGTCAGTGCGTCATGGGTTTTTAACTCCCAGATTAATGTAGCTGCTGGCAGGAATGCGCACGCTGTTCTGAGGAAAGATCACCGTTCACACGGAAGAAAGTTGCCTCAAATGACTCTACAAATCACTTGGCAAACAACTGAACTAAATACTTCTCGCACGAAAAAGGAATGGTGTAATCCGGGCTACACCTAGACTACCCCATTGGTCTCGCTCCTCTTCTGTGGTAAAATATCTCGCCTGAAGCTTGCCTCGGCAATTCGACTATCATCCGTAGTAAATGTCCTGCCTGTCGCTTCCGAAGACGACTGCGTTCTCGGTGTCTGGCAGCAGTACTTGCGTAAGGTTACGCCGATGTCAAAGCCATTCTGTTTCGTCACAGTAACACAGTTAGCGCGAGAAATTTTCAGAGTCGGACAAATAGGTAGTTCCATCTTCGGGGCCGGATTATAGATATTCGCGCCGCCAGTGTGCACGTGCTGGTTGGTTCTTACGTAGGAGGCCTGCGCGCCAGCGGATGGATACATGATAGGAGCGTTCCCTTTGAAACGGGGTGGTGGGAGTTGTCATCATGCTCGGTTTTTTGTTTCTCGTTTTTTTTCTTTTTCGTTCATTTCTTCTTTGTATTTCTTTAGCAGTGTTATAAATTTGTCTACAAGTTCACCATTTTCTTTAAATAGATTTTTAATATTGCACTTGTAACATTATGTCGCCTCTCTGCTTTTGCGCCATCAATCTTTCAATCACTTTTTACTAACTTCCACCGCAGATTCCTTCGCATGACCATTATTATCTCTAAACCCTATGCCCTCAGGGGGAGTGACTGTGCCTGCATCGACATCCGGAGGGACTCCATAACTTTCGAGAATAAGATGTTCAATTATTTCTGCAGATTTACCAGACACTGCACATGCGTTCTAAGACATCCTGATCCAGCTTCAGAAATAGTGCACTGCCCCTTGAGTTTTCATAGAACGTTTCCTGTCTGATCTGCCTTTCCCAGTTTGTATATAGTTCTGCAGGCTGATTCTTTTCAATTGGATTAATAATGTTTGTACTTTCTGCGTTAATTAGCTATCGTTTTAAGCTCTTTATTTCTCTGCACTTGTTTCCTGCATACTTAGTGGTTATTTTCCTAGTTCTTTTCCACCACAGTGAGTTAACGCTCTGAAAGGCGTTTATATTGCACGTATATTACACACACTAAAATATCTCACCTTCATACTTTTCGTTTGAGTATAGTTTCATCTTAAATAAACTAAAAAATACAAAAAATTGTGTTTCAATGCAAAGAGAGAAATAAAAACATGTGCAAGTTGGTTTGGGCAGTGACTTGCTCCGTGGCGCACATGTAAGCGTTAACAAAGGAGGTAATCCGCTGATATTCATGCTGTGGCAAATTAACGCTATTAGCGTTTCATGCCGACAGAAAAAAATTTGTCGGTGGTTTAGCTTTGGTTAAACCTGGAGTAACGCGATGGCTACAGCTGGCCGAGTGGAGCTTGGTCACGTGCCAACCACGTGATCTGCCACGGCGCTGCGCCGCCGGCAACTGCTCCGCACCACGTGACCAACCACGTGACGGCGGGGCAGCGCAGCCACAGGGCGGTGGCGCCGCCACGCTGAAGGCTCGAAATGCTACCGTAATGTAGCTATCGCTACAAAACTTTGGCCCCCGACCTGTGTTTCATGAGGAGAAGGAAAATGCCAAAAACAAGCAGCGGTGTTCCCCGGCCATCAAGGCTCAGGCGACCACGCCGTGAGGCGAAGCACTAATCGCTAACACGTGCCGGTGCCCTCCTCCTAAAAGATGCGAGAGAAGGAGATGAGATTGTTTTGTGCCGCACGCCCCTGCGAGCAATTTTTCATCGAAGATGCGAGCTGCTAATTATCAGAGGCGTAGCGTAATCGTGGCATTCCCGCAAGTAAAATACGCCAAAGCCGTCTGTTAACTCAAACGATCTGGAGGGCGCTATGAAATACTATACTCAGTTGTGCACACCGTTTTATGAACCCCATAACAATAGGGCTGACACAATTCTTGATTTCGCTACCTTGTCTCCTAGGCGTGCAAGCAGCATTGAAAACGAATCCTGCACATAGGTCAATAAGGAGTGTTTCGAACTGGAAAACCTAGCCCTACTCGTTAGATATTTTACTCGTAAATGCATGCGCACATTAACGCCAAGTTTCAGACGAAGGAAGCGAATGGGCCTGCCTTCACGACGTCGTCGCTTGTCCCTTTTAGGCTTAACCAATCACAATTCTGTCTGGTAAATCAGAGCAAGTGTTGTAGAAATACGAATATTATTTGCACACAGTACTGCACGCACCCATTTACAGGGCACAATGTTCAATGCTGAAAGTGAATTCCCATGCCATGCAGATGTTTTCTTTGAAGAGGTATGTTCTCTCCTGGCCTTTTGCCCCGCCCCCCCTCCCCGCTTACCACGCCCCTCAAATTTATTTTAATGAGAAAGCAATATATTTTCCTTTAGCAGAAAAGCTGGCGTCCGCGTCGCCGTCTAAGGCACAAAATTCCTCAATGACACCACCACGCTCTCGCATGATGTCAGCAGTAGATAGTGACATCTACAGGAAATACAAATAAATAAAAATGCTCCCACAGATATGAGCAATAGAACGAAAAGCCTTCAGACTGCGAGGCGAGGAGGCAACCCGTAGGCCACAAAAACGCTTATTTTAAACATAGTATTTGTTACAATGAAATTGTTTACATGAACTTATATTTATATTTACATGAACTATTTACAGAGCCTTTATGAAAGCCACGAAGGAAATCTCAAAACAACAAACAAACAGAGCGCTAGATGGCAGGTAAGGCTGAGCACATCGATTTAAAGCGGGTTTGTTGATTTAGTTCCCTCACATAATCAATCATTCGTCAGAAATGAGATTTTGGCGAAAGAACTGAATCACAGCGACGGGTCATCAATCTGGTTTTCAGTAAGCTGTTAAGTCCAATATGAAAAACCTATCAAGAGGCTCATCAACGTATAGCACTACGGAGAGGCATCGTATTGTATGAGAAGTCAATTAAATTCGCCTGTTCAAGGTTTGTTGCAAGCTATTTCAGAAAATAATTGCGTCCTTACAATAGATGAAGCAATTTTCAATTTTTTAGGAACATTACAGAGGCGGCAGTTCACTGAAGAAACAAAAAAGCTGTTTTGCTGAAGCTAAGTTATCGCGGGCAAGTTTCCATTTTAATTTTGGCGAATAAAGGTGAACTTAGTGTTTACTAATGAATACTGTATCATACCCAAGAATTCTGGACAAAAGCATTTTTGAACTGTAAAGAGTTTATGAGCGCAATTTTTTTCATATATTGTAAGATATCGCTATAACAATCAATATATCTACAGATGTCCTGTCGATAGGCTTGAATTTTTTTGCTATTAACGTTTTTACTATCGTCAAAAGTGTTGCCCATTCATTTTTCATGCCGGTCATAACTGCTCGATGCGAGCGATGGAAATATTTTAAAAGATTTTCCTAAATGTCGGAAGAATAGAGTACTACCTTCAATATTTTTATATCAGTACCTTATGATTTTCAAATCTTCAAAATTTTTGCCCAGGAATGTTGGACACGGTATGCTGTAATGCGACTGTATCTTAATGAGTAGTTGTGTAATAAGTAAGAAGGAAATCTTTAATAAAACCCCGAAACAGAGCTCACGATGAAACAAGGCTTTCCTTCACATTCGAAGCACGTTAGTAGTCTTAAGTGGCCTCTGTATTTTCTTATTTGTTCTCTTTTTGAAAGCTAGAATACCGGGCGTCTTCCTCGCAGTAGTTCGAAACAAGTCACACTGAAAGCCTAAAGCTTCGAAAAACTTAGTTGGGAAACTGCTACAGCGCGAAAGTTTTCAACGCAACCTAGTAGTTAGCTTTCGGGTTCAGCGTTGTAAAGCGTACTCAATCCCCTTCTCTCTCAATTCCTCTGCTAGTTTTGATTTTTCTTCCTTGGTTCTTTCTAAGAGCCCTAGAAAAATGTCGCAAGCAGCGCAAGACAGTCGCCTCAGAAAATGACGCATGCACAGAAGAAACGCCCAGAAGCCTAGAAACGCGGGCTTAAGTACTGCCGCCGCCAGTGCAGCCGAAGTAACACATGTTGGTCCGTCGATTAGAGCGAACTTAAGGTTTGAGCGTTCCATGTTGGGGCTAATCGATCGATAGTAGGACAGCGTTCTTTGGCCGCTTGAGAAGAAGAAGCTTTGAACCAGGAGCCTGCTTTGAACAGGAAGAGGTGAAAGGCCACGAGGGCAGGGGGGAACGGAGACGGGTCGGTCGACCTCTACATCTCTCACCGTCGCACCCTTTTCCTCCTTTCCTGCCAGCACTGGCGGCACCGGCGCCTTCTACAACGGGCAACACTGCCCTACGTGCGTTCCCTCCTTAAATATTTACCGCACCGCTTCTCGCGACTCGCAGCACTTTCAGTGCGTCCCTATAATTAGATTTCTTCTAGGGGAATGAATTTACTAGTTAAGCAGATTTCTAGTTCGCTTCTTCTCTCCCCCCCACCCCATCACACTCTTCTAACCCAAAAGTCCTCGCGACCCAAATCTCTTGTCTTTACTTTCACTTATTCCCAAGCCGGGTACTCTCTCTCTCTCTGTTTCATTTCTTCTTTTGTTTCGGTTTCCCTGTGTATTTTGTTTAGTTGCCTCCTCCCCTTTCCATTGATAAGTGTGTGTGAGCGAACACCGCCATCTTCGAAAGTTACGCCACCCCTTGCATGTGCAACTCTGGCTGATTTCTCAATAACGAAGCGTCGATAGCGGGCGCTCCTGTTTTCTATCCTTCCTTGTATTTTTTTTGCCCGCACACGCGTGCACGACGATTGACATTGGCAGCTGCACCGAATAAAAGGACATTGTTGGAATCCGCTCTTTCATCTGTTCCACCAAGCGTTATTCATCTGTGCGGTGCTGCTGCTGCCAGCTTATCCCCTTGAAGGACATTTCACGCCGTCCCATCGCTCAGAATGTATCGTCAAAGCATAACACCTTGTCCGGTTATTAAGAACGCGAGATGAAGTGCGACTAAAGGAAATTATTTATACTGTCACCGATGTCGACACTTCCTGCTCTGCTGACAATGCGGGTGCGCATACTATACGCTGCGCAAAAAAACTGAGGTGATTTATCGGCACGCGTGACTTCGTGCGGGTGCCGGGCGGGCGCAAGTTTTCTAAGCCCGTTACCTAAGAGTAAAAGGCAGTTGTGGGTTTTGCTGAATTTCCACCGAAGAATAAGCGATATTAACGCGTGGAAAGGTGAAATGTAAACTTTTTTCTTAAAATGAAGCACGACTTTCAACCATGAGTATTTAGATCTAGTAGAAAGTGCGTGCATTCGGGCTTGACCAGGCCGGCGTTCCAGCTTTGAAATGTAATAGTTTCAGGACAGGAATTTTCAATTTCCGCAGCAATAATGACCGCCTCTTTTACTCTGCCCATTTAAGAAGTTTCCCGCAAGATAATCATGCTGAATGCTTTTAATGTTCGACGACAAAAGTCTAAGGAATGCATTGTTTAAATAGGATCCCACCTTCCCTCGGCCTCTCAAAAAGGGACCCGTAAATCAGCCCCCAAGAGGCGGTAAATGCAAATCCGTCGTCACTGCAATTCTTTCGCACTGTCACCAGTGATTGACGGTGCGTAACACACGTAAACCTGTGATGTTGTGCAGGAAGGCACGCTTGCGATTGAATTCCACTCTCCAAATTATTAAGACAGCTTCACCACAACTCTCCTTGTCCTCTAATAACACAACACTCAGGTAAAACCGCCAAATAAGATTTGTTGCCACAAGCACTGCAATTCTTACTGCGACGTCTGTCCGCTCTCTACTTCCGCTCTTCCCCTCGCCCGTTTCATTCGCTGCGACTGTCATGACAGATTCCCACTTTACATGGATGGATGAGAGGATGTGCATGACTCATGCCTACTTTACAACCTCCTTCTACATCCCATGACTGGTGGCCGCACCTTGCTACTTGAACACTCAAAAAGTGAGTTGAGTGAGTGTGAGAGCTGCCTCTGCGACCGCATAGCCAACACTCTCCTCCTGTTTGCACTGCAGGCATGATTTCTCCTTTCCGGCTTGCTTCTTCTTAGCACCCTCCAAGCACCGTGGATCATTGTTTCCTTGTTGCTGCCTCATGGCTCCTATGTCCGGCTGCACATGCGTTCCCGAGCAGTCTTGGGTTGGCTTCGTGCTGCCCTATTCCAGCGACCACACGCGTACTGTGTGCACTCCTTGTTAAAATGATTTTCGCTGACCTCTCTGATAACATCTGGTCAGCCATGTCAACAGCTTACTCTTTTGAACGTATAAAGTGGCTGCAACCCGAAGTCATTGTCAGTGAGAATGAGAGCTGCCACTGTGACAGCATGGCCAACACGTAAGTTCTATTTGCGCCGCAAGTTTGTAGATGCTTCTTTATAAAAGCTGAAAAATATGACAAGTTTTCTTGGTCTTGCTTCTATGGCCGCACGCGCTTTGTGAATAGCAGGCGGTTAATTTGATGAGGCACGATTGTTGCTCGCTCTGGCGACACTGAGGTTATCTATACTTCGCCCCGCTAACGATTAAATGGACGAAACTAGTGCTATGCATTAGATGCTGAAGGCCAGAAATAAGCATAAACTTTGAACCGAAATTAAAGAAATCAAAACTAGTGAACAATCTATTGAAATTAATTGCTTGACATATCCACCTGGCTACAAAGCATTGAGACCTAAAAGAAAACGTTCGATGTCTGAGCATATAGTTTTCCTACCACCGCACAAAGTTCCATCGAAGATCTGACCTCCAAGCAGGCTGCACTACAGTCTCGCCTTGACGATCTCGAAGATTGATCCAAACCTCCCAATGTGATCTTGATAGGAACCTCTGACGCACGGGAGACACAAAACCAAACAGAGGAAAATGTTATTGTCGTCTTGGCTCCCATCCTTAATCCAGGTTCACTAACCTCGTGTATCGAATCTGTACATTTCATGGGCTCCTTTTCAGCTTCGAAATACACAGCCCCGCTCAAAAGAACACCCCCTACAGTGCGCTTTCCTGTGCAATGGACTTCGCTTCTGACCGCTAATTTGGTTCCGCACGATATTTTAAGAGTTGATTCGAAATTAAACGGGCCAGTGGAAAAAAAAATCACGATTGCGCGCTGCATATCGCCAAACCTTGCAAGAAGTTTATTGAACTGCTCTTTATTTGCGCTGTAGAATTGAGGAGGTCATGTCGCTGGGCGCCTTGTGTCTTTTGTGTTGTGAAATATCTCCTGGCGCTTAAAAGATATCTTTTAATGCGGTCCATTTGCACCGAAAACTTAATTCTCACACCAACATCATCGACCAAAAAAAAACAGGAAAATGTAGTGTTATATCTCTTATAGAACTGACCATGGCCATTGATTTGTTTAATTTCAAAGCATTCTGTGATTTTCTGTTGAATAAATATTCTTAAGCTGCCGAAGGCAATGCAGGAAGCTTCTTTGATGCTGAAGCGTCTATTTGTGCTTTCGCGTTGATGAGGACTTCTGTTGTGCAAAAAAAAGTGAACTTAGCCTGGAGCATATGGAAGAGGGGCTGTATTGAGTCACATACGATACCTCTCTACACCCTGTTATGCTGCTGCCCCGAATACTCCATCCCGGAATATGTGCTTTTAACATGGAATTCCTCATGTAGGAACCAAGCGAACATCTTCCGAATCAGGCGTTCATTAAACGCAGAAGCGCGGGATAGATATCTCCCCAGACTTCCGTCCCAAAGGAGAGCAAGCAGCGTGGCAGGGACCAAGAGAAAAGAAACCCAGCCGCGAATTCAGTTATGTGTAATAACTGGGAGTCTGTCTCGAAGGCGAGCCTGGTATCTCGGAGCGACTAATGACATTGGCGCGTGATGCCTCACGACGCAGCTCCGCAGATTAGTCACCCATAGTAACCAGCCACCGGTGGTGGCCCCCTTTGCACACGCACACAGCAACACAAACAGAGTCGGGGAAGCTGTCGACAAATATCTAGACCCACACGACGACCTAGATGGCGCACCAGAATTGAGTGAGTGTGGCCCGAGCCCAGTCTTTCGGTCTGGTACTGTGCCTGCGCGGAGGAGTCTGACAGAGTGGTGGACCGAGGAAAAGACGGAAGAATTGAGGACAGGGGGGTCGGAGCCTCGGAGTCCGCCATCATGCGCCGGGTCTGGATTTTATTACCAGCGCTAATGAACCAATAAAAGGCAGTCGGCCCGCCCCGGATGTAGAACTGGTCGGGCTCCGGCAGCACTCGAAGAAAACAGCATTTCTCTCAGCCCTCTCCTGGATTATATTGGCTCCAGAGGCGAAAATTTCCCTGGGTAGGTGGCGCTGCGCTGGAAAAAAAACAGAATTCTTCGCTCGACGGAATTGCTCTTCTTCGCCTTTCTTTCCTAGTGTCATCTGCGCCATCCGCATTCTATTTTCTTATCATTTCACGCCACTCACACAAATCTTGAAGCTTCCTGGAAACGTGCTTGCTCGACTAAACACGACATGAGCGCTTTTTTTTCCTCCTGCTTCGACGCTCTTTCGTTTTCCTGTTCTCAAAGAATGGTATAGGGCATGCACTAATCATTTGCAGAGTAGTAAGTTTTTCTATTTTTCCTTTTTGCTAAGTTCAAAAGCATCAAACTGAGGTTAGCTGTTTGTCCCTAAAGTGAAAATGTGAAAAAAATGTGTCTTTGCTTTCTCCTTTTTTGTTTACAGGAAGAGAAAATTAAAGTAACAAAAAAGTGCGCCACAGTTGAAATTCAGCAGTGCTGCTATAGAATTAAGCCTGGCGTTCGGAGTTTCACGGAATCCGGGCTTGCTGTTGTCAAACTGTGAGCTCTCAGACTCTTACATGTCTGTCAAGGAACACACGCTTCTTTACTCGGGCTGCTGAGCGGTGAAAACATTGAAAACTTTTTCGGCCTCACAATAGCAATGTGACCGAAAGAGCACGCAAATATTTTCGGACTTAGTTTGCCGTAAATGCTATTGCTGTCTTGTGAGCTCATATTACTGCTCACATAGATGAAATTGAGTCATTATTTAACATAAAAAGTGACGATTCTTTATATCAGTTTCCGTAGAAACTGTACGCGTGCACACAAGATCCTGTTTGTGGTGTACAGACTGCAGCGCGGTAAATTTTACAGGCTTCTAAGCGTTGATTAGGCTTTGAAGCTAGAGAAAACTTACCGCGGTAAATGCCTCAACTCTACACAAACACACACTTTTTTTAGCATTGCATGAAAGGAAATCTTGAAAAGCTGCGAGGGGATTGAACAGCTGCATATTCTAATGCTTTTCGTCCGAAACCAAAGATTCGAGGCCGCGTTGCGTCAGTATACTAAGTCGAGAGGAATAGTAACTCTGTTATCTAGAACGCATTTCCTGTCTTTCAGCAGCTTTTTCTATCTCTGGAAAGATGATTGCTACGTACGAAAAGTGCAACCTGTCGATGGGCGCAACGCTAGAGTCTTACGCCTACTGCCTCCCTTTAGTGTTTGGGAGCCGAAAATAAATCACTCTAAATGCTAACGGTTCGCTTTCGGTGGGTTTGTTGTTCAACATTCAAACGCTTGGCAATACGACGCACATGGTGCAAAACCCCAGATATAAAAGAAAAGTGTCGAGATCCGGTGCTTATGTAACATGTGGAGATCGAGAAGGTGAACGCGAGAGAAGCCGAGCTGTCAGCGTGACGCAAACTCGTTGAGCCAAATACGAGACGCCGTTACTGCGAGATGACGCAATTTTTTTGTTTCGCAAGTTCTCTATTGACATTACTGCGCGCTGAATTGTTCGCAGGAGAAAGTGGCGCGACCATGCAAGCATTTGCAGGAGTGAAGAAAGCTGCTTGCGTTGTCCCGTTCTCAGCCATGTTTCGTCATATCGCGCATGGTTTCTCCATCTGAAGCAATTACGCGGCGCAGCTTGTCGCTGATATTCACTGAGTTTATTGCGCCGTGCGAACGTCCCACGCATGACTTTCTTGGAACATGACAAGCCCCCTTGTTTCTTCTGTCTCTTTTTCCTTTGGGAAAAAAGGTGCGGGGGACAAGAGTTTCAGAAAGATGGGTTCGCGTCTTCCTTTTCTTATCCGTGGCAACACAGCCGCCTACCTTGCTGGGACGACCTTTCTGTCTTGTGCTTGTGCGGCTTTTCCCGAGGCGACTTTCTGAATGCCGAGTTCCTCGCCGCTAGCATTTCTTTGTATGCTCGATTCCGTCCCTATTTTTGTACATGTTCATCGCTTCGCACATGTGCTTGTACTTCTCTTCTCGGTGCTCAGCAATTCCGGCGCTGGCGAAATTGGGAAAGAGTTGAGCGGTGCAAGGCTTAGGTATGAAAGAAGAAGGCCACTTTCTGAGAGAACAGAAAACCAAAAGATAAAACCAGGAAAGAAGGGAGTGAGGGCAGTCTACAGAAGAGCCCTAATTGGAGGCGGAGCGCTAGACTCCAGCGCGTCCCTAGTGTGCGTCAGTCGTTCCCAGTCCCTCTCGGACAAGATAGGAACCCAACCCGCTCTCTTTTCATGTCCATCTCGCGCCGGTCAGCGAGGCTTGGCTTCCACCACACTTTCTCCTTTTCCGTCCTTTCCTTTCTACCTCACTCTCGTGAATGGATTTTGCTTGTTGCCCAATTCTGTCACACCTTGAACTCACGCACACACGGCCCACCGCGACGCAAGACACAAGAGAAATGAATAAAAAAATTATATTTTACTCGGAGAATTTGGTTTGGTTTATAGGGGTTTAACGTCCCAAAGCGACTCAGGCTGTGAGACGCCGTAGTTAAGGGCTCCGGAAATTTCGACCACCTGGGGTTCTTTAACGTGCACTGACATCGCACAGTACACGGGCCTCTAGAATTTCGCCTCCATCGAAATTCGACAGCCGCGGCCGGAATCGAACCCGCGTCTTTTGGGGCAGCAGCCGAGCGCCGTAACCACTCAGCCACCGCGGCGGCTCGAAGAATTTGGATACAAGGTATCGTGCAGACATAACAGCACAGATTAAAATTCCGCTCCCACTGAACCAAAAGAAATTTGCAGGAAAATTCTTGCATGTACTTTCGTTGCACCATCTGCGCGGACATCAAAGAAATATCTGGCACGTGAAATAAATACACTGCAGTGAAAGGTAAATGAATATTTTTTTGTAATTTTAACAATACTTCGCATAATAAGTTCGTCTCTTAGTGCGCTTAAAAGTTTGACGACAAGCAAAAAAGGTTATTTATTGTAAAAGACGCGCTCTGTGCTGAAGCCAGGGAAGTTAAAACATGATGCGAATGGTTGTTGTGTTTTAGTTTTTCATAGTACAGGTCTAGTTTGAAAGCAACATTTTCAAATGGTGGCGCACAGCCTGCATATATCGCATAGGAAGCGGAAAACTTTATTTTTAAAAATTTACTGTTGAGGGTGCGGCTATTAATACAAAAGCCCAGAGCTGTCTGTAATCTCTCACACACGGCCAACCAGCAGAAGCTGGTGCGAGGAAAGTGGAGAAATCGCCAGTGGTCCTAAAGATGCCTCGATGGGCCAGCGTCACGTAGCATCGAGGCACACTAGTGGTCCCATGAGGCCCCTGAGGGGTTGCGGATGGGCGGTTGGGGGTGCTGGCACATTCCCAGATCACGTGTGCGGTAGAGTGTTCTAGAACCTCTGCATATGTGCACGTTAGAGGGTAGTCGGTCGTGCGACACACATGTGAGTTTTGAGGGCAAGGGCTGCCGATTGTTGACAGCTTCGTCCCTGGATAGTGTGCGGCGAGGTTGTGTCGTATAACAGTATCAACAGTAATACAAGGTCTTTTTTTTTCATGACTTTTTCTTCCCAGATAAAGAAAGCCAATCATCAGGCTGTCCACGATTCTTGTTCATATCATATCATGGAGCCCGTGTCAGCATGCGCTTTATAAATGATAAACTTCACACTTCCCTGCGTAAAAAATACCGATACTTCAGCTCCTTGCGCAAGCACTGCATTTTTCCGGATGGATGCCTCGATCGCTCATTCTCAGCTTTTAGCATTTTAATAGTGTCTTTGTACTCTATACGAGAACGAATTGTTCCAAGACGAAGAAGCTACTGACTATATGATGCGTCGATATCCTTCCTCCGCAAGTAATTCATCAACGTCAGTGGAATGATCAATGCAGTAAATAGTTCAGTTTCGCCGGAAGGTCTGGATAACCATTTCACTTCAGTGGCGTGGAATGCATGTTTCAAATTAATTTCTCTCGAGCACGGAGATAAGTGAATTTATTTCATTCTTATCACAACATTTATGGCTATAATATAACAAAGGAACACTAGGCACGCCGTTTTATTTCGGAACCGTGGACTCAAATTAGGCCTATTTAGGCCGTCTGTCCTCACAGTGATTCCAACAAAAAGCAAGACTTGCTGCAAAGCTATCTATTGTTTCAGATCATTATTTTTGCTTCTTTATGGGAGCGTCGATTGACACAACTTATTTGATGTGTTCAATGTGCACTGAATTACCTCTTTGCAGAGAGCAGCAGTAATTTGCGAGAGTGAATTTAGTTCAACCACCTTGCTCATTGTTACAGTAAACTAGTGCAAACTTAGTGCACTGGTGTTTTTTAAAATTAATATTTCTCAGCATACTCAGTTCAAAAGTGGAAAAAATTACGTCGAAAATTTATAATCGGCTTAGAGCAAATCAAGAAAGCAACAATCAGGTGGAGAAATACAAAGGTCACAGTACAATGATGGAAGATTCGTCACGCTTGAAGACGTGGCTAATGGTGCAAAATTAAGCAGCTTGTCAAATGTGCGTGTGTAAACATGCATAACAGATGCTGGAATCATTGAGGTGTTATTTTTGAAGTGTGTACTCTGTGTTTGGCACAGGCATTGTTTTTTTTTTTGCATGAAAGAACCAAGAGATTCCGTTTTTGCCATCAACATTGCGTGAACTGATGATTCCTAAGTTCGAGACATGGAACCTGTCAAACTTATAAGCTTTAAAACTTTCCATTCATAAGTCCTGAACTTCGAAACGCTGAAACTTTGGGAGTTTAATGTGGGTGTGATCAGGCTGACATTTTGGAACTAATGCATTGTAATGTGATGTGCAATAAACACTGGACACAAATGCAGTACATAGCGTTAAGATTCTCATTTCGTTCCAGTCCTTGGTCAGGTATTAAAAATACAGGAATGCAATCGCTTGTATGTGCGATATCTTGTCAAGTTTGTTAATTAGAACACGTTTAATATTGACCTTTTTTAAGGAAAACTAGCGTGCTGCTGAAACGTCACTTAGGGGGCATTACAAAAAAAAAGAGAAAATACAGTGCGTATAGGATCATTAACTACAGAAACGGCTTATAGTCGGTACCTACCGTATCGCGATATCTGACGAGTCGTGTACTGAGGCAATGTGAGTTTGATATCGCGTTAAGGTCACAAGAAATGACAGATTTGGAAGGGATGAAAACCTTACTGCAAAAACCGCTGCTGCAATTTTCCGAAAAGTTCAAGAAATCTCTGCAGCATACGCGTTGTTAAGTAACGCTGCAGATGATTTCGTACATCCAAGGAACTAGTTTCGGCTTTATGGGCAGTGCTCGCTGCTACAGCTTTCAAGCGTTTAGATTCTTTTTTTTTAATGAGGAAAGCGCATTCAATGAGGCCGTTTGTATCTCCAACATCAATTCTACTCATGACGTCGTCATTGACGGTAATATAATAAACATGGTGCGGTGGCTTGAAATGACAATTTTTTATAATAGAAGCCGTTTTTTTACCTTCTAGCGTCTATATACTGACTTAAATAGTGGCATGGGCCAACTGGCTAAGTCAGGATATTGCAGTCAGAACTATCCCAACGGCTTGAGGCTTATTGCGTCAAGAGCAGAGCATGCATTGCGCAAGTCGCCGTGAGTTTTCTCTGCTCCATTTTTTACAAACAGCGTCTTGGGGAGCACTGTTGCAGTGGACAGTAGTGTTTATTGTATCTTAGTTTAAAACTAAAAGTCCTAGTCCTGTTTTATTCTAGTGTCGCTTTAGTATAAGTGCGACTCAACATAGCAAAACTGTGTTGAACACGCCCTGGAGACTTCTTCCCACCGAGTTCACAGGGGGTACACAGGATCTGAGATTTGCTTAAAGTCCGTATTAAGGAAGAACCTTTTCTGATCGTCAAGATTAACTTACAACTGGAAGTTCAAAGAAGCTCTTGACCTTAGCAGCACCAAGCTGGACCGAGCCATGCAACCTTGGGATTAAGGTTCTCCTTGCATCTAAGAAACGAAGCTCTGCCCATCTGTAGATACGCTGAGTGAGAGCGCCTCACTCTTGCAGCTGGTGCGGTGCTTAGAAATACAGAGTTGGAGGTGCAATGAGATGCAAAGCGCGCAGTGTGACCAGATATATTCTCAGGAAACTCCCCGGACATCCTAACGAATTTTAGACTATCTCAGCCGACCGTTAGGATATTCTGCCATTTCCTCTCTCCTATCAGTGAGCGTTCGGCGTGTTGGAGTTGATTAAACCTTCATCATTTATAACTGGTTGGGGGCGAGCAGATGGTTCGGAGCCTCGCGGCGAAATTTCCCTTTTTAACATGGGAATATTGTGTATAACTGCATAGCTGTCCAGCCTGCAGTGGGTGTTCAATATTGCCCAGAAGAGAGGTCGTGAAAGGGCTGGGAATATTTGAAATATGTTTGATGGTTTATAGTAGCTTTTCTGTTCATATTTTGCCGCGTGCCTATTAGTGCTGCTTACCTAGCCTTGAGTAAAACTGGCTGAAAAATGCTAAGGCCACGCTTTAAATGCCGTTAGCGTTTATCAGGCCTGTCAACTCGTCCACGTACCGCGTCGGTCATATAGCCGACGGTGATACCGCCTCTTCTAAAACGCATTCGCTCGGCGTAGGAAGAATGCCTAGTTCATGCTGGCAATAGATAGCACAGCGGACGATGTTAACTGCGCCCAGTACCAAATACATCAATCGCTTATAAATACCTCATTGTGTTTATGGATCACCAAAGACACGCAGAACATTTCCTGTGCCACTGTTTTTTTTTTTCCAACAATGGTTCTTTATCGCCGCCGGCACTTGGCGTTATTACATTGTTTTGCCTTCGAAAGCAAGTTATCGGTCGTGTCCTTGCAAGACGCCACTGTATCCCCATAGAATAGTAGTAATAATGCATGATACCTTCTGCTATGAACGGCACTGTTCACGACGTTGAAGGCGCACCGTATGGTAAGGTTGAAGTCACCTTTAGGGGCAGTGCTGCTGAGAGCGGCGGTCAATGTTATCCCGAAAGCTGTCGATTGCATGAGATGCTACATTACCACCAAGTATATCTGTATCCTGTGTAGATGCTCTTTCGCACAAGAAGCTGCTTTTTCGATCTGTATGTACGGTACGTCAATCTACTCGTCTGTCGACAACGCCTGTGTCCCTGACTATCGGTAAAATCCCAGGTTTAGGGGATAGACGCTAAATTAAACGTATTCTTTATCTCTTTTTCACTCTCGGTGTAACGTCACTTTTTTGGTGAGCTACGTTAAACGTCGAGAATTGTCTAGTTTGCTTCACCTGCTTAGACAGCGTTCTAGTGGCAAATTTTACGTAGCAACTCGATCGCCAGACGTGTCGCTGTCGCAAACACACGAGCATGCGCACACGCGCGCGCGCTTATTTGCCTTTATATGCGTGTGGGTATATGCGGGGTATGAGTGCCTTTCACAAATAGCAGCTTAAATGGGGCATGGGTTTGTTCGATGACTGCTCTTTTTGCTATCACCTCTAGTCGTCGTCGTCGGAGAAAAATTAGGAACCACTCTCCAAATACCTTTTAAGAATAAAGAAATCCATGTGGGCCAAAGAAAATAACCTTTGCTACTTCAGGAAGCGTGCGCTGCTTACGTAGCAGCTGTCACAGGCGAATGACAGGTGCCGCTTTCGGCACTTACTTTTTTTCTTTTTTCGGGTTTTTTTTCCTGCCCTTGCATAGGCGTCTCAAGTGGCGGCCGCCAAGCAAGCTTACGCGGGAACACAGGCTGGAGCACTTTCAAGGCGTCGCCACAACAATGTGTCATGTGCCACGCCAAGATATGTTTTCATGCTTTGCTGCTTGGTAGTTTATGGTACTGCCTCGCGTTTATTCTGTCATCTATTTCTCCTCTCCTGTCGACGCGAAATGCGCGTGATAGTTCTCAAGCGCTCAAGTGCTGCCCAAAACTTCCGCGCACCGAGAACAGATCTTGAAAGACAAACTGCCGGCCTCGAAGGAAGAAAGCGAAAAAGAAAGAAAGCGAAGAAAGAAAGCAAGACCGGCGCCGGGGCCAAAAAAGACCACGCGCAAAACGAGGGAACAGAGATGTGAACAGCAACAGCAAATGGCCCGGGTGGAACAGGTTCGGGACAGTGGCACATTTGTTTATCTTCCCAAATTATGCGGGCCCGCTCTCTGTTCTAAGATGCACCAGAGTGGTCAGACGACGGCGTGTAAGCTGGCCGGTGCCGCGTGAAGGAAAAGCTGTGGGCTCCGGCCGAAGGCTCCTCTTTCTCTTTCTCGATGGTGAAATGCGTGTATAAAGAGCGTCAAGAGGCAGTTTTAAACCAACCTCCTTGCTGGTTAGCACAGCTTTCTTTTCTCGTTCCCCTTTATGTCACATATTCCCTTTCCCACAGCGAAGGTTAGCAAACTGGTGCCTTCTTCTGGTTGATGTCTGCGCCTCTGTTTATCTGCTGTTTGTCCATCTCTTTCAGATTCCCAAGGTTTCTCGAGAAGGTACGCTCGAAAGAGTGCTTTTCCAAGGCCGTGAAGCGAAGAAAACCGATGACTTTGGGCGAAACCAGGAATCTACCCTCCGGCGTCTCGATTCCAAGGAAGCCACTCTGCTTACTGATATTTGAGTCCACAATTGCAATCACGTGGTGTTGCCACCGGCGTAATGCCCGGTGCACGTTTAGTGCACGTTCTAACGCAATAAAGAAATTACGGGATGCGTGGTCTCGGAATGAAATATTGCAGCCTTAACTCGCCCCACAGTCGCGTCTTATCGCTACCAGCGATAAGAGCATGCAAGTACCTTGACATATTCAGACAATTAGAATATGTGACTTGCCGTAAAATTGGTTTTGGAGGAAAAGAAATGGCGCAGTAATTATCGCACATTTTGATGGACACCCGAGCCACACCGTAAGGGAAGGGACGGAATTGGGAGTGAAGGGCTCCGGAATAATTTCGACCACCTGGAGATCTTCATCGTGCACTGACATCGCACAGCGCATAGATGCCTTTGCGTTTTGCATCTATCAAAACGCGGCCGCCGCTACTACGGTTCAGTAGCCAAGTGCCCTAACCACTGAGCCACCACGGCGGGATGCAGCTCTTCGCACTGTTCTTTTCGCTGAGGCCTTTTTATTCTTATTCTCTTTGAAGCCTCACCATAACTTGAGGTCTTTTTCATGAAACACTAATCTACTTCCTTTTTGTGATGTGTTCGTAGAAGGCACTATACGCAGCTAGAGGCAGATTTGGCCCGATCGAGACACCGGAAAGCTGCACAGAGAAACGTGTCGCTCCGTGAACAAAACCAAGAGGCAAAAACTATAGTCATGGTGAGAGAAGCAAGGCGATGTGATGACCTGGAGAACAGGAGGGAAGGAAAAGGAAAGAAAGGAACTGCTGGTGTTTGACAAAGGTCCTGAATGGCGTTTTGGGGCTCGCTGTGGCGTGTTTCTTTAGTGTGCCCGTTTTGCATCGATCTTGAACTCTGAGGACAGGATAAGGCATGGGATAGGAGAGGGGGAGAAAAGGAAGAAAAGAAGAAAAAGGAGAAAGACACAGGCCATGCCATGAAGCACATGAAGAAAAACCCTGACAAGCCGCACCACTGCCTACAGAGACCTGAGTTGCAGCGTTGCTGCTTGTATGTTTGTTGGTGCGTTCGTGCTTCTATTCCTTGCATCTTGAAGAGCGCCACACAAATAGTTTCCTGTAGTGTTTAGCCACGCTCTTTTAACCTTTGATATTGAACGCTAATCGTTGGAGTTCCGCCCTATTTAGAGGACAGGAAATGGGCAACACAATACGACTGGATTTGTGTCACTGAACGAGAAAGATAAGCAGCCTTAAATAAAACTGCAGCAATACTTCACAGCTGTTCAGGAAAATAAAGTAAAAGCAAATCTCGTCTGCAAGTGCGATATATTTGTGCACGCGTTTGTGCGCGCATATCAGCGTAGCCTCTGTTCACAACGAAACCTTAATGCTTGCAATGATACTTGGAATTAATAAATGAATTTATTCTTCAAAGAATGGGGGGGGGGGGGGAGTCCTGAAGATTTTGAGTGTGCGTAGTAACAGTTGCAGGTAGGGAAACGCCTGCTTCTGTCCTGAGTCTTCCGCTGTCACATGTCTGGATGCAGTACAGCACACTTGACAGGCTGCACAGCAGTGCAAGCGGTTTGCACTGCACAGTATGTGATGGGGTGGAGTTCACATTTGCTGGGGAAGTTCGACAGGCTAAGGACAGTGACGGAGTTATCTTGTTTTGGTTGGATGCAGTAGTCGCATCATTGGACGCGTGGTGACCGGTGTCATCTCCATTCCGCGCCGAAAGCCTCGGATCGCCACGCGATGTGCACTGCGTCGTGCTATGGTTTTTAGCAACGTAAGCATAGTGCGGGTTGGTGGTCATGTTTAGGCTGGTTCTTGAGAACTTTATAATGAATGCGGTCATGTCATTCCGACTTGCTGAACACGTCGTCGGTGACCGCAGTGCACGCACACCATGTGATATTGGAATTAAGTATGTTTATCTTAATTTGTTCCTCGTGGTATAGACATTGGCTCATGATATAGTGAAATAATGGTCATTGAAACAAACGTCCGTGTTGCTCAAAATATGTTGTGAAGAAGTCTGTACAACAAAAACTGAGGCACATCAGTTTAGACTCACACCGAAAATGCCACATCGTTTCAGTTTCAACGTTAGCAATATATTGATTCTCACAATCTTGTTTACATCATGCCCTTTGTTGCGTTTTGTAATTGCCTCTTGTTTCTTTCTCTTTTCTGTATTTGCCCTGTTCCTTATGTAGCCTCATTACCAGGTGTACCCTTCTGGCTTATGTGATACAATGTTTAATTCCGCGCTAGACCCTTAGATAATACAAAGCCCCTTTTATATTTGAATAATCGGTCATACAAGCAGCTTGCTACAAAGCGACGAAAACACAATTACTCGTAAATATGGAAGGTGGGAGTTTAGCTGTTCTATCCAGACGAATGAGTCTGTGAAAGCACCTGGACCCCACCAGGGCTTCGGGACAAGGTGTTGTTTCAGTCTAGGCATGCATGATGTATCCTGGCGTACGTGCTGCGGAGTGTACGTTTTATGAACGGGTGGCTAAATTTCGCGATGCTAAAGCTCTGTTTGGGCCTGGCAATAGGCTGCTAGGGAACAACGCCTACCTTGGCATTCAGCATTAAAAAAGCCCGTTGATGTAAGTAAGGGTTTGGTTCCCAATTAGAACTGGCTCCCCCCTCCCAATCACTGCTTCCTACTTGGGGAAACCACGCAGGCGGAGTTTCTCAATCGCGTGTGGACTCCCGCTAGTCTCAAAGGTCGCAAGCTCAGGAAAGTGGTACGCCGGTTCCATGCAGAGTAGTGCAATGATCTTCCAATTCGGCCGCTGGCCGGCTTAGTCGCGCTACCACCCAGTCGCCGTGATGGTACATCCCTCGAAAACCCCCTTCCACACTACGTGTGCATTCGAATTGCCGCTTTTCCAAATCTCCTGGGCGGATTCAGGCTTCGTCATCGGAGCAGAATGTGAAAGCGGCTCCAAGCGAAGGCCGTACATGACTGGCACATAGCAAGGCCTGAGCGAAAGGGTGGCCAGGAAAGGAGAAGAGTGCGATAGGGTGTACACGTGTAAGCTGAGGTGGAGGCTCGCAGCAGCACTCTCCGAGAATCGATACGGTCCCCGAATGAGTTATGTGAAAAGTACATGCTGAACAATCCACAGAGGGGGCCGGCATGGAGCCGAGATTGACGACAGTGATGCGTCTAATCAGGCTCGGCGGCACCGAATTGCTGCGCCGTGCATCGACCAGTTCGGCGAGTTTCCGACTCTTGTAGCACAGCTGGAATCTTATTTCTGCCAGTCTGTTATTACAATACCGGCGTGCTGTGAAATATAGAGCGGCCTGTCCGATCAAGTCTTCGCTTAACAATTTTCGCAATATATGTTCCTTGCACTGGAGTTAAAGAGACGTTGTAAACAACCTTTGTTAAAGAAGCGCGAACATCTGCTCTTAGGCTGCCAGCTCTAATAAATGATCCGTTCGCAAAGCTTCGGGCATTCACCTCCAGATGTTCCTTCTTAACAGGCGGCGTAAACAGATAGCAGTAAGCACCCCATATCTGTAGCCAACACAGAGCCTAAGCATATGCAGTCGACTGTTTTTCTTATCCGAATATTGTTCCGCGGCGTACACCCGGAGCTCGAAGCGAAAAAGGCGTGGTAAGGGGAACGAGTGAAAGGAGGAGGAGGTAGGAGAAGGATGGTGAAAACACCGAGCTTGCGGCATGCGTGAGAGCCACCGCCGCGCAGTTCACAGGTGTCGCAGACGGTCAGTTGTATATATATGTGTGCCGGTTTCGCGTCGTCCAACCTCTTTTGCGTATCCTGGCTCCTAAGATCTGTGCCGCCGGTATTCAGTTTTTGGAGGCGTACGCGCACTTTGCCGGAAGCGGTCCACGCACTTACGTCTGCCGTGACCCTGCTGAATTATACATGGTGTCTTGGAAGCGGTAACTCCGATTCATGGCACCGGCGCTGCAAGGCGTATCCGGGCTGCTTCATTCAGTAGAGCGCAGTCTCCCCTCCTGCCTGTGCTCTGAACCCTCGGTTCTGAATGAAATGCTGAGAATAAACAGAGTGAATGGTAGTTTAGAAGAGCAAAAATAATACATAAATCAGCACTACGAAGAAAAACCGAAACAAAAGCGGAACCTTCAAAGGAGAGAAATTATTGAAAGACAGAGAGGCGGAAGGAGGAAGGCAAAAATGTGGAGATATCTTAACTGTCTCCGTTGTCGCCTTAGCCATTGTCCGCGTGCCAGCGCTGTCTTACTTTCGACAGGCTTTCTTTCCCACCACGTCCTCCCCCTATTTTCGCCGCGAGAAAGCGGAGATGGCGGCGACCTTCGGCCGACCTCTGCAATCAGGCTGTCCCTGTATCCCGAGCGCGCCCCTGGGTGATAAACGATACGATAACGGTTGTGTTGCGCCCTGTTTTTGTTCTCGGGGCCAGGCTTTGTTTTTCTTACCTTAGGAGGGCATTCCGCCTCCTGACCCGACCATATGTGGGTTTCAGGATGGAGCGGAAAAGAAAAGGAGTCCCTCCTACCTACCCCCCCCCCCCCGCCCCCCTCTCGAAAGTCCGGGGGCGGTGTATGCTTAGGGGCGCCTGGATCGGACGGCCGAACACTGGCGTTACAGTGAGACAGCGAACAGCGAACACCACCGCTTTTCCTAAACAAAGCTCTGACCTCTCAATTTGCTAGTGACCATCTCGAATTTATCAAATAACATTTTTAGTGTATTCTAGTTAAGATTTTTGGTTACAAATACCGATTTCAAGGAACGTGACGTTTCTCTATAGCATGCGATATCGTGGAAAAATGAAATCACGACAGGTCACCTAAAAAATGCGGCATTCGAGGCATTTCTGAGTTCGCGTTAGAGTTGTGCTGTCGTGATTTCATTTTTTCCACGCGTGCACTTTGAGGTGCTCCATCATGAACTAATCACGCACGCAACCAGTACACATTTCTTATTATGTAATTAGTTTCTGTATATCACCTCTCCCCCCATCCTCTCCTCATGTCCCCTCACTTCTTTCAATTAATTTCTCCATTCTGTCTGCTATCCTTTATTTCCGCTGCCCCAGCTCAGGTGCTTCAGTATCGATGGCAGGTGCCTTCCCTACGGTGTGGTTGAGCTGTCCGCCGATATGCAACACAGATACTGGACCATTTCCATTCCCCAAAAATAAATTTTTCCGGTCGGGCGTGCGATGTTAGTGCACGTTAAAGATACCCAGGTGGTCGAAATTATTCCGGAGACCTACACTGCGGCCCCTCTTTCCCTCTTTTTCTTTCGCTCTCACCTCCCTCCCTTCCCTCACGGCGTGCTTAGGTTCTCCAGGAGATTTGAGACAATTACTTTGCCATTTCCTTCCCTTAAAAACTAATTTTCAATTTTCAAGAGCTGCAGGCTGGAAACAAATTCGGCAGAGACACTTAAGGCTGTTTACGGGTGCAACGCTAAAGCATTACTGTACCTGGTTACATTGACACCAACCCACAGACGCGAGTGTGTGCGTGTGTGTAAGTGTAGAACACAAACCGAATTGCTAGCGCACCTGATTCGCATTTGGCCTAATTACGCACAACGACCGCCAATTTTTTTCATAAGGCAGAAAAGCCCCCCCAAAAAATTCAGGTGTCACCATCGCCAACCGATTTAGCAAGTAAAATGTGCCCTCCTTCAGGGATCTTAGATTGTGGATCCAAGAGGTTACGCTTTAGTGCTTTCTTCTAATCGAGGCGTCTTTTGCTGCACACAAACGTCACTATTGCGAGAAACAAGCTAAAATTGCCTGTGGCTTAACTTGGCTAAGCCTGGAATTCAGTGAAAAGCAAGCACACTTGCGAAGCTCTTGAGGCTCGTCCATGGCAGCTCCGCTATACGCTCGCGGTAGCCGTTCTCTATATACCCACACGACCACGTGCCTATGACGTGGTATCACATGGTCTAACGACACCCCCATCGGATGTCATCACGTGGCTTCACATCATCCCAGCGGATGTTCTTAAAGTCAAAGGTCAACCCAAACGTCATGGGTCAAGGTCAGGGGTCAAGGGTTCGACACCATTACTGTACCACATATGGTCATACACAGCTATCATAGGTTGGGCTAAAGGTCGTTCTCCTGCCTACCCGAAGACTGCTTTACCTAGCGCAGTGAAGCTTTGAGCTTCAATAATCAATTTTTGCTGCGAACAATAATGGGGTGTAGTTGTTCTCAGTATCCCATTAGGAATGCTCCTAGCGTGAGGAGAACATTCACAGTGTTTTCGATTGCGGCTTTAGTGGCGTTGTTTTGCATCTAATATATTTCGTATGATCTTTCGGGACCATTAAAAACAGCAACCTTCGCGCTGTGTTTCGTATTTTTTTGGTTTTTTTTTTTAGAAGCAGACATTTATCGCTGCTATACCATTCAATAGTCTGCCTTTCACGTATTCCCCGCAACAGAAAAAAAAAATTATGTTCACAGCTTTGGGAATTTAGAATGTTGAGTGTTTCCGAATAGCTTCTTTTTGTTGATAAGTGGGTAACCATAGCAAGAGTGTCGTTGTTTCTTTTTTTTTCCTTGCCTGCTGGAATTGCTGCCGTGTTATCTTGTTCGCCAAGCACTTCGTCATTTTGGGGTGCCTTGTAACTGTTTAGAGCAGTCGAAAAGAAAATGCTTTTATTCGAAAAGTTCTTCAATGAACAACAACCTAAACTAACAAGCAAGAAAAAGAATGGGGTGGCAGCATTTGTAGGCAATTAAATCGGCTCTAGAAGCAAAAAGTATGGAAAAAGTTTTGTAAGTTGCCTGCGACATTATTCGCGGTGAAGAAGCTGAGCCGGTTTTCTGGGCTTGGAACTTCGTTCTGGCTTCCAGGAAATCGTTTTCATCCTTTTCAGCATTCCTCTGCAAGAAATTAACTTTCTTCAGCGGCAAGTTTGACTGCGCAGCTTCGAATTACGGGGAATTTTATATACCACATTAATACGTGTAACTCTCGTGGCAAGCAAACTCTAGGAAAAGGCGAGATCATTACGGACGACCTGCGAGGAGCGAGGCATGCGACGCGGGTGGAGTCTTGCTACGCGGAACAGAAAAGAAATAACGTGCCCTTGCGACACACGCCTGGGTAACCGGATGTCCCTTAAAAGAAAATGCAAATTCCGTTGCGGTTCGTGTTCATGCTCGCTCCATTTTGGTCTCTATGCCACGTAGTTATATGGGTGCGAGACGGCGTCTGAAAGTCTAATTATGATCTGGCCGTGGAAGAGCGAACAAGTGACTGCGTCACGAGCAGCATTGTTTTTCTCTCTTCCTTCGTTCTTTTATATCGTTCTCAACATCTTTTTTCTTTCTTCTCCTTTTTTTTGGCTCAGTCGTTTACCATGCGCGAAGGAGATCACTTCCTCCCACACTCGCTTCGCCTGCCTTTCGTGTGCGCAGAACGCAAGCTCGAATGAATTTTTTTTTTATAAAAGCAAGCATTGTGAATGCTCGCAAAAAAGGGGAGCTTTTTTATCGCACCGATTCTTTTGTTAGAGAGTCCTTCTAACCAAGTCCTTCTAAGTTACATTCATCAGCTCGGAAAGCTCGCCTGCACACGCAGAACCCAAGGAAAAGTGGAAAGAAAGGAATTAAGGGAGCAATAAAAGCTTGCCATTGTTTTTTTTTCTGCCAATAAATTCACAGGAAAGAAGTTTTCTTCACTCATGCTAACTTCTTTAGCCCCTTTTCTGGACACAACTGGGGATTTTCCTGCTGCGTTTCATTTCTTTACTTGGTGCTGTTTGTAATTTTATTTTATAGTGTTTCTGAGCTGCTAAAAGGGAGGAGCAATATAATGCAATCTCATGATATATTTCTCTAAGTACCAGAACGGTTGTATGCAGTGCCGCTAAATGATTCTGTATGCCGCCTTTGGTTTCCTTTTTCTCTTACACAAGCGATAAACTAACCTTGCGCCTTAAAAGGACAAAAAAATTGAAGCATGTGTACCTGGATACGCTTCAGAATAAAATTCAGGGAGTGCTCGTTAGTCATGCCGGTGCATACTACATGCAGAAGGGTCCCAAGTTTAGTTTATCATCTTCATTTTTAACGAGGCTAGTGAGTTATGACAGCTGCATAGAACCGCATTACCTTTTGTCAGCACCGCAGCCGGTGTCAAAGGAGTAAGTGCGATTGTAGTCGTTTTGATTTCGTTTTGAGACTCATTGTTTTCTGGACTGCTTCATTAATTAAGTGTCAGAAGGCTTTCTATCCTGAGAATGTATTTACGCTCCTTCCAAACAATCTAGTTGCTGGCCCTTTCATTCCTGATCATTATAATGCTATAGCGTTAAAACCTCATCTGGAAAAAACGTGCTATAATAAAATTCACCACTTGGTTGCAGTGAAGCGACGTCACACAATGGCTATTTTCCACTGGCTGTACGAAACTGATGTCGCCAGCGCGGATAATTCCCATTGGCTGGAGGAAAGTAACGTCACCAGAGCGGGCAAGTCCCATTGGCTAGACGGTGTTAACGTCACTTCCGGTAAAGTAATGCATAAAGTAATGCATAATGCATAAAGTAATTAAGTGTCTCGTACATATTTCCTTTGTTGACTCGCTGTTTCATTTCGCTTGCATAAATATTGTCGCGTAGTGGTGACGGCAGTCGAAGAAGTGATGAAGACGGACAAAAGGTCTTCTAAAATAAAGCTTTTTATTGGGCAGACCTGCGCCCACAATGGACTGAATCACTCGGCGGTGGCGAAGCGACAAGCGTGCTCAGCGGTTGTAGAACAGAATGCCCTCCGCTGTCCGCCGTGCTCAATTTAAAGCTGATAGCGAACCTTCTATATAAAGCGTGCAAATTTACTAGAACATTCTGGAACAACGTAGAATCAGCTCTGCTTGGCTGCGACCAATGGAGATAAATCTAGTCGCGTCTTGCGTCGAAACAAAGCGATTAAGCGGCGTGGTGGCAGATTTGAAGAATGAACAAACACTGAAAAGATTCGCGACATTACTCCCCTCTCAAGGAAGCGTCGACCCGGTGCATTAAAACAAATAATGCGACTAGCAACAAAAAAGAAACAGATCTTGCGAAAATAGAGTGTGGAAATGCAGGGTCCTTTAGCGCGCATAATAGGGCTTCAGACGGACGACATGGACAACTTCTTGTCGTACGCGGCGTGCTGGGATGCAGTCATTGCGTCAGGGAGGACTTCATAATCCAGTTCACCTAGCGGACGAAGAACCTTGTACGGGCCGAAATAGCGGCGCAAAAGCTTTTCACTCAATCCACGGCGGCGAATGGGAGTCCAAACCCAGACTTGGTCTCCTGGCTTGTATTCTGCGTTGCGTCTTCGTAGGTTGTAGCGTCTGGCGTCGGACCGCTGCTGATCTTTGATCCGTAATCGGGCAAGCCTTCGAGCTTCTTCTGCGCGTTGAAGGTAGGCGGCAACGTCGACGTTCTCTTCTTCTGTAACGTTGGGCAGCATGGCGTCTAGCGTGGTCGTGGCCTCCCTGCCATAGACGAGCCTAAAAGGCGTCATCTGGATGGTCTCCTGCACTGCGGTGTTGTAGGCGAAGACGACGTAAGGCAGGATGACATCCCAGGTTTTATGTTCGGCATCGACATACATAGCGAGCATATCGGCGATGGTTCTGCTCAGGCGCTCGGTCAGTCCGTTTTTCTGCGGATGGTATGCAGTTGTCCTCCGGTGGCTGGTCTGGCTGTAACGCAGGATGGCTTGCGTTAGTTCCGCCGTGAATGCTGTTCCTTTGTCCGTGATGAGCACATCTGGGTCGCCGTGTCGCAGAAGAATGCATTCCACAAAAAATTTGGCGACTTCTGCTGCTGTTCCGTTCGGTAGGGCTTTCGCCTCGACGTAGCGGGTCAGATAGTTGGTCGCTACGACGATCCACTTATTTCCAGACGTTGACTTTGGTAAAGGGCCAATGAAGTCCATGCCGATCTGCTGAAAGTGCCTTGAGGGAGGTTCAATGGGGTTCAGAACTACTGCTGGTCGTGTGGGAGGGCTCTTTAGTCGCTGAAAATCTCGGCAGGTTTTCACATAATGTGCGACATCGGCAGACAGTCGGGGCCATCGGCAGAAAGTGTCTTGAATGCGGCGGAGGGTGAGGGCAAACCCGAGATGTCCAGCTGTCGGCTCGTAGTGCGAAGCGTGTAGAACTTCTTCGCTGAGACAAGCAGATACAACAAGGAGGTAGGCTGTTTTGCTCGCTTCATAGTTCTTCTTCACAAAGACATCATTCTGTTCACAGAAGGAAGACAGTCCTCGCTTGAATGAGGCGGGGGGGGGGGGGGGTGAAGAAACCTTGCCTTCCAGGTGCTCGATGAGGCGTTTTAGGTCAGGGTCTGAGCGTTGCCGCTGAGCAGAAGAGCTGGGGCTGATGGGTCCCAGGAAGGCGTCCTCATCGTCGTCCAGCGGCGGTGCATCTACAGGGGCTCGTGAAAGGCAATCGGCGTCAGTGTGCTTGCGTCCGGACTTGTAAACGACGGTGACGTCCAACTCCTGGAGACGCAGACTCCATCGAGCGAGGCGGCCAAAGGGGTCCTTCAAATTGGCAAGCCAGCATAGCGCGTGGTGATCGCTGACCACCTTGAACGGTGGTCCGTACAGATAGGGGAGGAATTTCGACGTAGCCCGGATGATAGCAAGACACTCCTTCTCAGTTGTCGAATAGTTAGTATTGTCTTTGGAAAGGGAAAGGCTAGCGTATGCGATGACTTTCTCGGGCCCGTCGCTTTTTTGAACGAGGACGGCGCCTAGGCCTACGCTGCTTGCGTCGGCATGAACTTCCGTATCGACGTTTTCATCAAAATGCGCGAGGATCAGTGGTCACTGTAAACGACGCTGAAGTTCTTTGAAGGCTTCTGCTTGCGGCGCTTCCCATTTAAATGGCACGTCGGCCTTCGTCAGTTGGGTCAAGGGCTCGGCGATGCGCGAAAAGTATTTCACAAATCGTCGGTAATATGCGCACAGTCCGATGAACCTATGCGCTGCTTTCTTATGGGCCGGCGGTGTAAACTGTTCAATAGCAGCTGTTTTCTGCGGGTCTGGGCTTACTCCCTCCTTGCTAACGATGTGGCTTAGAAACAGCCGCTCTTCATAGGCAAAGTGGAACTTCTCTGCTTTCAAGGTTAGGCCAGACGACTTGATGGCGTCTAGTACTGTTCGAAGTCTTTTGAGGTGCTTTTCAAAGTTCAAGGCGAAGAAAACGACGTCATCTAAATATACCAGACAAATTTTCCACTTCAGGTTTGCCAGCACTGTATCCATTACTCGCTGAAACGTCGCTGGTGCGGAACAGAGACCAAATGGCATGACCTTGAACTCAAAGAGCCCATCCGTAGTGATGAATGCTGTCTTCTCACGATCCCTTTCGTCGACCTCAATTTGCCAGTAGCCGCTCTTGAGGTCCATCGATGATAAATACTTGGCGTTGCAGAGCCGGTCCGGCGTGTCGTCGACGCGGGGGATGGGGTAGACGTCCTTCTTCGTTATGTTGTTCAAGCGGCGGTAATCAACGCAGAATCGAGGTGGGCCGTCTTTCTTTCTCACTAGAACAACCGGTACCGCCCATTGTCTGTTTGAAGGCTGGATGACGTCGTCGCGAAGCATTTCTTCGACTTGGCCCCGGATGGCTTGTCGTCCTCGCGGTGACACAAGGTAGGGAGTTTGACGGGCGTCTTGATCGGTTATAATGTGATGCTTGGCAATTGGAGTTTGTCGGACCTTCGGCGATGACGGAAAACACTCGCTGTAGCTTCGAAGCAGATTGCGGATCTGGTATTGTCTGTTCAGGGGTAAGGCTGGGTTGATGTCGAAAGTGGGTGAGTTCTTTTGGTCATGCGAATCTTCTGCGGATGGGTCGGAGAGGGCGTAGGAGTCTCGTACGTCGGATATTTCGTCGAAGGAAGCAATCGTCGTTCCGCTGCTAATGTGCCGGTATTCTTCGCGGAAGTTAGTGAGCAGTACTTCGGCCTGGCAATTGCGGAAATGTGCGATGCCTCTTGCGATGCTGATTCCTCGGTCTAGAAGAAACTGCATGTTTCCGTCGATGATGGCTTCAGCGTTAATGGCTTTCGGGGCGCCTACGTTCACGATAACGCTTGAACGCGGTGGGACGCTCACTTCTTCCTCCAGGACACTCAGGGCAACGTGATTTTCTAGAGTTTTCATCGAAGTGATGACCTCGTCCTTCGAGAGCGTGATCATCTTGGATCGCAGGTCGATGATCGCTTGATGTTTATTAAGGAAATCCATGCCCACGACCACTTCGCGGGAGCATTGCGGTAGCACAACAAAGGTCGCAGGGTAGGTATGTCCGTTGACAGTTACTCGCGCTGTGCATCCTAATGGCTTAATGAGGTGGCACCCTGCGGTGCGAATTTGTGGGCCGTCCCAAGACATTGTGAGTTTTCTCAGATGCGCAGCGAATGTCCCATTCATCACCGGGTAATCGGCTCCTGTGTCGACTAGAGCGGTAGCTTTCCGGCCGTCGATAGTCACTTCTAAGTCGGATGTCCTGGATCTTGCATTGCATGTCGCCCTCGGCCTCAGGCCACGGCTTCGTCGCGTATGCGAGTCGCGGGTGGAGCGTGTGGTCGAAGCTTTTCTGGGTGGCGGTGTCGTTTTGAAGGGAGTTTGCGTCGTGGTCGGGGTTGTCATTTTGTGCAGCGTCGGTGCAGCGAGTGCAGGTTCTTCATGCAGCGTAGCGGGTGCAGGGTCTTTTTGAGGCGTGGTCGGTGGAGGACCTCCGGCGTATCACTCGTGAGCAACCTCACCTCCAGAGGTGCTGTTTTTAGCTTCCCCTACGGAGGCCGGGAGACCTTCCTCGTAACGCGGCTGCGTAGCTGCGGCGTGGCGACGCAATTCGCGAGGTTGTCGGGGATGGTGAGCGCGAAAGTCGATTTGGCGTGTACTCCTCTCGACGCAGGTACTCGTCGATTTCCTGCAGACCTTGGCCGAAGCGTGGTCGTTGGGCGCCAACGGCAAATCCTCGAAGACCGATACGTCGGTACGGGCAGTGACGAAGAATATGCCCGGCCTTACCGCAATGAAATCACAACGGTCCGTTGTCGGAAGTCCTCCAGGCGTCGAATTTCCTGGGGCTTGAGCGTCGATCGTAGGCTGGGCGGGCGGGGGCAGGAAGGTGGCGTTCGGGAACAAGTTGTTCATGTCGGACAGAATGCAGGGTTTGTCGTTGGGGCTGAGGAGTCATTACTGCAGCGGTGTAGGTCATGGCCTGGGGTTCTGTAGCCGTCGGGGTGCCGAGTGCCTGTTGCACTTCTTCCCGTACCACATCCATCAGAGTCGCTGCTTGTGGCTGCGGGGAGAATGACAGTAATCGGCGTAGCTCCTCTCGGACGATTTCGCGGATAACTTCCTGCAAGCTGTCGCTGGTGGTGGCCGTCGTGTCCGAACGGATTGCACAGGCAGAAGAAGTGCGATTGTACTGCCGAGCTCGGACGTCGAGGGTCTTCTCAATCGTGCAGGCTTCTTGCATGAATTCCTCGACTGTTTTTGGCGGCTGGCGGACGAGGCTGCCTAAGAGTTGTTCTTTTACGCCGCGCATTAAAAACTGAACTTTATTTTTCTCGGTAATCTCGGGGTAGGCCCGGCGAAATAGGCGATTCATCTCCTCGACGTAACCGCGGTCGGGCTCATTCGGAAGCTGGATCCTGGACTCGAGGAGTCGTTCGGCTCTTTCTTTCCTCACGACACTGGAGAATACCATCAATAGTTCTTCGAATAGCTCCCATGTCGCTAGGAACGAGTCGTGGTTTTCGTACCACGTGCATGTGGAGCCATCCAATGAGAAAAATACGTGCCCAATTTTTCCCGCATCATCCCACTTGTCGAATGATACCACGCGCTCTAATTGGTCCAACCACTCTTAGGGGTCTTCACCTAGGGATCCATTGAAAGTTGGCGGCACCCGCGGCTGCTGCAGTATGATCGGTGTCGACATCTTCGGCGAGGTTGCGGTGCTTGTATCAGCGTCTTTTCGCTGTCTGGTGCGGTCCGGCACGGTCCCGAACACAGGCTCCTCTCCCTGGAGACGTCGTCTGGCTCGCTGAGCTGCTGGCATGTCCTCGGGTCCGCAGCGCTGAGGGCTGGTGTCACGACTTGAACGGGGCATCCGGAACATGGAAGGCTACGCAGCACCTCCACCAGATGTCACGTAGTGGCGACGGCAGTCGAAGGAGGGATGAAGGCGGACAAAAGGTCTTCTAAAAGAAAACTGTTTATTCGGCTGACTTGTGCCCACAATGGACTGAATCACTCGGTGCAGGCGAAGCGACAAGCGTGCTCAGCGGTCGTCGAACAGAATGCCCGCCGCTGTCGGCCGTGCTCAACCTAAAGTTGATAGCGAACGTTCTATATAAAGCGTTCAGATTTACTAGAACATTGTGGAACAACATAGAATCAGCTGTGCCTGGCTGCGATCAATCGAGATAAATCTAGTCGCGTCGAAAACAAAGCGATAAAGCGGCGTGGCGGCAGATTTGAAGATTGAACAAACACTGAAAAGATTCCCGGTAATATAAAGTCTCCTAGCTGCTGTTTTGATTCTGGGTGTCAGAGCCGAGTGCAGTCGGTGTCTGGTTCAGCAATTACATACACAACGCTCGAGTAACCGACACCTGTCAGTGAGTTCCAATCCGGGCACTTTTGCCTCAAATATCATGCCGCACTCTCCAAAGCCGTGATGTGCGGCATTTTTGAAGTTCAATAAGAACTAGTAAGCGCGCTTCAGCGTCACTGGTGCCCCTTTCCTGCGGGAATTCTTGTGCAAAGGTTATTTCTGCGCGCATTTACACTGTTCTGTTTTTCCAACATGTCTGGGTTGGATACCGTGCTCTTTTTTCACTTTCGAATAACGTGCGTACGCTAACGTACCGTACTTGAAAACGTACTTGACTGTGTCTAGCTTTCTTTTTGTCCGTCGTTTTTAGCGCTGTTTTCGCATAGTGAACGAATACCAACTCGCACAGAGCCGCAGCGGTGGCTGAGTGGTTATGGCGCTCGGCTGCCAGCCGAATTTCGATGAAGGCGAAGTTCTAGAGGCCCGTGTGCTGTGCGATGTCAGTGCACGTAAAAGAACCCCAGGTGGTCGAAATTCCCGGAGCCTTTCACTACGGCGTCCCTCATAGCCTGAGTCGCTTTGGGACGTTAAACCCTCATAAACCAAACCAAAAAAACCAACTCGCACAGCTCAACGCTTTACTAAGTGCTCAGCTGCGCATGTTGCGAATGTTCATCAGGGCTCACCAGTGTTTAGCATTGAGTGGCTTCATATTAAATTTGCTATCTTTTCCTGCACTCGCGCTGGCACTTGGTGTTTCGGGACCAAGTACTGCTATCACATGCAGTAACGCAGCAACTTGAGCCATCTGCGTGCTCTTGAGGAACGCAAACTTGTAGGTCTACTAATTCCAGATGGTCCAGCGGACTTGCTGCATGCGGGAAAAAAAAGTAAATATTGAGCTGTCGTCAGACTGCGGCGTATCACATGAATGAGCATTACTTTTTACTGCTTCGCAAGTCAATATTGAGCAGCCGGCGTTTAATATCTATGCTCTGCTACTCTTCTACACCGCAAAGAGGTTCGTATCCTCCTTCAGTGGTGTAGTATACTAAAGCTTATAAATGAGTTTTCTCTCTGCGAACCTCGACCTTAAAGGGTATAAAAGAACCTGCAAAAATTTAGCCGTCATAACTCACACGGACAACAGTGCACGGACAACTGGACAATCGTTAACATTTCCTGCTGATGCGCCTGTGCTTTTCGCATGAGCGCGATACATTTGTGAGCCACCTGACGAAATGGGATATGTCTCTTGGTGACAATGCTAACGTGGCGTCTACTGAAGGTCCACGAGCAGAGAGGCGCCAGGTAATAAGACACATTTTCGAATTTCTCAGAGGACGCAGGCGTTCTGGAAGAGTGATAGACGTGTTTTGGGTTTTCCTTTTTTTTTTACTCTGCGCTATGGGCGAAGAAATCGCAAAAAAAAATCATCAATGCAAGGCTAACCCCTCCTGCTGTTTAACTAAACTACTAACCAAACGACTAGTCAACCTTTACAAGTGCACGATTGTCCTGTACTCGAATGTTGACTCAAGGTATCCTCTCAGCTTGCACACTAATTCAACAAACGTTAACTACCTCGCTAACCACCCCATCAAGAAGCCTTACTTTTACCTTAAAAGAATGGCAGCCCATTCACTTGAATAGGCAACGAATGTAAACACCAGCCAAACGTCGCTTGAAAGCTATGGCAACTGAGGTCTGCAGCAGGCGCAGCCAAAGCCGTAGCCACAGCCCTCGAAGTGTGTCCCAGCACAAGTCTACACGGACACCGAAGTATAGAGATGTGAGCCGGAACAGAACAAAAGCTTTTGAGAGTGAGTGATGTGGCGTCCCTATTGCGGCAGGAGGGAGAAGTATGTGAAGGACGTTCAGGAATGCTGCCACTTCACTTGCGGTGCGCGGGTCCATCTGTAAGAAGGTAAAAAAAAAGAAGGGTGCTGTCTGAGGAGTAAATACACAAACGCAATGAAGCGAATGACAGATGAGGCATTAAGATAGCCACGTGAACCCAGTGATTGCACAAGGGCAGCGCAAACAGCGCTAATGCACGGAGGAAATTTTTTTCCTTCGTTTTCATATGTACCCGCACTCATCTCACAGCACACTGCCGGTGCGACGAGTTCGTTCTTCCCGCCGATTGCGCGCAGGCAGCCACCGCAACAAACACCCGCATAGACAACGCGGCAATTGCGCCCTGTTTACTGGCGCCCGGCTAAAACAAAGCCTCTCTTCGACGAGGGGAGCCCAGCCTGTAAGATCGCATAACTGGGATGCCAGTACACTGCCGGCGGCAGGGAACACAAACACAGGCACAGCGGCTCTTCCGGCATCCCTGCTCCGCAGCTTCCGGAAATAGGAGAAAGATAAATATATGGGTGGGGAACGGGAACAGAGGGGACAGAAGGCGGTAAAGTTTCCCGCAGTGCGAGGTGGGGGTTAGGGAGAGAGGGGATGGAGGCATCGTCGAAAGGATGGGTTTATGTGAGGGAGGCCCGGGAGACTGTGGTGCAGAGGGAGAGAGATAGAGAGCATCTGTCCAGTGGACGTCGCTCTTGCATAGCTGCCGGAGGGCAAAATGAAAATGTCTCTCGTCTCGCGGGCACTCGCTTCTGTTTTATTGACCAAACGTCTTCAGCAAAACGTCGGCTCACTTTCAACATCAGCACGAAGGAAGAGGAGATGGAGGAAGAAGGGATGGCTCGCATTTTTTTCACGCGTGTGTGCGCTACTCTAGCGCCCTTCCTCACTGCGCGTGCGTATACTGCAGATGCGCGCGCATTTTTTGTTCGCACGCACAGCAGCAACGTCACTCTCCGAGCATGCGAACACTACACATGCAAGTGGAAAGCGAGAGACGGCGGCATACTAATTTTTCCCAGCGCCTTCCGAGATTACTCTTCGTCATCGCGGCTTTCTCGGCCGCGAGGAAAAGTGGGTGATAAATGACGCTCCTTCCTTCCTTCATTCATTCCTCTCTCACTCTCTCTTTCTCTCTCTTTGGAAGAAAAGCTACTTATCCCTCCACGCGTTCCTCATAGAGGTATGCGCCGAGAGCACATCTGGTTACGCGCTGGTTCAAGGGCTGGAGCCGTCAGCTCGGGGAGTTGAAGAGTAGCCGCTAGCGGGTTTCATAGGCAGTGCGTGAAATGAAGCCGCCGTCGAGCGCAGTCTTGCAGCAGCTACTTGCTAGATTGCCGCACCACACTGCAGCCAACGAACGCCTCAAGTGAACACTTCAAGTCTGCCGCGGGGCTGCGCGTGCGCATGCGTACTCTGCTCGTAAGCACGGCAGAGCGGAAAATATATACCACGGCCTAGCTGGCACCTATGTTGGTTCTGCTGGTATTAGTGGGGAGAAAGAAATGTATGTATGTACATGCTACATAGATACAGATTTCACATTTTTCTTTGCCTAACCGTCTTTTCCACTCTGGGGCTCCTATAATAGCTGTCGGCAGCTAGAAAGCAAAAAAAAATTAGATGCGTTAAGAACATGACGTCGTTAAATATTTATATTTTTACTACTTCTATCCCTCATTTGTTCTTATTTCTCTCAGAAAGCCGAGCCTACTTTGAACTTCGCAGTCGGGCTACTTTAAGCAAACAGTTCTTAATCACCTCTCTTTTCTAGTGAGATTTATTGCTCCGAGAAAAATATTCACCCAACACCACGCAGTTCTTCTCAATATTTTTTCTTCATTATCACTCTCAAGAAGACAGCGTGCCATTAAATAAGGTAGCAGCCACCCCTTAAACCTCCGGTGAGAATAATTAAGGTAGTGCCTCACTTTGCTTGAGAAACCTCGCTGCTTACAACTTAACTGAAAGGGGTGAAGCGCAAAGTGAAACGTGGCCCTCATCGCAGAAAAAACTGCGAACTTCTGAGGTCGTTAAACTTTCTCCTGGAAGACGCATAGTGATTGCTGTGTGGAGGAATGTTTCTTCGTTAAGCTTCAATTTTTTTATCTGCATGTCACTGCAGCAAGCAGACCGCAAGCACGTCGACTGTGCACGGCATCAACCCACCACGACAAAGTTCTTACTGGAAATAAAAGAAAAACGTTAACGTTCTACCCTTTCACAGTGCGTCTTGCAGCTGCCGGAGAGTACGTTTATACGACAACCTACATTTCTGGTATACTACAGTTCGATGAATATTGGCTTCTTAAGAATAATTTCCCGGATCCCTTGGCCGAGAGGTGTTTGTTCGTTATGTTATGGTGTTATAATTTATTTTCAGTTTCAGAAAAAGAAGGTTCACGTTTGCTGCACAGGCCTCTGCAAAATTAACGCTAACTTGCTGAAAAGTTTATTACTTGTGCTGACACTATCCTAAGTTCTTTTTGTTTTTACGTATCGGCATTGTGTTTATTTAAAACCAGTAAGTCTGCCTTCTGTAGCCGAAGATCAGACAAGTAAAATTACAAACTGCCAATTATCAACCCATTCAACGACGGGTTAATCAGTTTTATGCAGGTAGATTTTCTTTAGTGGCTAACAGCAGCCCGACATAGAACTTCATATTGGCTTAGCTATCGCTATAAGGTTATGCAGGATCTTTTAGGGAGAAGATTGAAGACATTTCTTTTCTCCCCAACTTAGGCGTACGGTTACACAGGGTAGCATGAAAGCAGGAAACGGGCATTTTTTTGTTTACATGAACAATAAGGGAGGGGTTGGTGCTGCATAGCGGATCCGGCTACTCGTTTTCACTAATTCATAGCAACCACTTGGTCCGACGATGTACTGTACAACATAACTTAACACAAACAGTACACAATATATAAAAAAGTAGAAGTAACATTAATGAGCGAACAAAAAGGCCTTGAATGTTAAGAAAACAGTACACAATACAATGTACAAAAGAGATATGAGTAAACAAGGACAGAAGGACAAGAAATAAGCTTACTTGCAGTACAGACTGCAAAAGTAAATAACGCTATTGATGCACTCATTCACAAAAAACAGAAAAAACTAACAAAAATAAGTGTGTTTGCAGCAAACACAGCAAAAGCAAAAATGAGTCTATGAGTTTATGGCGTTTTAACGTCCCAAAGCGACTCAGGCTATGAGGGACGCCGTAGTGAAGGGCTCCGGAAATTTCGACCGCCTGGGGTTCTTTTACGTGCACTGACATCGCACAGCACACGGGCCTCTAGAATTTCGCCTCCATCGAAATTCGACCGCCGCGGCCGGGATCGAACCCGCGTCTTTCGGGCCGGCAGCCGAGCGCCATAACCACTCAGCCACCGCGGCGGCGCAAAAGCTAAAAACAAAGATATTGAATCACTCAAGCACAGAGAACTAAGAGTTCTGGCATTGAATCCAATCATACTAAGCTAGCTTCTCTCAAGGATACCGCTGTCCCCAACGTATGCTATTTGGGGCATCGTTGCGCAACAGGTAACACTGGACCTAACAGAGGGCCATAGAAATGAACTTGGTAAACTTGGTGAAACGGTCATTCTGTGCCATATAATCATAGAATTCGTCCTCATCATTTTTTAGTACCAGCATATTATGGTAGTAAGGATAACTGACCCAGTATAGAGCTCGGCGCCCACTCTACCAGGTCACGGGCTCAATGAGAAACCTGATGCTTTATTCGAATATCAGAGAGAGGGCTCTTACTCATGCAGCAAACATATTGGCTGCGCTGTGAAAAGCTTGGCCATATTAAGTTGGCGGAAACACTCGATAAAGGAAGGCGGATAAAAAAAAAAAACTCTTATGCTATCCTGGGTGGATCGTTTGATTGCGTTAGCATTTTCTGTTGCTGCTGATTCTTTTGAAGCTACGCCTTAAGGAAACGACGTGATATCGTTAATGGGCCAATGCTCATATATGCGGAGTTGGTTATTCTCTCATTTACATTCATATATCGCTGGGAGTCCTCATATCAGTCCTGGCGCAGTGGTGCATCGGTTAAGCGATGCGCCACAGCCCCGGCAAGTGGCCGTTTCAAACGCGATAATGAATGGGGCTTGTGAGGCCCTGGTTGCTCTTCTCGAGCAATCCCTCGCGACCAATCGTTAATTGAACTGCCACCTGCAGCGGTGAGCAGTTTTCTCACAACCTGGTGGGCGGATTGCCAGCTGCCACGATCGTCACAAGGTTAGTACCACGTGACACGTCACGGCAGTCTCAATTCCCGCTTGCACAAACCCACCTAGCGCTTTCGCACTAGCAATTTCAATTTAGAAACTGAATTTAATTTTGTTTACCAGCGCATACAGCGCGCACGGTAATCAAACGTATCCCATGTTATGCAAAACATACATTATAGGTTAATAATTGGGCATCATGGCTAAGCTCCTCTGGCTTTCGCGGGTATTTTCGTGCTAGTGATTTTTTCTTTTCCCTCATGCAATTTTGGTGGAAATGGTTTGGTTTATGGTTTATTGGGGTTTAACGTCACAAAGCGAATCAGGCATAAAGAACGCCGTAGTGAAGGGCTCCGGATAATCTTCACCACCTGGGGTTCTTTAACGTGCACTGACATAGCACAGTACACGGGCCTCTAAAATTTCGCCTCCATCGGCATTCGACCGCCGCACCCGGGATCGAACCCGCGTCTTTCGGGTCAGCAGCCAAGCGCCTTAACCACTGAGCCACCACGACGGCAGGCCGGCTATTTGTCTCTCTTAATTGGCCGAGTATACAAAATTCAGAACAAACACCACACGACTTTCCTGTTTTACAGGTGTCGCCGTTTCTGGTAAGAAGTCGTGGAACCGGTTTCCGCATCATCAAACAAACATTCTCAAACCTCATTTTTTACGGGACCTAGCTAGAAGCTGATGTTTAGCGCTTTCATGGTTTGTTCTGTTGTTCTGTCATATCAGCGCTGGGTAAAAAAAAAACGACTGCATAGCAGAAACCGACTGCAGCTTGGTTATTACTTAAAGAAATAGCCACACCAAAAAGAGCAAAGTTTGGAGCCGATTGATTTAGCGCTGCATATAAGAGAGGAGAAGTGGCGTGTGATAAACGAGCGAAAGCGCAGTCTGAGCTCAACTGTCACTACATTCCTCGCGCAGCAAGTAATCAGGTCATATGAGAAATCGCAAAAGAGCTCAATAGTGCAAAACCTCCCATCATTTCCGGGTACAAATTCAAGTGCAAGAAGGAGGGGCTAAGTTGAAAAATTCACAGGCCTAATACCTTATGTGTTGGCGATGTAATAGCGCTAGCAGCTGCTGATATCTTTACTGGATAACAAGTATCACATACTGGTGCCTGTGATCATCTGCCGCATCACAAGTATCAATATTTATCCAGACTATTAGCTTACCTTATGTAACGCGCCCTGCGTGTCTGCCTACCTACTACCTGTGCCATGAGCGGTGGGCTATTAGCGAGAAAAAAAATAGTCCAGCGACAAGGATGGAAGAAAAAAAATCAACGTTGGCATTCACGTGACCATTCAGAGCTTACCCGCTAAACTGGCGTATTAATGGAAAGGCATGCGAAGTCCAACGGTCCCTCTTAAGAAACAAGACGACCACGTCGCCTCTTGGTGAAGAAAATCGCCCTACCCGGGCACTCACGTCTGCAGCAGAGGGAAAGAGCACACGCCGCTCAAATGAAGGCGCTGCACTTTTGCCTGGTTTCCGCATTTATACGCGTGAAACGTTTATTTTTACTGCTGAATGACAGCGTTAGTTTATCGGCTGTGTAATCTTGATTATAAGCACGTTGTTGTACGTTCGAAAGCTTCCGAAGAGGCTGGATATTAAAACTGGCGAACCGCAGACTGCGAGCGTTGTTACGTTTTGGTGCCCATTAAAAAACTATACTTGCTCAAAGCTTAGATGGTGCTATACACTGCAGCGGACTTCGCAACGCGGTGGGCAGCTTCTGATGACGTTAAGAGGTAACATAATCTCTCTCCACGGTGCCACAATGGACAGATTGCGAAGACGTCACAAGGTCATATGACGTCTATCAACCAATCAACGAATATCGTGGCATCGGACGGTGGATTTAGCTCCTGACGTTAACTATAACACTCTCGCAAGAGTCTGGACATTAGAGTCTTGGAGTCTAGACATTATAAATTTCCACAAGAGAAAAGCCAGATTTAAAAATTTGCCAAATGAATAGACGCGCGCCATCTGATCTAAAGGCATATCGCTGCGCAGTGCTTGTGAAAGTGATTTAACAACGCTCAACCACGCTATCCTGCTGAAACTTGCACCACGAGAACCGGCATTGCGGTGCATCTACAAGTTGTTTAAAGGGTGTCTCAACAGCAGCCAGACCGTTTATTTTAAGTTATTTTAAGTTTACGTCTTAAAAATTCCTGTTTTCATCGGTAAAGTATGTCGACAACGACTGCTGTCTTCTTGCCTTTTCATAGAAGGACCTTTGAAATTTTCTTCCCGACATTGACCTCGATTCACGAAGAGCGCCACGGGAGGTTTGAGACGCGGAAATTAAGAAGAAAGCCTCGGGCCTTCGACACGAAATTTGTCGCATACAAACGCACGCAAACACACACTTCCAGACACCCATGCATGTGAGGCGTCGCGTTCGAGCTGACAGAACGTTTGAACTTGCTCCCTTTACACGGACGTGCAGTAATTAAGGGCAGGTTGGGACGTGCCTTAATTGCTAACTAATGATGAGAGGAGGGTCCCACTGCCCTTGAACTGAAAACTTTCCGACACGTGGAAGTCCGAAGTGAGTTAAAGAACATTTTTAGCTTTTCAGCACGCCTGTAGCTTTCGTAATTGCTCGACCTGTCAATTAACCCGATTATGGAGCAGCCTTAAAATGAAAGTTTGTCCTCGAGTCAGGAAAAATGAGAGAGAGGGAGTGAGTGTGGAAAGAAGCGTCACGACAAGGAAGTGGCCTCGAAGCACCCACTTAGTTTTTTTAAATAAATAAACGTTTAAAATAACTTCAAATAAGAAACAAACTTAAAAACTGCAAAAACATAAGCGAGGCATCCACGGGTTGCGGTTTCGTCTGCGCTCTTGCCATTCCTGTAGAAATAAAACATAAGGACTGCCAAAACTAAAGATAGAAGAGGAATGGGAGGCCGCAACTTCTGAGCAGGCTTGTCAGTGCGATCACCAGTGTGAGGTGGCCACCATCGTTATGAAATCGGCTGGAAGCGAGTAAGGACGACAGAAGCGTTTCTTCAGTTCGACGGAGAAGGCTTTGCCATCTTTTCTCTTATTATAGAGTTAGTTCAAACTTTTGATTTAAGCTTCTCTGCTTTTTCCTAGTCCCGGAGTTAAATCACGGAAAAACTTCTAAATCACTTCTATGTGTCCACTTTTTTCCAATTGAACGCTCTTTTATTTTATGAGGATATACCGCATAGCTCCGTATTCGGTCTTGCGTTGCTTCTTCAGGTTCAAAAGTCTGGCTTCGCAGGACAGCGGACCCCATAGCTCAATATAAATATCGACCCATGCCTCTCTAAGAAGTTTTGCGCTCGAAGAAAGTTCGCAAATATAAAACAAGCGCAGCGCTGAAAAACACAACAAATGATCAGTTTATGTAGCAGTTTCATCAAACCCTTCTCCTCCGCTTTCTTCTTCTTCCAGAGGAGGAATTATATCAGTGTCGCTCATCTTGTCCTAAAAAATCTTATTTTTGCCGGAAGTATCATAAAGATTGCATGGTGTGTTTATTTTTGGTTAGGAAACTTGACGAGACAGGTTCATAACACGTTTGTCAGCAGTCCGGATTGCTCGCTAACCCGAGGAAGTCCACGCCCTTGTTAAACTAGAAGGCGTTGGCGCCGCTGTGGTTCATGCATTCGCCCTTAACTCAATTCTTTTTATTGTTCATCTGCTTCGCAGAGGTGAGAGAGCCTTAGAAGGACTGAATTTGCCGGCCACCTAAAGGAAAAGAAAAGGGCATTCGGCCTTAACGACAGCGTTATCTGTCGCGTTAGTAGCATTTCGCCGACCATAACAGCAGTGCGTGGTTTACGCGAGTAGCACGTTCTTGGCTGTGAACAGTAAAAAGAGAAATAATGGCTTCTTGCAAAGTTTATAAAGTAGTTCTCGGCTGAAAAAGCCCAGGCGAAAAAGTTTATCCGATTGCTTTGCAGAAGTGTAAACTGGCGAGCAGTTTTCTGCCACTGTACGAGTGCCAGCTTATGTCATGGAGGTGCTGGCGAAATGTGCGCGGAGTGGGTTAACGTATTCGGCAACGCTTTCGAAGAGCGCCTGGCGCTGATATGGTACGTTACATGAAATAACCCTGGGCCTGACAAACTTTCTACAGATAGCAGTATATTTTTTGTGTGTGCGAGTGTGGGATTATAGCATTCGGAAGCGAGTATTTTAACAACCTCTTCGCTTTTAAAGAAGATTGATTTTACAGCTTCCGCAGCTTATAAAACGCGATTGAATACATGCGGCTGAAGCCAGTCGTATTGCAGGGTTGCCCGGATGAACATCGACCAGAGTTGTCGACAGACGTTGCCTTTTCCAATGCCTTCATTGATCGACCACAACAATCTTGGAAGCTATTCATTATGCTTGGAGTCGTTAGGCACGCATTTAGGACCTTAATTTTATATTCGGGTACTTTCTAAAGTCTGCGTGTAAAATTTAAGTGTGCACGCAAGGTTCCCCTACTAATTAAAGGGGCCAAATACTAATGTATTTGCTGTCTTCACATTTAAGCTAAGTTGATTAGCATCAATCCAGTGGGGTGGATTCTAGAGTCACAAATTTCCAGTAGCGGTGAGAAATGATAAGCCATCAGAAGAAAACATTCGTATCATTTGCGTAGACAATAATGCCTTGGGTATTATGAAGGGAGACGATGTCATTTATATAAAGAACCAATAATATGGGGCCTATAATTGAGGCTTGAGAGACACTAAAATTTATAGATCCTAGTTATGAGGCGATTTTAAATACTGCGACAAATTGCTTACGATAACAACTGCGCAAGAGATTAAGTGGAAGGCTCTTAGGCGACAATACGGTAAACTTTCTGCTTTATGGAGTCAAATGCGTTTGAAACTCTAAAAGGATGCCTATAGTGTAATTAGTTGCTCAATATCCGTGGCAATCGCTAGCTCAGTCAATTTACCTTTTTGGAACCCATATTGCTACTGAGATACCAAATGGTGATTATAAATACGACAGTGTTTAGTTTTCGTTTTGCAAAAAGCACAGGGTTTCTCTGAAAAAGAATTCTCTTGTTGGTCGAGATAGTCGGGACGTATTCACCCCCAATTTTTGAACATTCGTGCACTCGAATATTCTAGTACTCACTAACCCAGCCCAGAATTCCACATTAATGCACCAACTAATCCACATTAACCCACTAACTAACCCCTACTTCCCTACATTATACAGCCACTAACCACCCTAATACACGCACTCAGACTCACTAATCTCCTTTAATCTATTTTCTGGGGTGGGCCTTTTGCCAAAATTTGGGGATGGTTTGGAATATTTGGAGGTGAGAAAACTTCCAAATGCTGTTTCTTTTTCTGTGAGGATGTGGTTAAGAAGGTCACAAATTTTATGTGAACTATTAGTTTATAGTTGATAACTTTCTATACGGGTTTTGAAAGCAACATTAGAATTGACATAGGCCTATGTTATGTGGGTCTATGTTAAAAGACAAACCCTTCAATCGAACTAACGTCGCAAGTTAATCTCGGAAGGTCGCCAGATATGATTGAGAAGTCAGAACATCCTGGCCTGATTACAGGCAACGGCTGAAATGTACGTGCCTCACGGTATTTCAGTAAATCAGCAGCGCCAACGGGGAGTCAGATAGGCAAGCAGGTAAGGCAATAGACATGCTCCGCAGATTGAAGCCAAGCGACTGCATCCCGCTGGCTGGAGTGTACGTCTCGCCGCTGTGCAAGGAAAAGGTACAACACTGAAGAGCTGCGTTGGCACGACATCCTCTTTGTCTTTTTACTAGATTCTCTCGCGGGAGCGAGCTGTGTGGACGAGAACAAATGAAGCTATCTGAGCGTTAGCGGTGGACTGCATTCGCTCTCCTGGTTAGCAACCTAACCTCGGAGAAAAATGCTTGTGCCTCTGTCGGTAATCAAGGCCCGGTAACGCTCAGTGAGAAAACGAAGCCAGATAGCCTTCCTGCTTTTTTCTCTAGCTGATGAGAAACTAGACAATATTCTCGGTAGCAGTTCGTTTCTTGATACGAGGTTAGAGACAGAGAGCTACGGGGCGTATACTGGCTCACACCATGCCATTATCGCTTTGATCTTCGGAGGCCTCACTGTGGGGATAGATCTAGGCGCCGATAGGACAGTTTGAGTTCGTGTTTGGGCACTAACTTCTTCATCAAGGTTCGCGAAATACTCTGAAACAACAGTGAGAACCCTTGGTGTAACACTGTGTTTCCAGCTTCTTGTTTTTCGTGGGAGGGCGATAGAAGGTAACCTCTTTCTTGAATGAGTTCTCTTTGCTTCTTCAAATTTGTAGCAACGTTAATCATATGAAAAGATACTACTCAATCCCTAAACCTCTTCAAGCACATTGTACCGCAGTAAGTATGTGGCAGCAATTGTTATGTGTGTTTAAAAAAAGCGCCAAAAATGGAGCTGGAAATCTACATGCAAGACGCTGGCGTTCGGAGGGATAAACCTTAAGTCGAAGGCCTAAAAAAAAAAAGCACCCATATTGGCTGTGTGCGCGCCTTTTCTTCGATTCTCTAAAAGAGGATCTCGACGAAGCTTTCACATTGCGCGCACTTTGTTCAATGACTAATTCTTCGCTATGAATTAACCGAGCCATGCTGAATGCCACCCCGACGTGCTTCATTGCACGTAATTTTCTCTGCAAGTTCTCGCATCAAAAATCGTGGAAACTACAACAGACATTTTTGCTAATCAGAAGCCTATCTAAGACATAAGAAGGATTGTGATTGGCCGACAAATTGGCGGCAGCCATTGGCTAAAGACTGCTAGAAACCGAGCAATTCGTGGCATTCGGTCCCTGCATAAAGGACACAAACCGCGGCCTCCCGAGCGCTGCGCGTTACTACTCCGCACAAGAGATGATGGATCCACCAGATGGCGAGCCCATTTTGAAAACTTTCTTCCTTAGGAATTTTAGGAAGAATGAAACCCCCGAGCTGTCATGCCAAGTTATTGCTTTGAGTTTTTTGGTGGCGCCCGCAACAAATGTTCTTGTTTCATCAAAAAATCAAAATCTTACATGCCCTGGTATGTGGAAGGGCTGTGATGGAGGTCTGCACTCTGAAAGAACGGCTTTAGAACGGCAGCTTTCAACTTTCGAAGTAGCTTCAACTTGAAAACAATTTTTTGTATTTTATTCATTTTCTTTGTGCCAGGTGCGTTTTCTGCGTTTCTTGCGTGTTGAACTCAACCACTCGAATTTGCAGCGGCTGTAGCTTTTTTTTTGCTTTTCTTGCCGCTGTTTTATATACATACCAGCGTGACGCCTCGCCTTAAGAATGTTGTGCCTGTTGTCGTGATATCGTAATATTTCTTCAATATAAGTTCTGGCATGTTAGTGGTTCAAAATTTATTTTTGTGCCTACGCTTGGCACAAGGGTCTCGCTGATATATCTGCCAGTGAGCACAACTTTATGGGGCACAGCATATACGTTTTTCTCGTGAAAAACAGCGAAAAAATATATGAAGGAAGCCTTCTTTTGTGAAGAATATACATGAAAAGTTTCTTGCATCATCCAATATACCTGGTGTTGGAGTCTTACGAATTTGGGATAATGAGCCGGGATAGGCGTACGTGCGTTCCACGTGAGCTGATTACGAAGTTAACCCGTAACTTGTTCCACGTCCGTCGCACCATCTTCCTGCCAAAACGTGCTCTCTTCATTCCATTGGTGCCTGTCTGCTTTGGCGTTCATTATGAGTACGAGATGCTCGGGGAAGGCAGTTTATTACACACATGACGCAACCACATTACGCGCACTCATTCGCTCGCTCGCGGAATCAAGAGAGAACGAGTACGAACTATACGTTCTATTCAGGCCGAGCCTTTACTCATCAAGAAGAGTTCGCCGGAAAGATGTGACAGTCGTAATAAGTCACATTAAGAACAGAGGCTCGCACGTTTGTCAAACCAGTCTGGGTGAGATTAAGTACAAACCCAGCAGTATATGAGGGCGCGAGGCGTTATAAATCATAACAAACAGGCACCTCAGGCGCCACCGCCGCGGACCAGCCCTGCCGCGTCTGACTAGGGGCAGAAACACGAGTGGTATTATATGGCCTGTCGCGCTCTTGTCTAATTAGAAATTTACGATGGAGCGCTAGGTGCAGGCGTGAAACGAGGCGCTTCGTCTTCACGCGTTATTCGGCGCGTACACGTGAATATTCCAAAACACGAGGGATATGTGCCTGTCTTAAGAGGCCTAGCAAACTCAGTTCTTCTTTCCCACCTCTCCCCAACTCGCGCCTCGGTTTTGAATTGTGGATTTTTAAACTTTCAAAACGAACGGTGTTGTATCCTAGATATTTGAAACTCGTTTTCTGTCCCTATGGGACTGCAGGACTGCAGGCTTTCCCGGGGCCAGACTAGGTATTATGGGGTGTTTTTCCATGCTGCTTATCATGCTGCTGCTGTTCTTGCTGTAGCTGGAACGTGAAAATTTTGGCAGAGATTTGCCTGGTCGAGTGGAACATACGAGAAGAAAGAACTTGGCACTCCTACCAAAGTCTCATGAGGAAAGAGCCGATGTTCTCCGGTCGGCTGGCTCCCTTCCTCATGGTTGACTGGATGGCAGCAAGAGACGCGGTATAGCCCCAAGGCTTCCTTCCATTAGAACATGTATTTTTTTATAAATATTGGAAGAAACTAGGCTTCAGCATTTTTTTATAGACGGCTATGTTGGCAAGAAATTTTTCTCGATTTGTAAATAGTTTTTCTCTCGGCATATTGTATCCAAAAGTGAGTCTCCAATTTAGCACACAAATAAAAAGAAGACCCGCAAGCTCATATTCATCACGACTGTACATGGTCTTCGAGACGCCGCAAATTCTGTCCCGTGCTGCTCTGTGAACACGCATTGTTTGCTTCCAAAGACATGTGATTCTTACGACGGCGACCTCTTGTCGGGAACTGAGGCAGTGGTCTGAATTAAGGCATAAAAGCGCGTGTCTTGCTCCTGCTCTGAAGAATGTGTCTAGTCAGCTCCGAAACATCAGTTCTCTCTTAATACTTTGGTCGAAGTGTTATGTTCGTTTCTCTCTTGCTGTTGATTCTGGTGCTTCCGCTGATGCTACACATGCCGCGCGTAATTCGCTAGCAAAAAGCAAAGCGCATTTATTAGCGTCTTCTTGTAGCCGTGAGCAGCGCCGCACACGCGAGCGTATAATCTCATGCTGAGCTCACGCATACAGTTTAAACGCTGTACTCTCCTCTCGTCGTCATCGTCCGGATCGTGCGGGACGTGTGGGTGGCGCCGGGGTTTCTCCGCGTGTGTATGCTTCTTAGTGACTGTTGTCACGCACCTCGTTAGCAAAGCGAATGGGCGAACGCTGTTATGACGACGACGATACGAGTAGCATTCATGACCTTCCATCCTGCACGAGAGCCTCGTTAAAATCTGAAATGAGGGGGATTAGTAAAAAGAAGACGAATTCGAGAGTGAAAAAGAAAAGAAGAAGGAAATTAAAGAAAAGAGGAATGAAAGAACGGGATTGCGAGGAGCTCGGCGAGTTACAAACTAATCTCGGCAAAAAAGTAGTGTGCGTGTTGGACGTTATTTTCTAGTGCATCTGCAGGGCCGTCCTCATTTTCTCGAAAAAAGAAAGGCAGAGTGCTTCTTTTTTTTTTTTTGAAGCTGCCTCTCCAAAACGCGGTTAGTGCGCAAAAAAAAAATAAAGTGCAAGGTAACCGAGTTTTGAGAGGAATCTAAGCAGGCATAAAGAGAAGCTTGTGCAAGAAAATTGGAACAGAGTTGGCAGGAGGAAGTTTAAAAAGAGAAGAGAGGGTAAGTGCGCGTTCTTTTACGATGAACCGTGCACGGTCTGAGCACCATAAATAACAGGAGAAAGGTTTGCCGTTGCTAAGTGCTCTACCAACGTATTTACGGCAGCGGCTGTCCAACCTTATACTTCCGGATACGTTACGTGGAAGCTAACCTTGGGAGTGCTAACCACCGCCACCTTCGTCCATAGCGGCGGACGTAGTACGTCCTGTATTAGCGTCGGTGTCACGTGGTACGTGACCGAACGGTAAGGCAGAAAGCTGCGCGAAAACTCTCTTATGCTACCTATAGGTCAAACAGTGCAAGGCTCACGGACATATAGGTTAAGAACGGACCCAACGCAGCTCTTCGGGACACTCCGGAAAACAGCTGCTTCCATTGCATCGCCAGCAGCCTCAAGAAGCAGGTCGAGAAGCTGCCCACTACGGGTTTCCTTATTTCAGTTAAACGGGCTGTTGCAATACCTGTATATCAGAAAATCGCAGGCCGTGCCGTACGAAGTGTGTCTACGCCATAGAGGAAAAATAAAAAAGGAATTAATGCCATACATACATAAAATCTCGCACAACAATACGAAAGTAGCGGGAAAGAATGGGACAAGCGTTGTTCTCCAAGCATCCTTACAAACAATGTACCATTTGCGCTCAAGTCTAAACTGCAAAGACTAACCAAGGAACTTAAAAATAAAGAAGTGAAGGTATTTATCGACTTCAAGATTTATATTGTGTGCCAGATCCTCCTGATTGGCGGGAAATAGCATATAGGCTCGTAAACATGATAATGCATGAACGTACTAAAGTGCACTCTTCGATGCAAATCGGGGTATGCGTCTGGCGCTTCATTGCCGTACTTGTAACAGACATAAGCCAATGTCAAAGCATGTCACCATATTAGGAAGGGGAAGGACAAGATATGTGAGGGAAATTTTAGAATCTTACATTGACACCACAGATTGAACTGAATAAGTGTTTCTTCCGAACATTTAAAGGAAGAGAATCTTGCCGTATCGCCCCGAAGGAACATATGAGCTATGAGGAAAGCTGAAGTGGAGGGCTCCGTATTAATTTAGACCGCCCGTAGTGTTCCTTGATTTGCGCTGACATCTCACAGTAAGCGCGTGTTTTTGCATTTCGCCTCCATTGAAATACAAGAGCCACGACCGGGATGGAACACCAATATTGAGAACAGCATTGTCTTCTTTCCCCTCATCTTCATAGCAAGAGGGTCAGTATGCTAAATATTCAAAACTACTGTTTTGACTTCGATTTTGCCCTTGCTGTTTCGACCTGCTGCTGCGTGGGCTTCTAGTGCGTGTAGGCCTCGTGAAGGGTGAAGGCAGTAGAATTAGTGGTAGGAGGAGCTTCTGGGGGGCAGAATTGGGTGGATGAGTGATAGATGGCGCTTCTGGATTGGGAAGGTGGGAGGGAGGGGGCGGGAAGGTAAAATCAGACTCGCGGTGAGTGGACGGCAACCCCTTAGCTGTAGGCTTTGCGGTAGGAAGTGTGGCTGGAGGATGGTGCTTCTGAAGGGTGAAGGTGGAGGGGGGACGCTCTTTGCTTGAGGTGCAGGGTTCATTTCAACAGACATCAAACTGCCGGGCGGGTGACGCTTGCTCTGGTTTCGCAGTAAAAACAGCCATTAGTCTTCCCTACTGCAAAACTTCGGACCCATGTTTCGTGCCGCCTGTTTTTACCAAGGATACACATGCAACCCCACTATATGGATGCGACAGGAGAACCATAGCCACTTCGCAAAATTGCCCGCGCTATCTGTGTAAAGCCTCGGTGAATGATGCAGCCACGCTGCAGAAGTACCGGCCACCAGCCACCCCCCCCACTACACCTAGGGGATTGCTACCCGGCCAACCGACACATTCGATCCACCTCCCACTCCGGCACCTTCACTCTCAAGAAGCGCCACCGCCCCCTCACCAACCTACCTCCACGTATCACAAGGCGTTCACCCGCTAGATGCCCATAGAGCAGCGGAAGGAAAAAAATGGTGGAAAATCGAATACGAAGACGCGGTGGGAAAGCCAGCTGCCCTCCAGAAGCTCCACGCACCAGCCATCTCGCCACTGCGCACACCACCGACCGCCATGCTCAACGCACCTGCTGAGCCAGTAAAAGCATTTGTTAGAGTAAATAATCAAACTAGTTCCCGGGTTCGAATCCGACCGCGGCGGCTCCGTTTTTATGGAGGAAAAACGCTAAGGCGCCCGTGTGCTGTGCGATGTCAGTGCACGTTAAAGATCCCCAGGTGGTCGAAATTATTCCGGAGCCCTCCACTACGGCACCTCTCTCTTCCTTTCTTCTTTCACTCCCTCCCTTATCCCTTCCCATACGGCGCGGTTCAGGTGCCCAACGATATATGAGACAGATACTGCGCCATTTCCTTTCCCCAAAAACCAATTATGAATTATGAATCAGAGAAGGTAAATCCAACTGCTGCTGCAGCTTTCTGGCATCAGGTTTCATGATCGTCTGATCACTTTTTAGTGCGCTAGCACTACTAGAAAATTGAAATGAATATTGCTTTTGGAGGAAAGGAAATTGCACAGTAACTGTGTCACGTATCTCGGTGGAACACTGCGAGGCGCATTTTTCGATTTCAGGCACCTGGCCGGCATTCACCAGGGTGAAGGCCTCGACAGTGAATGCCTTCAAGTAAAGACCTCAAGACCATTGTGGTAAAGGTATTTGCGTCAAATGCGTTGATGGGGACGGCTTTGTGGTAAATGCCATTAGGGTGAAGGACTTCGTGGTAAATGTCGTCCTTGTAAAGGCCTTTAGGTGGGAAGAATTTGTGGTAAAGGGCTTTAGGTCAAAGGATGCTCTCACATTCGCAGCACGTAAAGAACATAGGTGCCCACCGTAACTTGTGCTTCTGCACGACATTCCTCGCTTAGCCATGCAAAAGCGTCTGCTAATCTTTTCAGCAACTCGGTGCTGTGCCCGACCACTCAGAATTTGTCTTTATTTTCAATGCCGCAAGGCTTAGCAAAACATGCCCCATAGATGTATGCTGACACACCCTGCCCCTGTTTAAAGACGAAAAAAAAAAGGCATATTGTGTAACTCCTCTTTAAGGCACACAAAAGGAGACTTCATTCGAAGGAAATTTGCGGAAGAATTCTTCAAGTTTAGGCTATACCAAACGCAAAAAAATGTTACTCACGTCATGAGGACGGTACTTCTTCTCTTGTCAGGAAAGTAATGATAGTGGCAGGACAACTCACGCCGCAAGAGTTAAGAGCAGGGTAGCAACATCGAATAAAAAGATCAAAAAAACGCTGCATGTCCTTTGACTCAGGCGTGTTTTTCATCTCCTTTCAGACTTTCCCCATATTCGTAATGCTAATTCGACAGACTGCTGGTGACCAGAAGTCAACAAGTAAAAAGCTGCGCAGGCACTAATAGAGCGACGCCTGCAGTGCAGCTTCTACAGATCATGACTACACCGTTAGACTCGCCCTGCATCATTCTCGATGCGGTGGCTGGCAGTCACCGGGTGCTGAATGAACCACTCGAGCGGACCTTTTTGCACGCGCAAGACGCGTCAAGTTGGCTCAAATGCAATCCATACGCTTGAGGTTCTGTTCGTATTACTGGAGAGCACCTCGCGACCGCTCCACTCTTTCTATTTATATTAAAACGGGGCCCGTAGACAAGCCAAACTGAGGACGTATGAGTCACGCAAGTATAAAAGGCGAACAACGCAACAGGCGGCCAGTACAACCACGACAGCAATCTCGTGCAGCACGTCCGCGCTTCTTCTTTGTAGTCTTCATCTTCCAAGGGCAAGATCGGGCGCGTCCGTCATATTCACGAGTGCGCCCTGAAAAACACGCGAGGAGTAGCCGTCGCTCTGCATGAGCGAAACAAGCGCTCCCATTCAAAGTTTCTAATTAGACAAGACCATTACAGACCATATAACCGAGGCACTTTCCTGTAATAAGTGGAAAGTCGCAGTGGCGGCAGAGGATGTTTGTTACGATTCATAACTCCTGGCACTCTTGTAGACTTTCATGTTTTGCACTTAACCTAGCCCATGTTGGCTCGACAATCGTGCGGCCGTCCTTTTTTAAGCTATCTTATTACGACTGTCATCTATCTAGCGAAGTATTCATGCTGGACAGAGGCTCCACTGAGAATAATACGCGTAGTATGTGTTCCTTCTCATTTGCATACGCTAAGGAGCGCTCGCGTAATATAGTTGCGTCTTCTGTGTAATAGACTGCCTTCACCGCGCCGCTCGTACCCATAAAGAACGCAGAAACAGACATGCGAGAGCGGAATAAAGAATAAAGCGCAGTTTTGTGGGAGGACGGTGCGAAGGACATGGAACGAGTTATTAACCTCGTAGTTAGCGCAGTATGATATGCGGATGAGCCACAACGCTAAAGCCTCCAGCCGCAGGTTCATAGAATGACGCAAGAATCTCCTCATACGTATACGTTGTGTAAAAACAAAATCTTGCAAAATATTTACTGGGTGTTTTTTTTTTAACTGTTCCCAGACCATTTTTTCAAAACCTGCGAGAGATGCGTTGCGGCAGTTTGTGCAAGTAGATTAATTAACTGAAATTAACTTATCAACTATTTTCATTTGATCTCAAGGGCCAACATTATGTTAAGAAATAGAAGGCCGTCAGCAGCTTAGTCCAGTTATAAATTTTTCTTCATCAGCAAAGTATTTAAAAATTAATTTCAAAAACTCACATTGGTTAGCTCGTACATTTCGCTTTCCAGAATTAACATTTTTAAAATGGCGACGCCGGGCGTAGTATTGTAGGAAAGGCAAAATACGACACGATACGACGAGGGGAAATTGAGCGCTACAAATAAGAAACGCACTGAGCGTGCAAGGCACAAAGAGAACGAGCAAAATATTTTGAGGTTTAGGAAAGTTGCAAGCTGCACTCTTAAAGCCTTTCTTTGGGCGTGCAGCGCTCAATCCCAGCCATCCAACATATCCAAGCACGATTTTCTTTCCCGGCGGGATTGAAACGGCCTGTAGCGTGGGCTACCAGAAAACGCAAAGCGGTAACTGCATGTTCATCTGGAGGCGTTCTATTAAAAATATATATAAACAAAGAAACAACAAAACATTCTCGTGATCTGAGGATCCGTCACACAATGTCACTAAAAACATGCAGCATTACACTTCTCGCCCGCAATGCAGGGGAACGAATGCACCAACTCGCTCGCACGGCAAATGCCTTTCAATATTAAATGGCAGTGTAGCGGGAGTCAATAGCGGCCGCGAAAGATACTATGCCCAAGCCGCTGGTCAATTAACAGTAGTTCTTATTCTTGATACGTTACACTTGTCATTAGCCAGTGACTCTTCGTTTTCTGGTAACGCACCGTAGAGAATAATTTGCGTCCAGTCAAACACACCGAAGCAGTACTGTGCCTGGCGCGGGCCAAGGGTATCAAGAAACGGTGTCTGAATGAATTTTACGGAGGGCAAAAGTTTCAAAGCGCCTTGTTTTGCCCATTCCAAGAGGTAAGCTTTCAAGCAGTGGACTAGTTTGCTTTTCTGCTTTGCTTTGAGCACCAATCTCTAGCACGTAAAGAATTTAGCTCCGCTTATTCGCGACGTATCTGAAAACACGCGACCAGGGCTCTCTTATAATCACTGCCGTTCTGTGTTCATTGAAAATGCTCAGAGGTTTCAGTCGCATCGATTTGTATGATACGTGTTACCCCATATTGTTAGAAAGGTTAACTCATTAGTGATACTGATTAATGAGGAGACTGTCTTCAAGCTTTACCCTATACGAAAAGAAGGAAATAAAGATGATCACAGGACCATGTTATGCACAGGGTAGCAGTTGTAGTTGCAGTTTTTTAGGGAAATAAGCTCTTTAGCACGAGCTCTTTAGCAGCCGGTTCAGCCCCAAGATCTATTGGCAGCGCACGGTCTCCAGACAACTTATCACATAGCAGGAGCTATCTACATATTCCGCAACCCTTTATTTCCAATCCCCTGGAACAAGAAGCACTGATCGTGACAATAATCAGTCGTTTCTGTTCAGGTGGTGCGCAGCGCTGGAACATTCTCGGCCTTGGTTTTCTTGCTACTGGTTGCTGAGACTTGATTACCAGTAGCGCTGCAGATTGTGTGTTCTCCCAGCTTGGTTAGCTAACCAGACGCACTAATACCGCCAAGCGGTCACGCTAACGCGGAGTTCTCTTTGTTTGTTTTCGTCCTGGGAGCTCGTTCCAGCGAGGGAATCTCGGGTAACGAGAAAACACATACCCTGCCAGAGCCGGTCTTGCGAGTTGTAGTTTTTTCTCGCACCGACGAGGCGCACTCCAGCAAACCGGGCCCGGAGTGGCTCGTGTTCGATCTGCCGCCTAAGCCCAGCGGCTTGCCTGCCTGCTTGAGCACCACTGGAGCCGTTGATTTACCGAGGTGCCAAGGAGCACATTTCAAGCGTACTATGCAATGAGCCCATGCGTGGCGTGGTAAAAAAGATTGCATTCAGCATGGCCTGCGTATTCACAGGTTTGAGCAGAGGGTGATGAATCTGCCAAGATGTGTTTTTGCTATAGCTACAATAGTGTATATTTTCGCTCACAAGGAAATCTAATCTGTGTTAATCTCGGCACCCGCATAAGGAATTAGGTAACAGCTCGGCATTACCATTGTTCCAATCAATCGAACACGATTTTTATCGTGTTCGATTGATTGGAGCAATGGTTAAAGAGTGTCAGCTGATTTTTATTTTCAGAGTTCATATGGCCAATCTTGTTCTAAGATCGGCTTCAGGAAAAGCCACGTTGCTATATTTAGGCTTCCGGTGCAAACAAATCTCTTTTTCTGTAAAAGAACGGATGAAAAATAAGACTTGCCGCCGAGTGCAGTAGTCATAAGAAAATACACCTGGCAGCTACCGCGAGTTGGAGAGGTAGAAACCTTACCATTCCAGGATGTCTTTCATACAACGTGTCAGAATAAATGCGTCCTCCCTTCAATCGCAGTACTGGATACATTAGCCGCCTCGGCAGGCGTTTAACCAACACTGCCATAACATAAGCTGAAACTCGTAACGATAGAAGCAGCCCGCATTGAGATGCTTTTGCAAAGCAATCACATAATATTTGACAAATGCTTTCAGTCTTGGACTATCTCTGTACATCAGCAGAAAACTGTCAATAAATTTCTTAAGGTTCTCTAGGCCAAGAATATGCTACTTGCTTAAATTACGAACTGTTGTTACGGTCTTTGCAAAGTGGAGCAACATGCGTTACAAACTACTAATGTTGCTCAGATGTTTACGGGTGGATGTCAGTGAGTAGTTAGTTCCTTATTAGAAGCTGCTAAAGTGACAGATATGACACTCATCAGCACTGGACGCTCCTCTCTTTTTCTTCAAGGCTGCCGCAAAATGCAGTCTTCCCATTGTCTTTTTGCCAAGTCAGAGAAAATTAACAATAAAAAACTAAAATGTCTATGATTGGCGTAAACAAAGAGCCTTTCAGTTTTGTAAAGCAGCCAACTGATTTCAATTATGGTGCGACGTGATTGGAGAACTTCTGAAGCGCATTTAGAGCGTGACGGCGCAAACAATTTCCTCTTTGACGAAGGTGTAAGCTTGCTCGGGCTGGCGTGCAGCCCGTCCGGCGGACAAACGTGTCATGTTGAACCAGTCTCCTCAAGTTTCTTGAACACACTAAACACCCTGTACACTATGTGCCATTTTTTTGCAAAAAGAAGAGTACTACGTAACGCGAGAAGTTCGACAATGATGTAGTTCCAAAAGAAAACAGCAAAGCAACAGCGTATGATGAGCCCGCTACGCAAACTGTTCCTTTATTGTGCACTGAAAACTTGGAAACCTTGTTTGAGGACGGCCTTCAAGAGTGGCATGGGCTGTTATTTCTGCCGAGTTATGTAGGCCTTCGCACAGCTACAGTGTTGAAATTTGTGAAGGTGTGCAAGAAATAATGTAAGAACTATAATTTATATCCGCTATAGAAGATATGGACGTTCGCTAGCGCACAAAAGGAAAGAGAATGAGCGCAGTGTTTCTCCAAACATAAGGTTAAAGAACAGGCAGGCCTCTAAACATCCTAACAGACTCAAAGGAGGCGTGCAGGAATTACACAAGGGGCAGGATAAGCAGAACCGCCCTAAATATCCTCGCCGGGGTCAATCTCCCGAGGAGAGACATTACACACTAGTTAATCTGGATTCCGGCTCATGCAGGCATAGAGGGCAACGAAAGGGCAGACAGCCTAGCTCGAGAAACCACGTTCCGAGCCGAGCAGTCGCATGAGCCGGAGTATCGCCCACACGCGTGTGAGGGAGGATATACAGACATCCTAAACCTACACAGGGGACGATCGAGCTAAATACCCCCACCGCATAAATCCCTGACGAAAGAGAAAGCAACGTTTTGGCGCAGACTGCAAACAAACTCCTTCCCAAATTTATACATACTAAACAAAATGTACTCGGCGCAGTACAGAGATACCTGCCCCTCGTGCGGGGCCACACCCACACTCTACCACATCACATGGGAATGTAAACGCAACCAAACATTTCACCAACACAATTACCCGAGTGCGGAGCAATGGGAGAGTCGGCTCACCAGCTGCGAGCTCACGGCCCAAAGGGCCTTAGTGCAGCACGCAAGTGAGGTAGCTAGGATCAGTGGAGCCCTGAAATAGGGGCCCAACCTTGCTTAAGAAGAGGCCTCAAGTCGCCAGCGCAGTGAAGATGACGGAGGCCTCGAGACGCCAAGCCCTTGAAAGCACCCAAATGAAGTTTCTCTCTCTCCAAGACATTGAGACGCGATAAAGAAAAACAGAAAAGACCCTAGCCGAAAGTTTACAACTTAAAAGAAGCAGATAATGGAAGAAAATTGGGCATAGCTCTCTCCGTCCGATTAATGAAATAATTCTGTCGTGCTTAATCGCTTCAAGCCCTTTTGTTGTTGATGGAGGTCAACTTAGACTGGCGATTGCGCTCACAAGCCGGCCTGCTCTCAAGTTGCCACCACTCGTTCGCCTCGGAAACTTTGTTTTGGCCGTCTTTGCCTTTTATTTCTATAAAAAGGATAAGAACTCAAACGAAACCGCAACTCATAGAAGTATTATACTTGTTCTTGGTGTTTTTAAGTTCATTCTCCGCGTGAAATGTCTTTTTCGTGATGGTTCGAAAATTGAGCGCGTGTTTCGAGGCCACATCGTTCTCATTACGCCTCTTCTCTCAATCGTTTAATTTTTTAACGTATGTACAAACTTTCTTTTCAAGGCTGATCCATAATGGGGTTAATCGACGGGACAAGCAATTACGACAGCTACAGCCCAAAACGTTCCTTAACCCTCGCCGGACTTAGAAGTGTTGGAAAGTATTCAGCGTAAGAACAGCCAGCTCTCCCGTCACTATATGTTAGAAATTAAGGACGCTTTGACCTGCCTTTAATGACTGCGCGTCCGTAACACAAGGAGTAAGCTCGCTAGTTCTTTCAATTCTTACGTTGGGCCGGACATGTGCGGGTGTCGGCGGAAGCCTGTGCGGGTGTCGGCGGAAGCCTGTGCGTGAGCGCGTACGCAGCAAATAGATTGTTGTGGTCCCGAGATTATCTTGTTAATTTCCGCGTCAAATCTAAAACGATGCACTTTGAGTAGCGCTGCCAGCGTCGGCAACAAAACTAGAAAAGTTTCAAGGTCCTCTGAAGTGAAGGCAAAAAGAAGTCGGCTTTTATCGAAAGTCATTGCTGGTGAAATTAGGAATTTGTAATAGGACAATATAAAATTATAAATATCAAACTAGCAGCTGCTGAAGTACCTTTTGAGGAACTTGTCGGCGCGTTGCAACGCGGGTTGTGATGGGGCACATTTTAGTCAAGTGGCAGGGTTTTTTGTGACTATGCGTTGCAGTGGGAACACGCCTCCGTTGCCAAGAACCATTCCGTATATTTAGTGATAAAAATCTGCTCCAGGTCTTTGGCAGCATACCCTGCCCCTAAAAGAAATTACCTTTGAAGAGAGTCTACTCTCTTTTTGCTCCCATATAGGCTTATTCGTGTTTTCACTGTATGAGACTCGAGAAGGATAGTGAGCGGAAACTTATGGGCGCATTGCTGAAAAGGCTAACCGTTTTTGCGGGGCAGAACCCTGAAGTTTAGGCTAGAAGGCACACTGCAAAGAACAGCTCAGGTTAAATTGTTATCACTTCAAGTTCTTTAACGAGCTAACCATGGTCTAACCATGGTTGCATTCTGTGTTTCGCCTCCTTCCAAATGTAGCCTCTTCGGAAGTACTAGAGCCTACAGCATCGTGTTCAGCAGCTACATCACACCGCCTGAGATATAACGCTGCCATTAGGCGCTGGAATTAACCTTTTCACTTAACATAACCTATAGATGCGCCTCGTGTGGTATACTCCTCAGCTGCAGGCGCTGGTGTACGAGGCAGGGGGTTTCTGTTGAAAACAGGCGGCGCGTTCGTCTTTGCTTTCCCAATAAGGCGCCTAACACTGCGTTGCTTTCTCTATTGCGCCCGCTTAGCGGGTCGGCTGTCAATCATCAACCCGACTGCCATCTTTGCGTCCTTTCTTCACCGCTAATAGCCTACGTGTCATACGGTAGGTAGTCACGCACGGTACCTTGAGTAATATGAGGTTTGAGGTAAATGTTTGGAGAAATACGCGCACTTGTGATGCGATTCAGGCCGAAAAAACATTTTTAGCAGTCGCCTAGAGAAAGCGCGAGCATTTTTCTGCTTTCTTAAAAATTAAATTTTAGGGTAAATTAATTTACTCCCTTATACTATCCGTAAGTTACAAGCACCGGAATGCTCACAACGTGAAACTTAGTCGTACTTACATTTTCCTGCATGGCAGTACGTTTGTTGCAAAGCTCCGTGCAAAGTTCTGTGCCCCGAATAAAGCGCGCGACATCATTCTGTTCTTGAAAATGTTTAATGAAATGGCCCACGCAAACTTGGGAAGCCTACATAGCTGTTATTAGTATTATTAGCTGTACAAGTGTTTTGCTCATTTTTCTTTTTTTTCTGAAATACTAAAGATAAATCGGTGAAGATAAATTCATCCTCATGAAAACTGAGAAAGTCTTGCGCCATTAGACCATCCCTATACAACTTTTCGATATAAGATATTACGTTAACCTGACGGCTTAACGACGAGTTCGCCTAATCTAATTGTATCGACTAGTATAAAATTTTACGTACCGCGTCTTCTTCTAGTTGGAAGGCCATAGGTTCGCTCTCGCAAAGCATTCTATATCATGCATTTAACTCCTTACTCGCTTTTCGCGACGGCGATGTTCATGAGTGGTGAAAATACTTTATCGATAAAATGGCATTTCTATTTTTGTTACTTCCTTTTTCTGTTTAGAAACCAAACATTTTTATTGGCTTTAATGAGTAGCTAGGTGAAAAAGTTTCATCCTACTTAGGTAATTTTAATAACTGATTCATTCATTTCGAGATACTACCAGCCGCGGAGACATTGTAAAAATATGGGTACAGATAGAGAATTTGTACAAGTTGGGTTCAGTTTGAGCATACGGAATTTTACAGGAAACACAGAGGTGACACAATAAGTGGTAATATTATAACATACCTAGGCAATGGGTGCACAAACCAATATTTTAGAGAATAGAATAATGCAGAACAGATTTATTTCTCATACAACAGAAACACAAGTTTTGAGTGCACACATTTCATGCTGGTATTTATGTATACGCCATGAATCCATCAGAACCAATATATACAATATTTTCGTCGATAAGCGACTGCGTCTGCATTACCTTCAGCCACTTTTCTTTTTTTGAGTTACCGCCATGCATTTCCTTGTAATAGTTATATTTAATAAAAAACTTTAAAAAACGGGATAAAAACAGAATTTTAGCCTGTCTTTATTGTTATTATGTCGTCGCTACAGCACAGTAATTTACTGGTTTCTGGCAGTGCTTTGTTCCCCTTTACAGCAGCTGCAGGCATCAAAACAGGAGAGCCTTGCATTTGCAGTCCGGCTAAAAGAAGATTCTCACGATATCCTGAGAGAAGGAACAACAGGAGTGACAATCCACGTATAAATAGAAAAAAGAAATCTTTATACGCATACATTATTTACGAAGAAATGTCTCTTGCTCTCTTGCTGCTAATTTTCTGAGACTAATGGTTTTCTGCGACTAATGGTTTTCTGAGACTAATGGTGAGACTCTCTCGATCACGTGTTGCCGCCAACTTAATGCCTGTAGGCTTCTCGCAGAGACAACCGCGTATGTTGCACGCGCAAGACCACACTCAGTGGCAAGCAAATGAAATATCTGTCGCGACTGTTCCTCACTTTGGGACGTGAAACCAACATAAAACAAGCAACTGTTCCCGCCACTCCTGTTACTATGCAGAGCAGGCGCGAGGCTCTGCTCCGAATTGATCAGCGAAGTGCACCGAAGTGATCAAAGAAGGGTTCCATCATTACATGCAAGGAATTGCCATTTCCCCGAACTTATATATGTACCTTTTATATCTGGCTCTGTGATAGGGTTTGTGGTGGTTACTCGCTGAGCGGGCATGGCCCTATGAAATAGGAGCCTACAAATGCAAAAGCGCGAACCTTACCGGAGCACAGGACAGTACAAACATACTTACTCAATAAAGCAAGTTATCCAAACTATGGCCTTACGCATTAACATTCTAAACATATATTTTTTCGAGACGTAAACACAGCTGCTAAGAAGATAGTGACGTACAATCAAATGAGAAAACGCTGAGTGCACTTAAGTTTTCCTTAAGAATGAAGTCAGTGGCCATTAACAATGCATTAACAAGCAGTCAGAGTTAACTGGCAGTAATAGTTACTATCTATTCACTAATCTGTCATTAACATTGGTCTTACAGCTTCCGTGAATAAATTCTTGCTCCCGTTCCGCCGATAGGTTGCGCCCGCTCCTGCTGCGGGCAGGGTCGATACCATTATACCTATGTGAACAAAGCAGATACTGCTCTAACAACGAAGAAAAGATGCCGGCGTAGAAAGTCGTTGTTTTTCCCCAAAAAATTATTTTTAAAAAATCTCAAGGTAAATTTAAGGCGAGCGGAACCCTGAGAGCTCTGAGGGAGGAAATTGAGAATATTTGGGGGAGAAAACGACATTGGTCAGCACTTTTTGTCACATAGGAAGTTCAAGGATTGGTTCCAAGCTGAAGATAGAAGCGCATATAGCGTACTGCAAATCCGAACGATACCTTAGCAAACCTGAAAAGAAACTCAAAGTGGTGAGAAAAAAGCTACAGGATCCTAGAAACTATTCAAGAAAACTCGGCATTCCGAGAACCGGAATGTAGCTGTAGCATTTTCTAGTGAGCATGCTGACTGGCTGCTACAAGGTGCAGCGGAAAGGGCGGAGCCCAAATAATATGCAATTTTTTTTCGCGTAACAACTTTATGTAGTGTTCGTCTGCTGCGCTCAAAGTGTCTTAGGTCCGCTTGGTGAAGGACCACATGAAAACAAAACTGCGAAGAAGCATTCTTCTTCCACGGATAACACCATGAGCTTTTTGGGAACGCTTACGGCTCGAGAACTTCCATCTTGTCGAAGGCCTACCACCCCGAGGCACTTCACCCGTTTCAGGTAAATTCTCCTAGGGAAGTTTGAGAACGAGACTGCGCAATAAGCTTTAACGTTATTATTATCACCCGCGTCTACACCAGCCATTCGCACTTTATTTCACGGTGTGCTATGTTCTTGAGGGTGTCTAATGAACAACGAAAACTAAAAGGCCTTTGGGTGTCATTTGGTTCAGTAAACTTCACTTTAAAAAAATGGAATTATAACTGTTTGCCTAGAGCATCTTGACTGCCAAGTTCTAAGTGCCTCTGGCTTTATGAAGGAAATAAGAACAAATGAAGGGCATATAGTATAACACTAAAAAGCCTTACCAAAAATAGGGGCTTTTTAATGGGCATCACTTTTAATGTTTAATCCTCCACAGCGATTAGTAGCTGAAGAGTTAAGAACGCAGTCAGGAAAGAAAAAAATTCGGAATAAATAACAAATGTGTATAGCTAAATTGTTTCACCTCGCTTAAGCGACGGCAAAGCCCAGGAGAGCTACCGCCTCCGCTCCGCTGCGCTTCAGAGATCAGTGAGCCTGTGCGCGCAGCCCCATGGCTGTCTTGAAGTGTGCACTCGAGGCGTTGCTTGGTTTAAGCGCGGTACGGCCCGCAAGCGGCTGCTGCGAGTAGAGTGCGCTCGACGGTGGCTTCGTCTTACGCACTGCATATATCAGGCCAGCGAGCGGTTGCTCTTCAACTCCCCGAGCTGCTGGCTGGAGCCCTTGACGCAGGTTAGAGCCAGCGAAGAAGCTCTCGGCGCGTACCTCCCACGCGATATGAGAAACTCGCGCACGGATGAGTAGCGCATCTTCCGAAGAGAGTGACTGTGCGAGGAAGGAGCGTCGTTAATCACCCTCTTTTCCTAGCAGCCGAGAAATGCGCCCTGATGAAGAGGAATCTCGGAAGGCGCCGTGAAAATTGAGTATAGCGCCGTCGCTCACTTTCAACCAGCGCCTGTGTGTGTTCACGCATGAACACTCTGTGCGTGCTAACAAAGGCAGTGCGCGAGAAACACGTATGTGCGCTTTGCTCACACGCATTGCGCGAGGGCGCTACAGCGGAGCACGGGCGCGGGAAGAAAGTACGCTCAAATCCTCCTCCCGTATCTCCCGTTCCTTTTCGCTGATGTCCCCAGTGGGCCGACGCTGCGGTCCTACTATGCCTGCGGTGAAGCCGACGGGGCAACAAAACGGTAGCAAGTGTCAGAGAGACGAGAAACATTTTCATTCTGCCTTCCTGCAGCCATGCAAGAGGGATGCCCTCTGGTCTGGGACTCTCTCTCCTGTGCCACAGCCTCCAGGGTTTTTGTTCGTCTGCCTCAAGCCTACCCTGTTGACGACGCTTCCATTCCCTACCTCTCTAAAACCTACCCCGCACTGCGGGGGACACTTCACCTTACGTCCCCTCCGTTTCCTCGTTGGGTACACTTTTCTTCTTATTCTTCACGGAGGTTGAGGCACAGGGATGCCCGAAAAGTTGCTGTGTCTGTTTTTGTTCCCGTCTTGCCGGCAATGGGCTGGAATCCGGGCTATGTGGCCTTATACGAGCTCGGCGCCACTAGCCGGGTACAGCCTTTGCTTAAGCCTGGCGCTGGTAAACAAATAGCACAAATAGTGACGGAGGCTGTTGTGGCATCGGCATACTTGTGTTTGCTGTGGTGGCTGCATGTGACAACCGGTAGGAACGAACTCCCGGCCATAGCATTATGCAGCAAGTGAAGGCAAGGAGGTGTGATATAAAAAGAAAGAAACATTTAAGCATAACTTCGGTCTCTGCATTCTTATGTGACGACGCGTTCCACGTAGGTGTCTTTATGCCCCTTCTGTCGTGCGTTTTGATGAGCTTGTGCATTCTCCCTAACTATCCAACTTTTTTCTGTTCTTACCACGTGCACAGGAACAGCATTCCCGAGGATCCTGCCTATACCTCTCCCATTTGCCCATCTAGGGATTCGGCAAGGCTCAACCTCAAAGGCTTTCGTTGGGTTCCAACTTTATCCTGCGTAGTCCCAGTAGACCCGTGCTGTGGCACATTTACTATGTTGTGGCCGCGACTATGCTTAACGTGCTGCAGACATCAGCCACCACTGGTTCTCTGAGTCATTGTTGGGTGGCTTCTTTGGTGCGTAGCCGATTCAACTGAATTTATTTGTAATAATATGAGGCTAATAGCAATTAAGGTCAACGCAAGGAAAGAAGCGCACAGGACAATCCCTTTGTCGCACAATCATGCAGAGGAGAATCGTTCATATGCAACGAGTGGTTGGTGTTTGTATTAAAGGGCACCTGAACATGTTCGGAAATTTCGAATAAGCTAGTCTTGAGCGTAGATATGGTCGTTACCATAGTGCCTGAAAAATGTCAGAGACAACAGCACATTATAATCACCAATCCACATGAAGATATTTTCCTCAGAAAAACTGGCAAACGGCCGCCTGATGCCATTGGTCCGGCGACCGGTGGCTGTTCGCCGTCGATCAAGCTGTCTTATAGTTGGATACAACTCAAGCACGAAGCGGCATTTCGCCGACAAAAAACCCCCTTCCAGCCAATGGCTGGAAGAAGGTCTCTCCATGACGCTGATGGCACAAATATTTATTTCGGAGTATACATGCACATGCTTTGAGATATATAGTTTTTATATGTGAAGCATCGTTTAAATTCTTCTTAAAAAATAAGAAATGTAGAGCAAAATCGGCACTTGTAAATGGCCTTGAGAGATTATATGAACGGGAGTTAATACAAAGCACTGCGAACTAATGTCGCAATTGGAAACTCTGCCACAATTTTCCTTAATTTTAGTGCATACCTAATAAGCTCGCAAAGACTGCCATATTTCTGCCGCTGCTAACGCATTCTCCTAGTTGATGCATGCGATGTGCATATCTGGTTAATTTAACCGCTGATGGAAACAAAGCAATTCCTTGTGTTTTATAGAGCTTAATGCAAGCAGCACAACTAGGGAAGCAGATTACGCCCTTTAAAGGATATTAGGAAGTTCAGTAAAACCAGCACGTTGAGCCTCACTCGAAGGTGAAAGACAAGTAAAAAATAAATTAGAATTTTGAAGCAAAAGTTGTCTGTAGCCCGCAAATTACTATTTATTTGAGAGGGTTGAAAAAAATTATTTCAAGCCAGCCAGCTAAGTCACTTAGTACATAATTATTAAACCTTCACTCTTAAGTGTTTCCTCTCGGAGAATTTAACGAAGTCCGCTACTTCCATTAAGTTTTTAACGCGATAGCTTTAAAGGCTCTGTTCAACAGAAAATCCGGTGTCGGCATTGTAGGCGTCAGCGTTGTGAGCGAAAAAACACGCGCATGGATCTGGCAGGTGCTCCCCAGAGAGACACCTGGTATGCTTGTGGACCACCTAGGTCACGTGACCTTGCGGCCTCATAACAACCTGCCAACCGGATAGCGAGCAAATGCCCACCATGGCAGGCGGCAGTTGCACTAGTAACTTTTCGCTGGAGAAGAGAAACTTGTACCCCACAAGGCTCACGGCTGGGTGCACCTGCCATCGCAGGGCAGAAATGGATCGCTTAATTGATGCACCACTGCGCCAGGAGAGGTATGAGGACTCCCAGGGATCAATGATTGCAAAGTAGAGAATGACCTTCTGCATATATGAGAATCAACCAATTACGCTATGGCGGCAGGCTCTTAAGGCGGAGGTTAAGGGTCCCCTCCAATTATACTTTCTGTTTAATGGTCTTTCTAGTGGTCGGTCGGAGCCAGGAAGTTCAGTTGTGTTTATGCTTTGCAAATAAAAATCGCGAAATCCGTACCCCAGCATGCAGTGTCAAGTAACGTTTTCTAAGTCACAGTGTAAGTGCTTAAGAAGTTTACGGTGGTCATCCATGTGTACCCCCTTTTTCATGCACTCATTCTCTTTGCCTGCTTGCGATTCGCTGCTTTTTAATCACGTAGTGTAAGTCTGCGCAATTATTTGAACCTTGACACTGCGTTTTGACTGTTGTATGATAACAGGAAACATTTCCATGCAACTTTCAACAACAAATGGAAGTCGTTGCAAGGTAATGCAAGGTATTAACATCAAAAGCAGTAATACTTCCATGCAAAAAAGAAAACGAAGTCGAGTAAGTCCAAGAAAAACTGAGTGCATAACGTGCTTCGTTAGGGGTACGGTGTTAGAATATCAAGTCGTCTCGTCCTTACAGTTACAAAGCCGACCTAATTTGATGCAGTTGACGAAGTTAGAAGTTAGTCGCCGGGAAGCAAATAGAAAACCTTTGCTTAGCTCGTTTGTAAAGTAATTGCGTTAAGTGCGAATGTTAGAGAGTATGCATAGGCCTCCCCTTTTTACTAACGTGTGGTAACGTGCACGGTACTATCAAATAACTGCGGCGTGCTAAAATTTTTTATCTCTGTGCTGCGGAGCATATACTCCACCGTGAACTTTTTATTTTTGTCTTTGGTCCGGAGCCTCAGTTCATCTGGCAAACAAAACCAACAAGCTGCAGTTATGAGACATTCATTAAAATAGCAGAGACAATAAAAAAGTGCCGCTCAGTTCGGTTTGGAAATTTGATCGGAGGCTCCCTGCATGTGGCTGGTGAAGTGAAAGAAAGCAGTGTCTCGTCCGTTACTAACAGTGCACTGGACTGGAAATTTGCATTTAGAAAGCATTCTGCGACTGTAACTGAATTCAATCCAACCCCCGCTTCTTTTTGCTTATGTCTGTTCTTGTATATTAGGCGTATATTTGTTCTCCCGTCTCTGAGGATATAAAATTGCAAATCCTAAAAAAAAAGGTAGAAATGATACGCCAGGTCCCGGCGTATGCAGCCGGCGGCCCGATCTTCATTTTGCGGAACTTCCTATTCTAGGAGAGAAGTGCGCAGGTAAACAAATAGAGCTTTACAATGCAGTATGAATTTCTATTTTGACCTGGTGCTCTCGCTGAAACTGTAGGAGAAAAAAACATTAGAGATGCTTAATGATCTAAGAGAAAAGTTCATGAGATAAACTAAACGTGTGATATCTCCCGCCTAAGTACAAAAACATTTACAGACCAGCGCTTGTACCTAAAACCAGCTGCTCATTGTGTGACCAAGAAATAAAAATGCATTGTAATAAGCAGTAGTCCTGAGAATTTGTGGACTAAAATTTATTGCAATAAAAACGAATAACATAGGTGCTATTTACAGATACAGAACACTATTCACACAAGGTGCGAAGACGTACAAAGTTTGCAGAAATGGAGCACAACATTGCGGCTGCCACAAATGACAGACGGTAAAACTCGATTTCGGAGATCAGAAAATATAAGCTCATCAATGCGGAGGATTTCATAGGCATTTAACAATAGTTAATGGTTTCCCAGCTTTTCACATAAATATTTATTAGGCCTCAGATCAACTGGAAATTTACTGCAAACTACAGCCCCAACATATTCAATAAGTCGCTCACCATATGCAGTTTTAGTAAGAAGAAGATCCAAATTGTTGAGAATGCAGTTACTTGTGTACTGTAATTGCTAATTAAGGAGACAGGAAATGGATGACTGTTTTTTATTACGATATGTGTGCAACGTGACATTTTTTTCTTCATGTGATCAAATGCTTACAGATTCAGCTTGTGAAACAGAGGCGTACTGTGTCCAATATATTTCGTGGATTTCATTATTCTAATTGCATGCATTTCCAATTATCTGATAGGATTAAGATAAGTAGTGTAAGCCCAGCCCCGGCATTTTAAACAATATGATGAATAGCTACTCACAAATTAAAAGTATAAGATACGTAAAGTGTTAGTGTCGCAGTTTATCGTTTGCAAATGTATAGAAATTGAACAGAATACATTAGGCAGGCTACCCTACGCAGCTCAGTACATAGAGGAGCTAAATGTATGTTCCTGTTCCAGGACTTATCAGCATCAAGAAGAATTCCAAGGTATTTAATAGAGTACAAACATTCTGTGCGAGGCAAGTACAATAATCACACGTAGGTAAATAATTGTGCAAAAACAGATGTTGAAATGGGCGCTTGCTTATCAGGACTGTGAAAACAAACCAGCTAGATTTCGCGCTTATAACGTTAAGGTAAAATTCAAGATTTCGTGGTCATAGTTATGATGATGTGTAATTAGTAGGGTGTCATATGCGTATTGTAAAACCCTACTCTGGTGTGTTGTAGTAATAAGATCCTTTATATAAACATTAAAAAACAATGATGCTAAAAAAGAACCCTGCGAAACAATTGGTTCACTTTGAATTACTCCTAATGCTACGATGTATGCATGATTTGTGAGGTAATTCCATAAGGAGAGACAGGAGTGCACCTCGAAGGCCGTAATGGTACAACTCCTCGCGCAGTATACCGTATTTAACACTGTCAAACGCTTTAGAGGCGACTAAAAACAGAGAGCATGAAACATTCAGAGTTTTCAAATGTGGTATTTAGGACGTCTCAAACCAACTAAAGCAAGCTGTGTTCCTCTTCCTCGAAAAAAGCCGAACTGATGGTTAGAAAAAACGTCATTAGCCTCAACGAAGATATACATATAGAATGTAAATATGTTTTTCTAGGATACGATCAACAGCTAAAAGGATCTATATACCTCGATAGTTTTCCACTCTGCTTTTAACAGCGTAATCGTCCACACACGGCCGGACTGGAGCTGAAGCGTCGCGTTTGCCGCCAGTCTAGTCCGGCCATGGTACACACTGTTGTCTTTCTCTTTTTTTTCTGCATCAGAATCTTCGGAAATGATACGCTGCTTTCAAAGAAGCCAGTGTTGACATTTTTCACTTGTTTGCTCTCTATGAGGTCCAGAATAATTTGACGGTCTACAAAACAAACAAATTTCAGGCAGCCAGTGTGGTAACTGCGGATCAACGATTTGGTACGTGACGAAAACGGCAATTTGTTACGCCCGGACGGGTGATCTTGTTGGCAAATAAAACTCTATGTGCCCGCTGTGACTTTATCTGTCTGTCAGCACATCATTCAAGATAGACATCTCCACAAGTGCCTTCTTTGGTGGATACCTTCGCGGATCACCATACAGGGGCTCGAGCAGAGGCGTGGAAGGCATTGACGCAGCCTATCACTGTGTCGCGCAAATCTAGAGGTTATGACTACTGCTGACGCTAACTGTGTGAAGCACAACTGAGTAGTCTGAGCACTCAAGGATCAACTATTAAGCTATACCGACACAGTGGCAGCATATGTTATTAGTGCGTTGCGTCCAACAGTAAGGTGGCAGTCTGGGCATGTTGGGGATTCATGATGGAAATGTACAGCCCAAAGATAGACGAGAATACAAGGAAGACACGTGGAATACACGAGGGCTGACTTACAACAGTTTATTTTGAAACTCGGACCAGTATATATAGCTGAAAAAGCCTCGTGTTTCCTGTGTCTTCCTTGTGTCCTCGTCTTTCTTTCCGCCGTACGTTTCCACCTCCATAAGTGCCCGTTAAACGCACAAAAGGCTGTTGGCTAGTATGTGTGTAACAGATTCTTTATACTCTCGAACACTGAGCACAAACCATGTTTGTTTGTTTTTGTTTTCTGCTTTTCCAGCTGCGAGCCCTTGTGCATGCATTGCAGCCGGAGCCACGGGATATTGCAACAAAAAAAAATATGTTTACGTTCGTTGATAAAATTGCAATGTTCAGCGAAAGCTAACATAAACGCTGTGAATCTTTAATTTATACTCTTCGATTTACAACGCTCGCTTAATCTTTTCCTTCATGATACAGTCCCTATGTCCACCTGGACCGTACCATTACTGCTATTGCACCTTCCCTTATCTGTGGTTTAAGCAGAGCGAGAACGCTGTTGCCCCGAGCTACATGGCATGACGCAAAAGTAGTCAATTTAATGCAAAAAGCCATTCTTGAGCTTCACTTCACAGTCAAGACGCTGCGAGCTACCTCTCTTATAATTAAATTAAAAAAATTAATAAAGAATAAAGAAATAAAGAATAAAGAAATAAAGAAATTAAAAAAAAATAGACAAAATTTCCCATTCACCTGGGTTTTCTGTGACTGTTGGTTTGCTTAATATGTTTGTCAAACGAGCCCCTCATTTCATTTGTTTGTCTGCTAATAGCTTAACGGGGGTCTCTGTTCTGGCAGTCTTGATGCCATAGATAGCATAAGAGGGCTCTCGCACAGTTTCTGCTCTCGCCATTAGATGACGTTCTACGTCACACTTGCGGTATTACAGGACGTGCTACGTCCACCGCTATGGACGAGGGTGGCGCTGGTGAACACTCTTAAGGTTCGCTTACACGCAAAACATAAATACCCACGAAAGCAGCAGATTAGACCGCCGTCGCCGTAGCTCAGTTGGTAAAAGCACCGGACGCGATATTCGGAGGTCGTGGTTTCGGATCCCTCCGGCGGCATGGTTGTTATTTCTGCTGGTTTATCAGTAATTTTCTTTAAAGGCAATTGATTGGCACTAGAAATTAAAAAAAATAGACAAAGTTCCCCATGCACCTGGGTTTTCTGTGACTGTTGGTTTCCGGCATCTGCCATCGATACTGAAGCACCTGAGCTGGGGCAGCGGAAATAAAGGACAGCAGGTAGAATGAAGAAATGAAATGAAAGAGGTGAGGGGACACGAAAAGATGATAAAGGGGGAGGTAATATACACAAACTATTTGCACAATAAGAAATGTGTTCAGGTTGTGCGCGTGATTAGTTCATAATGGAGCAATAAAAGCACACGCGCACAGCACTGTGTTGGCTACAACTGGAGCGGGGCGTCCAGTTGTTAATCGTCCAAGGTAGAACCCGCGGACCGTTCGGTCACTGCTTGTGAGTACCTGGCGGAGAACCGACGGGACGTCAAGCCCGTCTATTCGAGGAACGCACAGAGGCACACCAAAATTCGCTCACGGGTGCGCGCACTGCCCTGCGGCCACAATAGCGTCTTGAGGGAGTCTGGTAGTATGCCCTGCACCCTATAGGCCGCAAGCATATCGCGACGAGCATCGGCACACGCGGCACAGTGAAGGAGCAGGTGATCTAGTGATTCCACTGCACCGCATCCGTCACACACATCACTCGTCGCGATTCCGTGACGCACCCGTCGTTACCCGGGCCACACGCAGCCAATGCGCGCGCGGAGGATCATTGCACGTTGTGACCGTGTAAGTGCGCGACAGCCGTTGATGCTGTCGATGCGCTCACCTCCCGCGATGCGTGGGTCGGGGTGCTGCTTTCGGAGATGGTCGTGGATGGCCGCACGCACGTCCTCTAGCGCAAGGGGCAGATCGCTGGCAGGGAGTTGGTGTGCAGGAGTCGCGAGGTCGTCAGCTTCTTCGTTGCCGGCGATGCCGCAGTGACCGGGCACCCACTGTGCACGCACGGCACATCCTCTCTGCGCGAGGCGCTCGATGCTCCAGCGAATGTTCCGCACTTTTGAGGTATCGCGGCCGTTAGATTGCACGCGGATGAGGACGGCGCGGGAGTCGCACAGCAGAGCCCTCCTGGGCGGAGGAGGGCAGAGGGTGAGCAGCAGGTCCAGCCCGAGCCGGATCCCCATCAACTCCGCCGTGGTGCAGGAGCCCAGGAAAGTTGCGTGTTGCTGGCTGTGCAGTCGCAGGGCGTGGATGGTAGTCGCCGCTGCAAGGGAGCAGCTGTCGCGGGCCACTGACCCCTGAGAGGGGTGTGCTGTGCAGATGACGGAAGGAAAAAAAACAGGAGTATAAAACCCCGTAGAGAGGCCACGCAATTTTATTAATTTATCTTTCAGTTTAAAATCACTGAGATTGCGTTTACACACATTGGCGCTTCACTTACAAACAGTGCTCAAGACGGAAAGAAAATTTTCCACGTGAAATCGGTCTTGTATGAACCATCTGTATCTAGAACACTCAGAAGTATATTGCAAGGCGAACTGATCCGGGTGAAGCAACCAGGCGAAAAAAAATTCCATGCCTGCATTCTCTGCACAGTGCCCAGGAATCAGCGCCATGTGCGTAGAAGTAGAAAAGGAGGGCTAGGGAATCAACGGGCGGAGCATTTTTTAAGGACCCTTAAATCTTTTCCATACCGTGGAAAATCTGCATTATGCGTGCGTATGGGGAACTTGCGCTGAAGTTTGCGGTGTCGATTGCAGCGCCATAGCACACTGCCTGGCGAGAAGAGCAAGCAGTTTTGCGTAGTACTCTTAGTACTTTTCCTCGCCACCTTCAGGCGCTTATTGGCGTGAGCCTCCGCGCTCTGTCGAAGGCGCACGTGCCGTGCGTCAGCTATCTGGGCTACGCCGAGAGAAGCTAGGCAATGAATGCTGCCAGCTAAACTCTGGTATCTAATCGCGAGGAATGTGTTCTCGCGTTTGCAGTGGCCCAAGCGGCTGACAAAAGCAGTTTTGAGTCACCGAATGGAACAATTGCAGTGCCACCTTGGCAGCGCAGGTTCCCCATAGCGGACAGCGCAGAGAAAAAGTGGAAGGTGTTTACACCCTATTAATGCGCGAATCCTACAGCCTAAAAACCAGCAGGCACTTCATTGGCCAGTGCAATTTAACTCATTGTTTACAATTTAATAAACCGCGGGTTCGATCCTGGTCGCGGCGGTCGCATTTCGATGGAGGCGAAATTCTAGAGGCCTGTGTACTGTGCGATGTCAGTGCACGTTAGAACCCCAGCTGGTCAAAATTTCCGGAGCCCTTCACTACGGCATCCCTCATAGCTTGAGTCGTTTTGGGACGTTAAACCCCACAAACCAAACCAAACAATTTAATAAAAGCTCTTTTACCAAGCACCATGATTTTAAAGAAATTCATCTCACAAAGGCTGGCTTTTGAGAGTGCCAAAGGAGTTATTGAGTTTCTGGAGACCTTTTGCAACAGAAGCATGCTCGTCCCTTCGACAATATGAAACGACTGTTATCTGATTCTGTTGAAACGTAGCGTGAATAAAAGTCACCGGAGTCTCCTTTGATATACTCTGATCAAGAACTGACGTCAGGCAAAAAAGAAGCTGTGAATGTATCTTTCATACGATGGCACCTCCTATCACCAACATCCCGTGAGCTCGAACAAAAGAAAGTGCCTCTCAACTCCATCAGTGCAGGCGCTGCCGAAGTACAGCCAGCATGGAGAGCGAGGCGGGCCACAACAAACTAAGGTATCTCCTACATAGCCCGGTGGCTCGGAAACAGCAAGACGCGTATCGCTTGTAGCAGCAGATGTAGCGAGAGCAACTTCAGGAGCAGTAGAGAAGAAGTGCACGCCCGGAAAAAGGTTGGGGGCAAACGGGTCACACCGCCCGATCTCTCGCTGCGGGTCGTCTCTTCACGTCTTCACACTATCGAACATTTTAATGTTTTCTTTTTTTCCTTTCCTATGGAGTCATTCTTTACGAGATCATGCCGCGCTCCACTTCTTCGGCCCCGGCATTTTGTGCGTGAGTGTTGGCAACGGACAAGGCCCCGCCAAGGCTGACGACAAGATGGAAGGCAAACACGGAGGCGAGTGCTGAGCTGCGTGGGAACACTTCAAGAAAACCGCGCCGGCGGCGGTCGTGCAAAGCGATGCGCAGTATCACTTGGCGGAGTAGAAGCGGGGTATTGTGTAGAACAATGTGCGCGCCCTAGACAACGCCGAACTCGCGAGGTGGCTCGATGCATGTGTTGCCTGCACGCTTCCCATCTCGTACGAAGACCTGAGAAGAGCTGTGTCGTTTTTCGCGCCGCTGGAGAGGAAGGCTGCTGCAGCACCGGTGTCGAGCCTCTCCAACGATAGTGCGGGCGTCTCCGCCGGCGTGCCACTATTTCCCGGCAATGTCAAGACTGAACTTGCCCTATTGAACTATTCCACTGCTTTTTTTTTTTGCCAGCATCGGCGGCATCCTTCTGGGTATTCCTCGATCCTCATCCCGATATTTCATCACTTTGCTGCCGCTCTTCCTCGCCACCGCTTTCGCCAACCGAATATGGTTTGCCGTGCGGGCTCGCGACTATGCCACCGCACAGTTGACTGTATTGCTACATAAGGACTTCCGACTTACAGGCTGGGGCATGGGCGCGACTTCGGAGTTATCGGCGGCGAACGATTGTATGCCCCTATAATGGCTGCCGGGTTTTCTCGTGCGCGCCGCATTCTTGGGGCAAGGCCAATCCCCGAGCATTTGCCGGGGAAGGTGCCGAGAGCGCGCGTTTGCTGCCCGCACTTCGCTGCTTGGAACCAGAAGTCCAGCGGCAAGGCACAACGGGTTCTGTGCGCCTGCCGCGGAAGGTGACGAGAGCAAGCGGCTGCAACCGCTCGCGCCGCTTGCCGGATCACGAAGAGACTCTGTCCGGTCCTACAGAATTCCGCGTAACCTGAGAGGTGGCGCTCCCGTCGCCGTTTACTTTCCCCTGTGAGGGAGACTTCCCTCCTCGCCCAGCCGGTGCTGTCCGACGCACACCGATGGAGATGGTCGGCCGCGTAGAAATGGAGTGGGGAAACAGGTTTTCACAAGGTGCGTCCCTCTTTGTCGACGGCCACTCACGTTCTGGGATGCAGCGCCTTTTTATCGACAGCGTTTTATCGAAGGCCGATGGGCGGAGTGACGGCCGGCACGGAATGCCGACCTCTTCCTCAAGTCTGACAAAGTTGTTGCACGCAAGGGAGCTCTTCTTATAAGCCTTCTCCTCCGCCTTCCACCTCTTCCCAACCTGTCGCTGCGCCTTGTCAGCTCTATGCAGTGTTCATTATTCTTTTCTTGGACGCCAGCCGACTTACTTTTTTGGATGTGCTCGAAAAAGCCACAGCACGTAGCCAGCTGCACCTTGGGCCCGATCGTGGCAGCGGAGGGCTGCGCAAATATTTCGTCGCATTCAAACCCAAAGGAAGGGCCGAAAACAGAATAAACAGCTTCGAAAGCAACCTGATGCGAAGGCGAAGAAACAGGGGGGAAGAAATAGGAAAAAGGTAGCTGCTGGCGTTTGACAATGGCTCTAAAAAGCGTCCCAGAATCCCGTCTTTCAGCTCCATGCACGCACTGCGGCGGGCCGCACGAGCCTGGTACCTGCGCGAGCAAGCCCCGCTGCATTAGACAGTTTTAGCTGTGCGTATGCAACGGCTTAGCGTACGCAAGGAATTTGCGGGGACGGTAGTGCGCATGCACAGAACGCAAGCGCAAGCCCTGCGTCTTGCGTGCGTACGCTAGCCAGCGGACTTTGCGTTGCGGCGTTTACGTGGCTTGCGTACGCTAACGTTGACAAGATGGCGGCGCCCAGCTCGGCCGCTTTGGAATAAATACATGTGACCGCTGGATTCTCCGACGCAATAGCTCGCTCAAATGGTAGCGGTTCGCTTTTATTTCGCCTACTCTTGCCCACACGTAGCGGTATAAGCGATAACTAACCCCTCTTTTTCAGATAATTTGGCGATTTTCAAACTCCTAGGCCTAACTAAATGCAGTGTGTTTTCCTCGTAGCAACGCCACCTGGCGAGGCAGTTTTCTAGCTTTTAGCCAGTTCTTACATTTTCTTCGGCTTGCGTAGTTTTTCTTCTTGGAACAAAAAAAGGCTCCTAATGCACTCACTCTAGTTATAAGTAATTACGGATGAAATTTTCTTGAACCGAGCGTTGATGTGCTTTGACGTCTTGTCACTAGATGGAGCTACGTGCGCCTGAAGGACGCTACGGCTCGGCCAGCTAAAACTATACTTCAGAGCGGACACCGTAACGCACGCAGTGCCGTGGCGATTTGCGTACGCACAGCTAAAACTGTCTATTAACTTCGGGGGGGGGGGGGGGGACATGCGGCCGTGGACCCGGCGTGCCCGCACTGGCAGCGAGAGCGCCACGTGGCCACTTTAATGGCCACATCCATGGCACCAATATCCAGGCGGGTGGTCCAAGCCGTCGTCCAGGCTTAAACAGCGGCCCAGCCAAGCAGCTCTGAAAGAACAAAGAAACGACGCATTGTCAGACACAAACAAGCATTTATTGCTACAACAACAATAGCGCCAGCTAACAACAAAATACGCTAGAGAATCGAGATCGTCCGACTCACCAGCAAGGTTACGAGCGAATGTTCGCCCACGTTAGGGCAAGGGGTACTCCGAAGCCGGACGGGACGAGATACGGGAGCAAGTCTCCCCGCCACTTCCTCGTCCCGCTGGTGAAGAGCGGAGCCCCCAAAAAAAACCAGCCGAAGAGTGATGCTGTGGGCTACATTCCGCGCTTGCGCAAGCAGTCTCTGTGGCGCCCTCCCTTGTCAGTTAAGGTAACTAAGCAAGGAATGCGCCCCTCTCTTGAGGCGATGCTGTTGCTGCAGGGTGCATCTCGGGAAAGCCTACAAAGAGGATGGCAGGGCAAGTCCCATACAACTTAATGAACATCTTAACCACACATCAGTGACACATGCATCAGCATCGCGCTAAAGACTTTCGCCTCATCGCGCCTTAGGTCAAGAAAGTTCCCTGAATTTTTGCCGTTACAATGTTCTAGGCTTGCCACGCGTCGTTTCTGCTTCTGAGGGCCGTCCTTTCCGGCGTTAAAATAGAACGAGCCTTCGCCGAAGCAAGAAGCAGCTCTCCATCTTAATGAAACTGATTTTGAGACTAATATTTAAGTTTTCCTGCTAGCTTACTGCCCCAACGCAATTCCTCTTATTAATATATTACTAGAGCATAAACGCAAATAATTACATTGAACATGCCGAAAAGGTAACTAAATACATGTAATTTTATTACAGTAGTTCTATTACGGCCGTGTTTGTCCTATATACTAAGAAGTTTTCGGCGGAGATTTGATCAGACGGCCCGCCCTATACACAACACGCTAGTAGTTTTATAAGAGATGGGCAGAAAAAACCTTCCAGCGGCGTTACGGGAGTGAGAAATTCGCCGAAATCGTCGTCATTTGTGTGGCATGGCAAGACGGCAACGCTGACCTTGATTCAATTGGCCGTCGTTGTCAATCTCAACTCCATCTTGGGATCGTTCCTGAGGTACGTGTCTCCCTAATAACGCATTCTGGGAACGTATCGAGTCCAGGGGACCAGGGCTGCGAGTCTATGCCACAGTCTCGATAAGGGCACTCTCTCATCCTCCTCCTCCATTTCCGACCCCCTTTTCGTTCACCCCTTGGTGGTGGTAGTTACTTGGGGCAGTCACGTACGGCATTCGTCTGTGAGAAGCTATCACGTCGTGCTCACTGAGAAGGAAGTGTCTCCACGACGCCACCCGAATTCGCTCTGGAAAACCGGAAAAGCGACCACTCGAGTGCATGCGTAGTCCCGCGGGGAGGTTTTGAAGGAACGTGCCAAGACAGCGACTAGACGGTGGTGCTAAGTTCGCCAGCGGCCGAATTAAAAGAGCACTAAGAAGCTTTATATGTGACCGAACCACTGGGCCGTACCTGCCGACTATTAGACTAGCGCTGTTCACATTCGATGAAGGTGATGAGTGTAAGAAGGTGACGAGTGTTTGACCGTCCTTCTCTTTGCTGTATTTTGCTCACAGTTTCTGAGCTTTCTAATGGTCCTAAATTACAAGAAAAAAGGGGGAGATGGAATGTTCCATGAGACGGAGTTAGGCGGGAAGGCGAAAAAATGTGCGCCTCACATTTTCATGGAGAATTTGATATATTTTACTCTAATTTCTTCAGGTGACAGTGAAACAGTGGCAGTTGATCGGCGTGGCTCATATTCAATTCAATTCAATTCTTTTTTATTATCATTTCTTCAGTACAGTACATAACATCACTGTCTGGATCCTTAGCCAAAGGCTAGTTATGGATCCATGCAATAAAAGCAAAGAGATTAGTGAGGACAAATGATTTCTACTGCATGCCAAAATAATACACATAAGAATGGTGGAAAAATGCAAAGCGTACAAGCAAGATGGTTCAAATTACAGAAATACAAGAGGGCTCATGACAAAAAAAAAAAAAAACATATGAAGACAGGAACAGCATTTTTTATACAAAATAAACGCAGTTGCCTTAGAAGTGATTATTCAATGACATATGAATGGCAAACCCAACATAGACACTACAGAGAATAATAAGAGACAATCACTAAGCGATTTGCATTGTAAATCAGGTAATTATTTGTGACAGAAAAAAGGTCTTTAGTGAAATATAAGGATTGGACGTTGCAAAGACTGCACAGGGGATTTCATTCCAAGTTTTTACCCCTTGATACTCGAAGCGGCGCTGGCCATAGTCATTGCGAGATGTAGGAACCAGAAATCTTCCCTGTGCTGCTGAAAGGCTGTTAGTTGGGGCTCTATGGAATGTGTTCAAAGGAAAGGGGGAGGTGCCGGGGAGGACTCTTAGTACGAGTAGTGCAACGCGAAAATCTCGAAGCTGCAATGCCGGCATTATTTGGAGTCTAAAAAACAAAGGGCGAGAAGGCGTATATGGTGTTGTGCAAGTCAATATTCTCAGTGCCCGCTTCTGCAGGCGTAAAACAGGTTCAATGTAAGTGATGTAAGTGAACCCCCATGATTCTATACAGTAAGTTAATTGGGACTGAAAGAAGCTAAAGTATATTGTTTTTAGTGTGTGTATTTCGAAATGTCGCCGAGCTTTGGCCAGAACGAAACAGGCATAAGATAGTTTGCTACGCAATTTTTCGATATGCGGTTTCCAGTTTAATGCAGCGGCTAAGGTTACACCCAAGTACTGAATAGTCTTAACTTCTTCAATTTCTTTATCTCCTATCGTTATTGCGGAGCAGGTATTCTGGTATTTTTTATAAGGGGATGCAAATATAATATATTTAGTCTTGCCTATGTTCAAAGTGAGTCTATTTGTTAAAAACCATTTATTGACTATCTGAAGTTCTGAGTTTAAAGTATGCTTGGCTGTTTCAACGGAATTAGCGGTCACCAACAATGAGGTGTCGTCGGCGTACATAATGGCACGGGTATTTATTAGGCAATCGGGTAAGTTGTTTATGTAAAGCGTAAAAAGTATAGGCCCCAGTACTGAGCCCTGCGGAACACCTACGGAAATAGAACGCGAACTTGACGCGTGTTCGTCAATAATAACACACTGCCGTCGCCCAGTTAAATAGCTTCTAAAGAAATCGACTGATACACCTCTGAACCCATATCGTTCTAGTTTCTTGCATAAAATATCGAGATCCACAGTGTCGAATGCCTTCTTAATATCCAGGAATACACCAACAGAAATATTGTTATTATTGAGTGCTTCATTGATTGAGTCAGTTATAGAAAGCACAGCCGTGGTGGTCGATCTAAATTTCTGAAAACCATGTTGGGACGTTGACAGAATTGCATTTTTAGTCAGGAATTGCGTAATTCTTTTAGCCAATAGTTTTTCAAACAGAGTGTTGATACAGCTAAGGATTGAGATCGGCCTATAGTTTCCGAGTTCATTAGGATTCCCACTTTTGTAGATAGGGACTACCTTGGTGAGCTTCAAAATATCAGGATAGATGCCGGACAGAAACGCTTTATTAAATAAAGATGCTAAGGTGGCAGCTAGGACGCCACTGTTGTTTTTAATTATGGAAACCGGAATACCATCGAGACCCGTGGCCTTAGTAGCATCCATTGAATTAAGTGCACTCATTACTTCGTCACTGCTTATTTCTATAAAACCGAAGGTCTTTTCAAGATACTCAGGCAGAGAAGGTTCGTCTGTGAGACCCATACTTAAACGTAAATCAGCACCCACTGAGCAGAAATGATCGTTAAACTGATCTGATAGCAGGTGTTTATCTGGGGAAAGGGCCAGGTCAGGAAGTATTCAGTTTGATGGAGTAGGCTGAATTATCGAGTTCACTGTAGCCCAGAGTTTCTTAGAATTGCCGGCGCATGCGTTTATTTGGTTACTAAAATATAGCTTCTTCTGTACACGCATGGTAGCAACAGCTTTATTTCTATGAATCTTATACTGAGCACTATAATAGGCGTTCCCTCTGTTTTGTTTCATTTTGGTGTGCCAGTGGTCGCGCGTTTTTATCATATTTAGCACAGCTATTGTCATCCAAGGGCACACTGGATGTGTATAGTACGTTTTTTTTTCTGCGTAAAACTACAATCATTTATCACAGCTTTAATTCTATCGACAAGGCTGCAGCAGTGTTCATTGGCATTCATATCGGCGAGGTCTGCAAAGCTCATTTCAGAGAGCCTGAGTGCGCATTTTTGATAGTCAATTTTCTTCCTAAGCTCGCATGTGCTGTCAGAAGTTCTACGGCTATCTCTATCGTCTACGCGGTATAAGAAGGCAATCGCGAAGTGATCTGCCACTGCTGTATCATATGCCCCAGCCAAATAACAAGGTGGCACGAAATTGCATATCACATGGTCGAGGCATGTCGAGCTGGAACCTGCGATTCGGGTCGGAGTAGAGATAAGATTCGTAAATCCATATGAAAATAACAGGTCAGTGTATTCGCTGTGGTTGGCACCTAAAGTATCAATATTAGTATCGCCGACGATGATTGTTTTTTTGTTCTTATCGGTTACATGTATAAAAACAGATTCAAGATCATTCACAAACTTACTACGATCTGCGTGGGGGGCTCTATAAACAACACCAACCATGACGCCCTCAAGTTCAACAAATAGAAATTCCGAACTGCTACTGACGGATGCGTTAAGATACGGATAGTCGCAGTGTACAAGGGTATTTTTAATGTACAAACCTACCCCTCCTCCTCGATTGTTCGAAATGCGGGGACGGGACAGAAATACATAATTGGGAATGTTATAGCTTTCACCGGGCATCAGCCAGGTTTCTGTAATGGCTATAACATCGTAAAGAAAGCTGTGCTCTGCTAGAAACGTACAAAGGCCGTCAAAATTTCTAGCTATGCTCCTTACATTGCAATGCAGTGTGGTGCGTGATTCATTTAACGTGAGAAATTTATGAGTGGTTCGTACAGTCAGCATTTTGAATGAACTAGACTATAAGGCCGAGGTCGGCCTCTGTAGAAATTCGGATCACGTCCAAGTTGTCTGCTTTTCGCGCCAAGATCCGGCCACGAGATACTCATGCATACTTCCAGTTGTGAAGTTTCTTCGCCGCTATAGCCCTAGCAAGCAACACTTTATACTCTGGGCAAAGATGTTCGTTTACCAACACGGATGTTGATCCAGAAATGCCAAGGTCCGATGTGATTAAGCGAGTTTTTTTTGCCGATTCGAGCAGTTTATCACGGGCATCACTTGACCTGAACTTAACGATGATATTCGATTTGTTCCTGCCTTTTGTTGGCACTCGATGCACGAGGTCAATATCGTTCACCGTTATTTCCGCTCCCACCTTCGTGGCAAGAGCGGAGACAATGCCTGTCAGTGACTCGCTGTCAGTAGTAGGGATGCCTTTTAACTCAAGGTTATTTCTGCGACTGTACTGCTGAAGTTCAGTTAGCTCTGCTCTAGTACGCTGCAGCTGTTTCGAAAGTTCACTGTTTTCATGCTTTAGATACTTCTGCTCTTCCTTAAGCTCGCTTATCTCCCGACGTGCCGCGGCCAGTTCTTTATTAAATTCTTCAAAACTTTCATTCATAAATTCAACTGATCCCCGCAGGGTGCCAAGCTCATGGTTCAGGTTACTTCCCAAGGCTTCCAACTTGCTGTTAAGCTTCACAAGAAAACTTCCAACTTCTTTCACAGTAGTTGGAGCCTTGTCGAATAGCTTTTCTCTTTTCTTTCATGGTAGACGCGGTACCGGACCCTTCATCATCACTCATTGCTTTAGGACGACCCAGGCACAAACTACCAAATGTATGTACAAGTAAAGAGTATTACAGACCTGTAATACGAAAAGTAGGATGAGCGTCGGGCCGATGCGTTCGTGCCTGAATCGTCCTCAGCAATGCTTCGTCCAGGGTCAGGAGTTCAGCTTTTATACGCCCCGCTGCATCAGTGCGCCACAGTCGGAGAGCTGGAGTATGCGCACATGCGCCGACGCAGTAACCACTGGGCCCGGTGTGACGAAGTTAGTAAAAGCCAGCAAGTTGCGTTGGCAATCGTTGGCACGTGTTGGCGATCCGGGAAGCCGCGACGGTGATCCAGACAGCCGGGCCAGCTGTAATACGAAAAGTAGGATGAGCGTCGGGCCGATGCGTTCGTGCCTGAATCGTCCTCAGCAATGCTTCGTCCAGGGTCAGGAGTTCAGCTTTTATACGCCCCGCTGCATCAGTGCGCCACAGTCGGAGAGCTGGAGTATGCGCACATGCGCCGACGCAGTAACCACTGGGCCCGGTGTGACGAAGTTAGTAAAAGCCAGCAAGTTGCGTTGGCAATCGTTGGCACGTGTTGGCGAACCGGGAAGCCGCGACGGTGATCCAGACAGCCGGGCCAGCTGTAATACGAAAAGTAGGATGAGCGTCGGGCCGATGCGTTCGTGCCTGAATCGTCCTCAGCAATTCTTCGTCCAGGGTCAGGAGTTCAGCTTTTATACGCCCCGCTGCATCAGTGCGCCACAGTCGGAGAGCTGGAGTATGCGCACATGCGCCGACGCAGTAACCACTGGGCCCGGTGTGACGAAGTTAGTAAAAGCCAGCAAGTTGCGTTGGCAATCGTTGGCACGTGTTGGCGAACCGGGAAGCCGCGACGGTGATCCAGACAGCCGGGCCAGCTGTAATACGAAAAGTAGGATGAGCGTCGGGCCGATGCGTTCGTGCCTGAATCGTCCTCAGCAATGCTTCGTCCAGGGTCAGGAGTTCAGCTTTTATACGCCCCGCTGCATCAGTGCGCCACAGTCGGAGAGCTGGAGTATGCGCACATGCGCCGACGCAGTAACCACTGGGCCCGGTGTGACGAAGTTAGTAAAAGCCAGCAAGTTGCGTTGGCAATCGTTGGCACGTGTTGGCGATCCGGGAAGCCGCGACGGTGATCCAGACAGCCGGGCCAGCTGTAATACGAAAAGTAGGATGAGCGTCGGGCCGATGCGTTCGTGCCTGAATCGCCCTCAGCAATAACGCAGAGGTTGCACTATTTCTAGATATTGCTTTCAGTGACTACTTACGCTGTCCCTAGAGACGCCATTGTGGACAAGAAATTGCTGCAGCAGTAACAAGTGAGGCTTACGAAGAAGTGTTAAAGATCAACTACTCGAATCTACATGACACAATGACTGATTAAATTCACCGCCGGATGATGAGCAACGTAATGGACTTTACAATATTTAGAGGGTGTACCAAGAGCTGAAAATGCATTTAATGTAGAACACTGAACTGACGTCATCAGCTTCAGCAGAGAGGCTTTTCAGCATGGCCAAGGACGGGTTAAATTTTCGAAACCAACTTTGAAGTTCAGTTGATCCTGCAGAGCAAGAAAATAAGAAATTTTAATTTTTTTCTAGAACGTATCTCGCTATAGTTCCATGCATGAAAACTAGAAAATAATTGAAAAATAATTAATTCACTTTATGATGCAATTGCAATGAAATGTCATTACTTTTAGTGAACAGTAATTGGTAATATATTTCAATACATTTGCGCGATTTTTGAAATCAATTAGTTAATGCAATTTATTTACTTACCAAAAAGTAATTCTTTCGAGTATAATGTACGGTCTTTGCTCTGACAGTGGTGTTCGCGGGACGACACCTCGATGAAGGCTTGTACGTTGGCCGCCCCGGCCTACGCCAAAGGGCAGAAAGCCCCCTTTATTGCAACAAGACAAGCATATATACAAGCATTGAGTACGTTACACATGCGCCGAGAATCACAAGAGTACATGTGCACTTGCTAAGGTAGATACTGCCACACGAGGAACGATAATTCCGCATCATCCTTTTCCCGTTAAGAAACCTAAAGCAGCAATTTACAAAACAGAACAACTATGCAAAGGAAGCGGCTCCATGATGGCATTCAGTAATACCGTACCGTTCCGGCTTCCTTACATTTCGAACAAAGCGTGTGACATACAACAACGAAATACCACAACGACAACAACAAACTACAACCTATTCAAAGGAAGCGGCTCCATGAATGGCCTTCATAAATACCGTACCGTTCCGGCTTCTTACGTTTCGACCAACGCGTGTGACATAATCCCCCCTAACCACAGGCGAAGCGGTTTCCGGCGGCGGCTGCACTGGATAATTTGGGTCAGTTAGTGCATTAGAAACGGAGTTTTCATTCACCTCTAGACCGTATGGGACAGTTTGTGCATTAAATACGCAGTTTCCATTCTCCTCGGGGCCGTCTAGGGTAGACAGAAATTCATACGCCCCGTCATTGGACTCTTCACCTGTGTTTGGCACTTGCTTGATTAGCGCTCGCCTGTTTCGTTCAGTATGAACCCCGCTCTCCAAAGCCACAATATACGAGCGTGGCCGCTTTGCACTCCGAAGAACTACACCTTTTCACCAGTAGTCCTTGACCCAAACCGAATCACCTGCCACCGACGGGAAAAGGTGACGGGAAGCACGCCGGCGATCATAATTTTGCCGCTGACTCTCCCAGAAAGCTGCGTCTTTGTCCCACGCTTCTTTGTGATTGGGCGTCTTGGGCGCCAGCTTCTTTGGGTGGAGAGGCAAGGTAGTGCGAAGCCGCCGCCCCATGAGTAGCTCTGCTGGCGTTTTGCCTAGGTGTCCCAGCGTGTCCCTGTACGTTAACAAAGCCAGATTTAGTAGGTCACCAGATTTTAGCACCCGCTCTTGCACAGTTTTTACCATTCTTTCTACCTCCCCATTTGCCTGCGGGTACCTAGGGCTAAACGTTAGACACTTGAATCCATAATCGTTCGCGAACTGGTCGAACCCCTAGCTGACACATTGGGTACCGTTATCGGTTACAAGCGTTTCCGGTATACCGTGCGCAGAAAACACCTTGACATGATAAGTAACTTCAGGGCTGCTAATAGAGGTCTGCGGACACAATTCTGCAAAATCGAGATAAGTAGTCCACTGTGAGCAAGTATAGTTACAAACCTTCACATGGCAGATATCCGCCGCAACCCTTTGCCATGGTGAAAAGGAGTCTTGGTCGGAATCATCTGCTCGCACGGCTGGACGCGAAATCGGGAACATGTGCGGCAGTTTGCAATGAATACTGCAAGCTGAGCGCTTAATCCTTGCCACGACACAGACTCTCTTGCCCTTGCTCTACATCTTACAATCCCCTGGTGTCCCTCGTGGAGCAGCTTTAACATTTTGCTGCTAAGGCAGTGTGGCACAGCAAGGAGAGTGCCGTGCATGAGGACACCCTTACATACGCTCAAAACGGCGCGATCCTGCCAATAGGGCCTCAAAACGGCCCATAACGATTGTAGACTATGCCACCCCTCACGGACGTAGCGACACAACGTACGACAAGTCGCCTCCTTCGCCTGTTCTTTGGCTACTAGCCTGAAGTGCTCCGACTCGCTCAACTCCGATAATATGCCGGCAACGGAACAGTTGATTTTATCGACCGAAAGCAAGTTCTTCGTCTTTTGGCCTGGCACTGGGAGTCTGGAGAGTGCATCAGCGGTTTTTCAGGTTTTTTCCCGGGAGTCATATTGCACCTCAAAACTGAATCGCATTAGCCGCATTCGGAACCTTTGAATGCGATGCGGAATGAGATCAAGTGGCGTCTTTCCTAGCAAAGCAACCAACTGTTTGTGATCCGTTTCTACAGTAATGTGCAGTCCAAGCACACAGCTTTCGAGACGTTCTGCAGCCCATGTTATCGCTTAAGTCTTCTTTTTCAATTTTCGCATGACACATTTCATTTGGCGTCAATGACCTTGAGATAAAAACAACTGTCCTCTTTTCTTCATTTGGTTGTACGTGCAGAAAAACTGCTTCTAAACCGTAGGACGAAGCATCTGCAGAAATAATTGTTGGACGTTTTCGCCAAACACCTATCTGAGTAGATAGCTTTCGATAGCGTGAATAGTGCTATCTGCTGAGGCGCTGCCCAGGCCCACTCATGCTGCAGTGTCCTTTTGCAGCAGTTGACCCAAAGGCGTCGTTTGTTCAGCCAACTCTGGAATGAATCGTGAGCAATGATTAGCAAGGCCTAGAAATCTGCACATATCTGCAAAGTTCGATGCCGACTTTAACTCTGCAATTGGCGTATGCCATCTTGGTTCACGCGGCACCCCAGAAAACAAAGCTCTTTTACAGTGAACTGGCACTTCTCTTTGATTGGGTCACGCCGTTTTCGGCCGAGCGTTCCAATGTGCGAAAGAACCGTTCGTCCTGTTCCCTCCGGGTAGAGGCAAAGACCAGGACATCGTCCATTACGTTCACGATAACTGGAATTAAATCCAGAATCTTGCATATTTGTCTTTGAAAATACTCCGGAGCCGAACTTATGCAAAATGGCAGCCGCTCAAAGCAGTACCGGCCAAACGGAGTAATGAAAGTTGTGAGCAGTTGACATTCCTCGGCTAACCTCACTCGGTGGAAGCCAGAGTTTGCGTCGAGTTTGGAAAACTTGACTGTACCACTGAGCAGCCTGAGTGTCTGATCAACAGTTGTTAGCGCAAATCGTTCGCGTTGCACAGATTTGTTCAGTTGAGTTAGGTAAACCAATATTCGCACTTGTCCTGACGGCTTTAAGATGAGCACTATGCCAGCCCACCACTCCATAGGCCCTCGAACTTTACGAATGACCCCATTCTTTTCCATCTCTTTCAGCTCTTCTTTTACACCGTCTCGCAGCTGGATGGATATGCGACGAGCAGTGTGAATGGCATAGGGCACCGCGTCTGGTTTAAGACAAATACAGCATTCGCCTTTCATGGTCCCCAGACCGCTGAACAAAGAACGAAATCGTGTCTGCCCTACCTGGTGAACTAATGCCGCGTCCACAAACCTAAGTATTCCCAGGGCTTCTATTGCGTGTAAGCCAAGAACCACATTGCTCACCGACTCGAAAACGAAAACATCCTGTCTAACCAAAGCACGTTTCCACAGAATGTTAGCAGTAAACCTTCCCTTCAAATCCTACCTGTCACCGCCTGGACCCAACAGAATAACATCAGTAGGCTGTAGTACCTTCGGCAGCGCTGGAAGCGACCCTGGCACATTTAGCTCAGGTACCGTGTCAATTTTTGCGAAAACAACTGCACCATTAATAGCAATCTGAAAAAAAGCGAGCCTCTGCAGATGTCGCAGCCAGATCTCCCACTGAAAACGTCTCACAGTTCCTCTTCGGTTGTTCACCCCGAGGACTGTGAATGCCTACCTCAGAAGGCCATACTTCGGATTCCGTGGTCCTGCGTGACAGCCGCGACTCCTCTGGCAAGGCACGAAAACCTCGAGTGAGGTCCCCTACCGCAAGCGGCGCAAGTTTGGTGCTCCGGACGTCTATGTCCGCTTATGAACGGTGTCGACTTCAGCGCTCGTCAGGGGTTCATGCTCTTCAGGGTCCACAATGCTGCGAAGATCCTGCTGCGGTCGCCGCAGCGCTTCTTTCAGGCGTCCCTTGGTGAGAGTACTTTTTATAGTCGGCACCCAATCCATTTGAAGAGCTTGTGACAACTTTGCATCTCGTGGTCCAACGACAAAACGGTCGATAATCATTCGTTCTTTCATCTCCACGTAGTCGCATCTATCGGCCAGCGTATGTAACTCCGTAACATACTGATCTACAGACTCAGCTGGCTCTTGGTGGCGGCGATGAAAGCATGCGCTTTCATAGACTAAGTTCCGTGCGGCAAAAAAAAAATGGGCATCGAACTGTTTCTTCACAAAGTCGAAATTTTTCGAGTCTTCCTCGGACAAGCTGAAAGTATTGAAAATGTTGCGCGCTGTCGTCCCATCGTGTACAGCAACGTACGCACCTGAGCATCTTGAGCCCGCTCATTAAGTCCTGAGGCGAATCAGTAGCCATCGAATTCTTGTATCCACCCCGGCCACTCGGACGTCTTGTCAAAATTGAAGCTCGCTGGCGGCTGCACCAGAAAAGGCTGGGACGAAACCGTCGTTTCATGTGATATTTTCTGTTGCTGTTATCCGGCCGGCAACAGGCGGAAGCCTTACATATGCCATGGATCCAGTATAGCCTGGACAACCACTTCTGACAACACTTGGTGTTCGCGCGACGACACCTCGATGAAGGCTCGTACGTTGGACGCCCCGGCCCACGCCAAAGGGCAAAAAGCCCCCTTTGTTGCAACATTATAAGTACAACATATATGCAGACAGTGAGTACATCACGCATGCGCCGAGGATCACCAGAGTACACGTGCACTTGCTAAGATGAATACTATCACACGAGGATTGATAATTCTACACTGACAAGGGGCAAAATCACTAAACGCTCTTAATCAGTAGACAGTCTCACAACAGTCTCAAAGTGATCAGGCCCGGCCAATATGAGCTGGGCTTTGCGACTTGAGGCTGCTTTCAGATAGACAGCCTTCCGTAACTCGTTCCGCGGAAGCGGTGTTCTTCAGTAAGCCGCTTCTCTCTCTCTCCTTTATTGTTTCTAGGTCTAACGAGGGTACCGGTCGCTAAGCCCTGAGATTTTATCTCCCGATATTTTCTTCTTGGTGGGTGGCGTACAGAGATAGCCTTAACTGCTCCAATGCTGTAGTCAACAAAACGCCCGAGAAAATGAAGGAGCCTGTATTTCTGATCCAAATATCGTTTCGCAGCGTGCGCACGGTTCTCTAAGCGATGAAGGCACGGTAAGGTGAAGGAAAGAAAGAGGAGGAAGGAGGGGAGGAAGCAAGAAAGCAGCGAGAATGCACCATGCGATCTGCGCAGGTCGCGTAAGTTCCGGACAGCCAGCTGAATATTACATGCGAGCTGCGCTTCCCCCGCGCTACATCTTTTGCGTACCCTGGCTCGTAAAGGTGTGTGCTCGTGGTATTCAATTTCCAAAGAGGCGCACACGCCCGTTGCCGCCAGGGGGCCTCGCGCTTGTACTTACCATGACCCTGCTGAATTATACATGGAGTCATGGAAGCCATAGTTCTGATTCACGGCACCGGCATGGCAAGGGGCAGCCGGGCTACTTCATTCAGTAGAGCGAAGCCTCCATTCTTTCCTTTGCGCTGAACGCATGGCTCAGGATGGGAAGCTGAGAGGATGACAGAGAACGAGAGTACAGCATTAGAGGGATGACGAGGAGAGGGGGGGGGGGGGGTCATTACAAAGAATTCCTAAAATAGCTCTCCGTAGAAAATTCGGGGAAAAAAGAAGGCCTCTAAAGGTCAGAAAAAATAGAAGAGAAGCAGGCGGGGTGGGAAAGAAAAGAGCAAAGTTAACTTAAATTATTAATTTTGCGATCTCGGACCAATCTTGTCTTATGCTAAAATGTGCGCCATGAGCGATTTGTGTGCAAAGTTCAAAGCAGACTGTAGCTTCGTTCCTGGAGTAGTTTTTTCTTCTTTCGCTTCTTTTCTTTTTCTTGTCCTGGCTGTTTTGCTTGCCCGCTGGGGTAGCGATCCTGGTGATGCGCCGTGACACAGAATGTTGTGTGTGTTTGCACGCAGCCCCGGATCACACATGTGCCGGTCGAGGGAGCCCAGAAGAGATTTTAGGACTAATGTAGGGGACCAGGTTTTGCTACAAACCTCTCTGCTCATCTTTAATGCAAGTAATGACGGTGCCAGGTATAACGAGGGAGAGGAGGGAAGTAATCAAGGTGTTCACATTTGGACGAGCTTACGTCGCGAAAGCGCCGGTGGCCTTCCTCTAGCTGCCTGCCAGCGAGCGGTTCCTTGACCAGTTCGGTACCGATGCAGCCCTTTGTGCATGATGACAGGACATCTAGTGAATGCGTACAGAGACCTAGGCGGTCTCCGGAAAGTCATCGGAGCGTGGTTTGATGTTGTGTGCCAGTGAATTAAGTAGGACAGAAAAAGGCATTGAACGAAACTGACATCGAAAACAGCAACGCACCTCCGCTTCCCGCCGACAGGTGTCCCCGACAAGCAGGCTGAAGTGAATCACGTGACTACAAATGGATCTGGAAAACTTTCTCTGCCTACGGGAGGACGCTGGAGCTTTTGGCGACGGCATACCACGCCGGCGGTACGCATTTTTACTCCGCAGAAAACCCTTCCTACCGCTATCGCTGTAAGAGCTCGGATCCCCGTACGGACACAAGGAAGAACAAAATGAGATCACTGCCGATTGAGCGGATCCACTGTCGCTGTTGTCGCCAGTGCCTCTGACGGTGTGCCGGGTTCGCAATATATGACCAGAGCATCGTAATCTTTTCATGAGGCTTCTTTACCACTCGGTGCCAGCCAGATCCACCCCCTATTCGTCATCAAGAAAGCGAAGATGGCGGCGACCTTCGGCCGACCTATGCTATCGGTCCTTCCCTGAGTCCCGAGCGCACCCCGGGGTAATAGTCGGTACAATAACGGTTGCGCGGCGCTATGTTTTTGTCCTCGGGGCCGGCCTTTGTTTGCCTAACGTTAGGATGGCGTTCCGCCTGCCGACCCGACCACATGTGCGGCTAGGGAAAAGAAAGGCGGTCCCACTTCCGAAAGCCCAGAGGTGGTGCGCCCTTCGGACACCCTGGAGCGGATGGCCGAATATTGGCCCCTAGAATGAGAGAGCGAGCTGATCCAGTGACTTACACAAGCCTATGGTCTCGTTCCTGCCCTTTCAACCTCTCTTGTTTATAGGTTTTTGTCTTGTGCGAATCCGACAAACCTTGTTTTTTGAAGCGAAAGCTTCACTACGCCAGGTAGAGCCGCGCTTCGCGTGGAACTAAATTTGAACCTCACCGAGTTGGAGGTCATGTATGGCTATAAGTCGAATCACAGCTAAGCCCTTGAGCCTAACCTTGTGGACCATCTTGGTGTCGCACTACTTGTTCCTGACCTTCGGCGTTTGGCCTTGACCTTTGACCTTTCGATTCGCCGCTAGAGGGCGGTAGAATAGTCACGTGACAATCGCTTGATGTCGTGCGATGGAAATTGCTGTTGTGACGTCAGTCTGGGGGGAATATAAGCCACAGCCGTGCGCTTGACGTAGACGCCATGGAGGAGTACGGCGAGGAGCGCACGTATAGCGTTCACTGGGTGTCCAACCTTTCGCGATCAACCATTAACTGCTACCTGCCAGGGTGGCAGGGTGAAAGCGCTGCCTATCCAGTGTGCGGAACGCACTCAACGTTACAGACGCCAAGCCGCATCTACTTGCCCGATACACCACAGCATTCGCTCTCTAACCAGGTTCAGCAGTTTTTCTTTCGCAGGTTCAACTTTGAAGTCTGTAATTCGTTTTCAAATCAGCCTGAATGCAATATTGTAATATTGCTTGTAATATTTGTAATATGTGCTACAGAAAGAACTTCGCTTTGCTTCCGCGCTGATTTAGTGGTTGCGGAACTTTTTCTGCTAAGCACGAGTTGGTGCGCTTGACCCCCGGCTTTGCTGCAACGGTAGAATTTTTGTGGAAACAAACTGCAGTGACGCTCACGTACTTTCTTTATCTTATCTGTAGACATCCTTTACAATGTGCCTCTGCCATCTGTGCAGCTACGGCACATAAATCCTTAATAACTTTAAATTTAGGACATTTCACTTTTCTCCTGAGCACCTAATAGGCAATTTTCGATCTTATTCGTTGCTATGATAAGGAGTGGTGCATCATTCGGGGCTAGTCCCTAAAGTCCGAATGATGCACAGTAACCATGTTTTGTAACTCTTGCACTGACTTTGTCACAACTGTCCGGCCCACAGGTCTCACTGTCGAGCGCTGTAGCATAGTACTGACGGCATTCCTAAAGCTCCAATATTCCTGGAGGGTGCCCAAAGTCTCGTTCTCACACATGCAGGTAAGTGTTTTTGGAGGGTGGCCAGACCTCTTGTCTTTATCTTTGGGAGGCTCTGGAAATACAGAGGTGGCGTATTTATTGCACTACACGTTTCAGAAAATGAACTTTCGAGTCGGGCATACAATCATTACGTTCATCCCCATTTTGGCTATGAATTTATATCATCGAGCAGGGCAATAGAGGACTGGATGAAATCCTGGTGCACAGTGCCATGTGAAGAGACGTTGCTCTTGGTTTGCGTCCACCTAGCTCTGATTTGGCCCTATATCCACGCGAAGTCATTTCCTACCTTATTGCCAGGAAAAAATGAAAAAATGAAAGATGCAAGCTGTAGCAGTGTTGTTAATGCTATAGCATTAAAGGCAACCGTTAGACCGTGTCACGAAAATACAGCTGGCCCAGCTGCCATGAGGGGCCGGTGTCAACTTGTCCACTCGGTTGTGATTTCGTATTTAGTAATTTCATTGCCTGTTGTCCTCGACTGTGACCATTCAAAAAGCCAACTTTTCTGTGAGAAATTTCATCCCAAGAACTTTGTCATTTTTTTTACAATAAAAAATGACATTCTGAAAGCTTTGGCAATAACAGCTTGAAAGCAAGTAGTGAGAATTACGATGACTCACCTAGGGCTTTACCGAACAGTTTCAAATATCTCTGAAGGAAGAAAATATTTTCGTGAACAAACCATCAGCAGCGGCGGAAGGCAGTTACTACATGGCTCATATTGATTGGCTACATAATAACTTAAACTACACTAATTAATTAGCAGACTGTGATGGTTAGTACCAGTTGGGAGTCCAAAGCCATGAAGTTGTTCTCCAAAGCTCTGTAGCGCGAGGAAATCCGGCTTTTTTCCCGCCCAAAAGCCCAAGACGTAGCGCATTCGAAGCATAAAAAGGTGGATGAAAACGATACGTCCGCTGATGCTGTGTGGTAATTACTGCAGCGCCTAATTTCAACTTCCTGCTCCATTATTGAGCGGCGTGCTCTTTCTTTTGCCTTGTCGATCTGAAAAATAGGGACCACGCAATTCGCAACAACTGTCCTTTGTGATACACCCAGCGCCAAAGCAAAACAATGTGCGTGACATGGTACAACAGCGCACGCTGTTTGAATTTGGCGCTGCATGCGTTCTGACACATCATCAGCGAAGCTGGGGCTCGCACCACGGATCCTATGCAGCTCATGCGTTAAGTTGTAGCTTTGTCCGGAAAAAAAACTGAATTTTCTCGCACTGCAGAGCTTTCGGTAATGACTTCTTTTCAAAAACTGATACGGCATCGTCTTGCACATGGCTTTGAAATCCCAATTGGCACTGACCAGCCGACTGTGCTAATTAAAAAGAAAATTAATACATTTTAGTTATTTACCTACAAAATTAGGATTTATTTTAATTTTGTGCAGGTCAGATAGTGCGCATAAGATATAAGAGAGCAGCTTTTTCGCCCTGCAAGCCTCATGTAACGCAGTGTAGGTACAGAGGCTGCAGAAGTGAAGAAAAGTAGTGCAAAAGTATGGCAGCTGTCCTGCCATACTTTCATCTTTGAATACAACCACTCAAATTTGAAACTACCGACTTTCTTGGTCAATAATCTTCGTAGTCGTGTTACCAACGACTCTGACGTGAAATGGGAGCCAATCGAAGCAAACTGCAAATTTTTATAGAGCTTTATTTTTCTCAACTAGATCATAGAACAGAAGTAAAAAATTTATCAAGGGAACTTCCGCTTTGCAAACCGGCCTAGACAGATTTTTGTGTATGTAGCGTTGGTCGGATTCAAGGAATAGTGTCGTCAGCTGTGGCTGATTACTTAGCTGCTGCAAAGTCACTCTAGCGTCGGCTTTTTGTGAATTTCTCTGTGTCGTGACTCCAATTGCACGTCAGAGATGCAAGCTGTACACGCGCAGTTCCGATGAGTTGCATTCATGCGCAACTCACAAATGACGTACAATAGTTTTCCCCAAACTTAATCCCCACACATTCTCACAGAGGCGGATTCCTGGTCACGGTTGAATTCCAGGCAGTAAGGTGCGGTGTCGCCTCGACCTTGAACATCAACACCGGGTGCTTGGGATCCCCTGCCCTCAACCACCAACGTGGGCCACTCCTGCCCTTTGCAAGCATGAAACATATCTTCATTACAGCAAGATTAGAGAGCTCGGCCTACCCTTCTTGCTCTTTAAAATCTCTTAGCACCAATCAACTACGAACTCTCTGGCGAACCGACTTAAATGCACTCCTCACCTCTGCCTGTTCTTCCTTCTACCGTCTCCTACCCTGTCCTGAGTGCGCAATTCGTCCTGGAACATTTCCTGTTCTCCTGTTATTTTGGCATTCGATCCCCCATTACCGATACCCGTCTCTTCCAACGTGGCGGGCCTGGAATATCTGGGACCAGCCGACGGTCCAGTTGCTTTGATGTCCCTGTAATGTAGTAGCGTGCGGCAGCCGAGCGGCCGCACCAAAGAACCAGCGAAGACCGGTGCAGGACAAGGAATCAGCGTTTATTTGTCTGACGCTTCTTTTATACGCAGCGGTTGCTTATCCGCTGCTGCTATCAGTGCGCGTCATGGTAAAGTGACGCGTCATGCACTTGACGCTATCACATTCCGTCCCTCCAAGATCTTCGCCTCCACTCATTAGCTGCAGTGGCGGAAATCGTGGGAGGTATATCGGTCTGGGGGTTTCCGGGCGCGCTGGCTTCTGCGCAGTGTTGTTGGTGGAGAGTCGGAAGGCGCTTCAGCTTGCGCCTCAGGGTGTGCGTTGTGAGCAGCTGGCAGCTGCAATTCTTGCCCGTCTTGTGGTGGCGGGGTCGGGGTTGGTGCATCATTGCGAAGAGGGGGTACTGCCGCGTCCGCGTCATGCTGCGCCTCTTGGCGTGGGGAGGGGAGCGTCTCCTGATGACGCTCAAGGTCGTCGGTGTCGGGTCGTCTCGGGGCTTCCGCCCCGGTGTCCAGTCCTGCATACTGGAAAGAGCTGCGCGATCGCAAATGATCAACATGAACGTACCGAACTGTGTTCTGAGTCTCTACGAGATAGGTCACAGGGCTGACTAGCCGCACTATACGCCCTTCCGTCCATGACACCTTCTCTTGCCGGACAGTCTTCACGTACACCCAGTCTCCTTCCTTAAACGAACGGAAAGTTGATCTCCGTTGGTCATGCTGCTGCTTTAGCCCTTCTTGCCTACTCTGCATGTCATCCCGAAATGATGGTCTTAGTAAGGACAGTTTAGTGCGTGGAGTTCGTTTCAGAAACAGTTCAGCCGGACACTTGCCACTTGCCGTGTTATGGGTTGTCCTGTACGCCAGCAGGAAGTCGTCCAGTCTCTCCCGCATCGATCTGTTGTTACCTCCCTTGTTGTCGTGCAGAAGCTGCTTACGAAGACTCCTTTTTACAGTTTGCACCGACCTTTCGGCAGCCCCGTTGGACTGCGGATGGTATGGCGGGCTGTAAGTGCGTCGGATGCCACAGGCATCGAGGAAGTCCTGGAACTCCTGCGCTGAAAACTGGGGGCCGTTATCAGAAACCAGTTGTTCAGGGTATCCGTAAGCAGCAAACAGACTTCGCAAGCGCTCGATAGTTTTCGCGGCTGTAGTAGAGCGCATAGGAAACACTTCGATCCACTTTGAAAACGAGTCCACGCACAAAAGAAATGTCGTTTTTTCAAAGTCAAAAAAGTCCACATGCACTCGCTGCCAGCAGCGGGCGGGAACCGGCCATGGCTCGAGTGGAGAACGGGGAGCGCTATTTTGCATTTGTTGGCAAATGCTACACGTTTTTACCGTGTTTTCTATCTCTGCGTCTAGCCCTGGCCACCAGAGCAAGCTACGTGCGAGCATCTTCATGCGTGAAGCACCGGGGTGTTCCGTGTGCAACAGACTCAACACTGCATTTCTCATCTTTGTTGGCACAACACGACTGCCCCATGTGACGCATCCCGCTTCCAGCGACAGCTCCGCACGTCTGTTATAGTACGGTACAAGTTGAGCATCTTTGATTTGTGCTGGCCATCCTTCAAGCGTATATCTGTAGACTTTGCTGAGAATGCCGTCATACTTGCTAGCTTTGGCAACGTCTTAAGCCGTCAGTGGCGTAGTTTCAAAAACAGCGAGCGTATGTGTCTCATCAACGCTGTTTTCGGTTGCAACAGGCAGTCTGGACAGCGCGTCCGCCACTTCCATTTGAGATCCTTTCCGATATCTCAAGTCGTAGCGATAAGAAGCCAGGATTAACGCCCACCGTTGCATTCGAGCAGCCGCTAAAGATGGGACCTGCTTCCGTGGCCCTAAGATGCCGAGTAATGGTTGATGATCCGTGAACAACGTGAATGCCCTTCCATATAGGTAACGATGAAACTTCTTGAGAGCAAAGATTATTGCCAGCGCTTCTCGCTCGATCTGGGCATAGCCGCGCTCAGCTTGCGATAACGTCCTGGAAGCAAAAGCGACAGGCTTTTCTTGCCCACTGGGAAGTATGTGAAAAAGAACCGCGCCGAGCCCATACTGCGACGCATCACAGCTTAGAGCCAAGGGTTGCTTCGGATTGTAGTAAGCAAGTACCGGACTGGTCGTGAGCAAGTTCTTTGTTTTTCGAAACGCGCGAGAACACTCGCTTGTCCATTTCCAACGCGTGCCCTTCTTCAGGAGCTCGTAGAGCGGCGCAGCCACAGTCGCCAAGTTCGACAGGAACTTGGAGTAGAATGTTACCATTCCCAGGAAAGACTTCAGTTCAGTACCATTTGTAGGCTCCGGTGCACGCTCTATTGCCCTTGTTTTCGATTCCAGTGGCTTTATTCCATCCGCTGAAATTATGTGGCCCAGATAGCGGACTTCACTGCAAAAGAGCTTGCATTTTTCCATGCGCAGCGTCACATTGTGCTCCTGCAATCGTGTCAAAACTTCTTCCAGCCTTTTCCGACATTCATTCTCACTTGAACCTCCAATGATGACATCATCAATATAACACCCTACTTGAGGGATACCCTTGAGAAGCCCGTCCATGAGCAACTGGAATATGGCAGGAGCACTGGCAATGCCGTAAGGGAGCCGCTGGTACTGGTAAAGGCCTTGGTGGGTGTTTATAGTTAAAATCGCCTTTGCATCGTCGGCAAGTTTTACTTGCTGGTAAGCGGCAGCAAGGTCTAGGACGCAGAATACTTTTGAGCCTGCCAATGTTGTGAACAAATCTTCTGGCAAGGGAAGAGGGTAGTGCTCAGTCAGCAGCACAGGGTTCACCGTGACCTTGTAGTCACCGCACAACCGCACTTTTGCTCCTCCGTCTTTCGGTACCACTACCAGCGGAGTCGCCCAATCGCGTCTGGTGACCCTTTTCAGTACCCCCGCCCGTTCCAAGGCGTCTAGCTCTTCGGACACAGCTTGCTTCAATGCAAAAGGCACGGGACGGGCCTTGCAAAATACTGGCTTGCTGTCTGGCTTCAAGAGGACCTGTGCTTTGTAGCCCGTTATCAGCCCCATCTGCGGTGAAAACAAAGCCTGAAACTTCTTCTTAAGTTCCTCCACGGCGTCGTCTTGCTGTATAGCATGGACTTCCTGCCAGTTTAATTTCAGCTTCCTCAGCCAGTTGCGGCCGAGCAGACACGGCAACACTTTCCCACCGTCATCTACTATCAGAACAGGTAGAACGTCAGTTTGATTAGCGTGCTCAACACGCACATCAGCCGACCCTACGACCGGCACTAGTTCTCCTGTGTACGTTCGTAAAGGAACCGTAGCCGTCGTTACTGTCAGATGGGGAAACTTACGAAGAAAAACTGACTTCGGCATGACGGTGACGGACGCCCCTGTGTTGATTTGCATCCTTAAGGCCTGTCCTTCCACCAGAACTGTGACATAGTATGCAGACTTATTTGTTGTCATACTGTATATTTCTTGCTCTTCGTCAGACTCATCGGCCGAGTTATTGTTCGCATTCAGCGCGTTCGGTTTGCCTGTGCGCTGCCTGCACTTTGATTTCAAGTGACCTTGCTCTCCGCAGTTATGACACTTGTACTTGCGATATCGGCAATTATTGGCCGCATGGCGTTTACCGCAACGGAAGCACTCTACGGGCTCAGTCTTGCTTCGATAATTGTCCTTAGCACGGTAGCCTTGACTCAGAACATCAACTTCTAGTCCTGAGCGCCTTTGTGGTATACTTTTCAGCTCTTCTAGCTTTACTTGTTGAGTCTGGGTGGTGGCTAGTTCACGATTTAACGCAATTTTGCACGCCTCTTCGAACGTCAGCTTTTCAGCGGCAACCAGCTCACGCTGAGTGTCGACGCAGCGTAGCCCGGCGACTAGCCTGTCTCTAAGCGCTTCGTCGAGAAACTTGCCAAACTCGCAAGTTCTGGCCAGGTGCTTCAGCTGCACAATGAATTCGGCTACAGTCTCTCGCTCAAGTTGCAATCCTCGGTTAAATCGGCACCTTTCCGCAATCACGGCCTTTCGGGGACTGTAGTGTGTTTTCAGTAGCGCCGTGACCTCGTCATACGTTTTGCTGGCAGGGGAATTCGGAACTAGCAGGTTCTTCAATACTTCATACACTCGAGGTCCTACTACAGTCAGGAATACGGCTAGCTTCTTGCCTTCAGCCACATCATTTGCCAAGACGTAAAGCTCAAATCTTTCCAAGTAAGACTCGAAGCTGTCGCTCCTTTCGTCAAAAGTATCAATTTTTCCCACCTTCGCCATTGCAGCATCCGCCAGGCAGTAGTCTTCAGCAGCAACCGAAGAAAGCAGCCAGCCGCCTTTATCCCATCCTCGTCGCCAGTGTAATGTAGTAGCGTGCGGCAGCCGAGCGGCCGCACCAAAGAACCAGCGAAGACCGGTGCAGGACAAGGAATCAGCGTTTATTTGTCTGACGCTTCTTTTATACGCAGCGGTTGCTTATCCGCTGCTGCTATCAGTGCGCGTCATGGCAAAGTGACGCGTCATGCACTTGACGCTATCACAGTCCCAGGAACAGGATATTCTCGACGCCTAATGCTCTGTTGTAATGAGGTTGTTTCTGTCTGTCTACTATTCAGTCACCGTAAATGCGGCTGACCATTGCTGCTTATTCATGCTCACAAAGTCATCAGTGTAGACTTGCAGGTTGTCCCCGGAGCTGCCGTTCTGGTATTCCAGCACTTACTCGCCAAGGGGAATCGGTCGTTTTGAGCGTAGGCCTGGTATGACTAGGCGGCTGTTAATGTGACCGTAAGTCCAAGGAATGTGCCTGATATTTGTTCTACGTTAAGTGAAAGACCAGCCTGCTGTGGGGAGGGTATTAAATGCAGCAAAAAAAGTCAATTTGTGTCCCAGCCCCTAGTCGACGAAGCTGGGCTCGACTTGTCTGGCTCTCTCCAAGGCCTCTTAATTGATCGTCAACCAGTTCAGCTGCAAACGCTAATGAGTGTGAACACCTGACGAACGGGCTGGGCTGCCGCAAGTTTGCAAATAAAGACAGTATCGTTAACTACAGGTGAGTTATTGCATGAAAGGAAACACATATCATTAAACTATTTCGGGCATCACTATGACTTAAACGATCTTATTAGGACCCAGTTGCTTAAAGCGGTAGTTACTTTTCTTTTAAAACGTAATCTGCAGATGCAACTCACCTGCCCATTGACTATAAATGCGCTTTTGAAAGCCTCTTCTTGTTCAGATACAATCATACTTCTTTGATCAACTACTGGTTTCCATAAATTGAACGTGAATACCTGCATTGCACTGTTACGACGAAAATTTGCTTCGTTTCGAACTTATCTACTTGCGAGTGCTGCTGTTCTGTTGTGTGGTATACAGGAAATTATTGCTAGTTGAGCATATGTTTAGTCATTCGTGTCGCTGCCGTTTGTCATCTGTACACAATTCCAGGTTAACTTATTTATTTATTCATTTTTGTAATATTATATTATAGTTGTTCATGTATTACTATTTTCATACGTTATTTATTTGTTTTTTCTTGATTTCAGTTATTTAGTCCTGTGTTCTTGACTGAGTAAATTAACTCATTTAATGGTATCGATCGATAGATTTATCTCTAGTGGAGAAAAATCTTCTTCCCATAACATTGGGTTCTGTATATCCTCATTTCGGGCGGATACTTCAGGAACGCTGACTTACAGGAACCCGCAGTATAATCATGCATCCCTGCCGCTGAAATAACGTGATATTTCACATATTCCGAAATTCATTTTGTCCATGCTTACACATAGCTGTCATCTCGCGTACTGAAACCCCTGTCGACTCATGCCTTTCCTGTGTCGGCATCGAAGGTGTGTACTCTTGTTTAAAAGGCAATAGGAGAGCGAAAGAGGAAAGAATGAGGGAGAAAGCAAGGGTTTTAAAGGAATAATGCGTGGAGGATACGGAGCCTCGGTGACTGGTGGAAGAAGGACATGAAAAGGGACCGCCTTGGTCCCAGATAATGCCGGAAGGAGGCTGGGACCGAGTGAAGGACTCTGGGGAGGCGCCAGATTCGTGCGCCCCGCCTCCAATTAGGGCTCATTTCGAGACTGCCCTCACCCCGTCCTTTCCTTTCTTTGTCTTTATTTCGTATGTCCTTAGAGAGTGTCCCTCCTTTCATGCTGAAGCCTTGCACTGCTACACTCAATTCCCAAAGAGCCGACGCTGCTGAAAGCCAGGAAAAGAACAACACGAGAATATACGAAGTGGTGAACATGCGCGTACACACAAAAAGTAATAATAAACGCGGAATACAGCGGCAAATAAATACCTATGGCATGGAACTTAGTATTCACAAGGTCACCTCAGGGCCGTCGGCAAAATGATGGAGCCAGAAAGGTCATTCTTAAGAGCTGAGCTGCTGTGTTGACATAGATTAATCAGACAAAATGCGAACCAAACCACCTCCCTCCAACTCCTGCTGCCCGTCCCCTCCTCTCAAGTGAAAAATGGGAAGATTAAAGATTGGTGCGTGCCCTGTACCCAGAAAGTCACGCCTAGGATGTTTGTACATAGCGACAAGGTGCAACCTGTCATTGCTGCAGATGGCGAAACCACGCATTGCTTGAGAAATGCCGGACAGAACGGCAGAGCGCAGGCAGTTTTCTCCCCTCTGCGAATGCCTCCAAGGCCACGCCACTTTGTCTTATGAGCAACAAAAAGCGCAGCAATGTTAGCAGGGCTCTTGGGAAACAATAAATTTCGTTATATCGAAATAACTGCATTTCGTCTTCCGTTCAACAAGTTTGCGTCACGCTGGCAGTTCGCCTTTTCTCGCGTTTACATTCTCGTTCCACCCGCGTTACCTAAGCACCGGTCCGTTTATATCTGGCGCGTTACATCACGCGCGTCGCGGCACCAAGCGCTTGAATGTAAACAACGAAACCGCTGAAAAGCAATCGTTCGCATTTCGGAGGGATTTATTTTAGGTGGCCAAACAGTAAAGAGGAGTGGGCAGTGAAAGCTGATGGTGACGTGCCGAATGACGTATTGCGTTTTCGTACCCAGCAATACTGCTTCGAGAAAAAGTCGTAGGCGCTGCCGAGAAAGCGATCCAGATGGTTTGGAAAACAAAAGTTATTTCTCTCGGCGTTTTTAAGACGCAATCCAGCTGCACATTCGCTGCCGCACGCATTACACAACGCAGCTACACAAACCCGTCAAAAGCTTTCAAGATTTATCTTCAAGCAGCGGTTAAATATAACTCCGTGTACCAATACGAAAATATCGGGCTGTAATTCTTTCCGCTAGAAAGCCTTAAAAGGCTAATGTTCACAGAATTTTCCGCGCTGCAGTATGTGTACCCATAACAAGCAAGACACTTGTGGAGCGCACGCGCGCTTTGTAGACAAAAAATTATAAACATCGATATTTTTCATGTTAAACAAAGAAGCTATTTCACCTATGCGAGCTGTAATATGAGCTTATAATATAAGAGCACTGTTTACCGCTTTTAAGTTCCTAAAAATTAGCGAGGTCTCTCGGACACACTGCTGTAGCCAGGTCAAAAAGTTGAAGTTCAGCATCTTATTCCTAAACCTTTCGGTTATATTTTCACCACTGTACTGGCCGAATGACGAAATATATGTGTTTTGTGAGATAAAGCGTAAGACTTTGCAATACAACAATTAAACATAAAGCCCCACGTTCACAGAGCCACGAACGCGGCATTCGTACCAGCACCAGTAAGTCTCTGCTAAGAGCCTACTTTCGTACTAACTTTAATTCTTTCATTTCTTAAGCAAAAACTAGAAAATAAACAAGAATTCCTTCTACATCCGCACTTTAGAGAACCTATACTTACCTTTAGTTTGATGGTTGGGAACTAAGCATTAGTTCAAAATATTAAAGCTTACTACTGTGAAAACGAGCAGTACATACGGGATGCGAGGGCTTCAGAACTGAAAAACGAAAGCGCAAGGAACGTTGGGGCGGTGCAATATATATATATATATATATATATATATATAGCTTAGTGCAGAAGTGTTCAATGCAACAAGAACGTCTCTAGGACGCTTAAGGGTTGGTGTGTACAGCGCGAAATGATAAGAAGAAAGAAGAAACGGGCGTTGAAGACGATGCGAGGGAAGGAAGCGGCTTCTTTTTCTACCCCCTCCCGTCCGAAGCACGAAGGTAGGCGCCTGTTCATCCCGGGGATCTTTGCTTCTAGAGCCAATATAATCCAGGAAGGCCAAGCGAAAAGCTGTTCTCCGCTAATGCTGGCGGAGCCCGGGCAGTTCTACGTCCGAGACGGCCCGACTGCCTTTCGCTCATTTATTAGCGCTGGTAATGAAATCTAGACTAGGCGCATGATGGCGAATTGCGAAGCCGTGATGCGCCCACCCCTTCTCCTTCTTCCAACCACTCATCTCTCTCTCTCTCTCCTTGTCTTCATTTCGGTCCATCATTCCCTCGGTAGTGGGTGGCGGACCAAGGCCACAGTATTTTGTGCCTGCGCCTCCATGTAGGGACCGGACTCACTCAATCCCGGAGTGCCCCCTGGCTCGCCGTGCGCGCGTTAGATGCTTCTCGCAGCTACCCTGATTTTCCGTCTGCGCGTGTATACCAAGGGCGGTTTGTTGCCATGGATGACTGATCGGCTGCAGCCACTCTCTGAGGCTGCACGCACCAACATAGTTAGTTGCTCCCAGAAACCATACTCACCTTCGGAACCGAATCTTTATTATATTCTATAATTGCGCGTGCGTGTCGATTTCTTTTCTCTTCGTCTCTGCAACGATCCTTCTGGTCGTCCAGACCCGATCTCTGGAAGATATATGTCGCGCTTTTCCGCGTTTGATGGACGCCTCATTCGCATGATGTTGGCCTGGCACACGCGCGCAGAATTCCTTGTTAGAAGCAATATTCTAGGATATACTATTTGGGATCGCAGCATAGCAGCAAGAGCGAAGTTTCCTCATATCAGTGTAAACAGTGCTCCTCTAACTGCAAATGTAAGCTTCTGGGTTGTATTGTATGTTTTGATAGAAGAAAATAAGTTCGTCAGAAATTTGGTATCAACACTAGACGGAAAAGGAGAGAAGTTCTTGCATTGCCGACGGCAGCCTAAGAAAGATTTAGCAGTGTAAAAGCACAGCCGGCGCAGGGACTAAATAAATATGGGGTCAAATTGTGCTCCAGGAGCTATATATCACTGCCTTTCTATCGATTCTTTTTTCTTATTTTTCCTTACCATACAGACCTCACCGGAGCAACAAGCTAGCGGCGACCAATCGGCGTCGTCCAGACGTCGTCAGTGAAGGCCCAAGTGCAGAGAAATTACATCAACTGGAATCACATGACAACACCCCACTCGAGAATGACCAGTGCCGGGAGGGAAGGGACTCTACCAGACCGGTAGTGACGACACCAGACCAGATTCGTCTGTACGACGACTGCACGTGCCGACGGTGCCAGGTGGCAGAAGATGTGCGCGAAGAGGCGCAGTGAAATTAGCTCCCGATAATTTCACTGCGCGTCTGTGCTCACGGTGTGGAATAACTTGGTTTCGTAATGCTTTGCGTCACGTGATGTAGAGGAGAGTTCAATCAAAGAGTTCAAAATACATGTCCTTTCGAGAGGCTTTCAGGCATAGGAACCACTTAAGTGCGCGTAACTCGTAGAAATGGCTAAAATTTGTAGGGCCACAGCGCCGGAGATAACCGCGTTTTCTAAATTCTAAAGACTGATATGAAGATGACTTGCGGTGAGCTACAAACCTCTCAGTAATTTGAAAGCCTAATAGTAGTAGTTAAAAAGTTAACAATTCAATTTTAGTTAACCAGCCTGCTAGTTAGCACGTATTATCTGGCTTCTGAAGCATTACATCGCTGACAATGATACGCCGAAAAAAAGCGCCCTTCTAACTCAAAAAGCCTGTTTTCAAAAATTGTGCAATCACTTTGGTGAAACGACACGTATGTCAAGCGTCTATAACTTATCTAGAAGGTGCAACTAAACACAACTCAAGAAAAGAGCGCAACTGTTAGGCAACGAAACTTATGAGCATGCCCCAAAACTATTGCTTTTGTAGCAGAATGATGTCTTGAACATCAGCGGACAGCGTAGAAAGAAAAACATGAAACGTATGCTAGATATGACCGAGCGCGAACATCTGTACTGTTAATAACTGGCAGTACTGGATAAAATCATTGTTCAAAGAAAAAGAGGTTATGAGTGCCATTTTTTTATATATTGAAAGATTTCAATATATCAATCGATATATCTAAAGACCTCTCGTCGGCAGGCTTGCAGTTTTTGCTACCGTCAAAAACGCTCACGATTAGTTTTTGATGGCAGTCTGAACTACTCGATGCGAGCAATGGAAACATTTTAAAAGAAATATTTTTCTACGCATCGGGAGAATAGACCATTACCTTCAATATTCCTATAGCGGTGCTTTACACTATCCCAATGTTAATTTTTTTTGTCCAATAATTCTGGACATGATTACTGAAATGAGAACTAACTATATCAGTAAGTTAGAAAGCTGTTCATTGTGTCAGGCTGCATCACGTCGCAATTATCTTCGTTTTCCGATCGCTTTGGATCATTTGATGTGTCGCAAGAAGGTGCTCTTCTTTTCTGTGTAGTCTACGGCACTGTACTCAATCGCAGCCATTCGGGTGTCCCATTTACGGACTGCAGACAAAATTCTTTAAACTTAGAACACTCTGGCGCCGGGGACTCCCAGGAGTGCCGCTTCAAGCTTTCGGTCGAAGTGGGCTAAAAGGAGGACGCTCAGGATTGAAGCTATTCACGAACTAATGCACACACCCTCATTTATTTATTTATTTATTTATTTATTTGTTTATTTATTTATCAGTATACCCACCGCGCCGTCAGGCAATACAGTGGGGGAGGGAGGGGGGGGGGGGGCAGGACAACTCAAACACCGTCGAAAAAGCAGGAAATTCAGATAAAAAGCAAATAGGCAAGCAACTGAATCAAACAAGCATACAGGCAACACTTTTAAAATCAATGAAAAAAAAAAAACAAAGGCTTTCTTACAATGCATATTTCGTAAAAGTTCTCGTTGAAGCTGATGATTGTGGTCTGCAGGTAGAAGGAAAATAGTTCAAGGAAGCTGCTCACACTTGTGTCGCACTGGTTCCAGCGCGACGCCCGAATGCCAAGATTGCCAATGGGGTGACAGGAGGCAAAGTCGTCGCAAGTGCAGCACGTGTGGACGACCGCAAAGTGATCGCCTGAGAGAGCATACTAGATTGTTGAGAACATCGGCCCCAAAGAGCAACCTCACGCTGCATTGCCGTGATTTTCAAAAAGCCGCGTGTAAGCCAGACCTGAGTCACTGCAAAACCTTGACGAAGCACAGGACACAACTCACGCGGCGGATTACAGAAGCCTTCGCAATCAGCAAAAGAGGCGCAGATTGTGTTAGTGCTCCAGCGGTTAGTTTGCTGACCAAAGTGATAGCCGTCTTAGATAGCCGGTAACTTTTGACTGCTGTGGCTGCGATTCTTTATTTTCTGTTTGTTTGTTGTACATCCTTCCTATTTATTGCCTCGTTGCAATAAAGTCTTTGTTGTTAGTAGCGCTCGTGGTGTGTCCCTCTCGCGTCCCGTTTCTTGCGCTAAGGTGTTTTCATGGATAACCAACAGGCCCAAACTCACACCTTAACTCACACCTTAGTACCGATCGCCTCCGCCATGGTGCATGCCACGTCCAAAAAAAAAAAAGGCGGTGAAAGGAAAAAAAAAAAGAAGCACCCGCTCTCCACGCTTCATTAATTAAGACACGAGAAGGAATTGCACAAGCAAGGAGCGGCATAACAATCGCAGGAGGTGACAGTCGCTCAGAGATGCCCGCCGATGGAGAGTGTGAAACTGAATACGAAAGAAAGGAAACCGAAACAAAAGAGTGAAAGAAAGAGCGAGAGTTATCCGGAGTCGGGGACAAGTGAGAGAAGAGATACAAGACACTCAGGGCGCGCAAGCTTCTGGGTTGGGAGGGGGGCCGGCGGGGGACGAAGCGAACAAGAAATCTGCTTAATTAGTAAATTCAGGCCCCCCCAGAACAAATCGAATTATATGAACACAGAGAAAAACGCCGCATGTCTCGAGAAGCGGCACGGTCAATATTTAAGGAGGGGATGCATATTTAAGCAACAAGCGCCGGCCGCCTGTGTTGCAGTCTGACTAAGCTACCGGCGCCGCCAGAGCTGGCAGGAAAGAAGGAAAAGGGTGCAAGAAAGGAAGAGGTAGGGGTCGGCCTCCCTTGCCCCCGTTCAACCCTGTTCTGGCGGCCTTTAACCTCTTCCCGCTGCTACGCCTTACCCAGACACTGTGACGCGGAGACCGCTTTTAATCAAAGGGTTCCTGAGAGTTTCAAGATTTTTTTTCATGTGCACTTTTTGATGTTCTTGTTTTCGTTTTTTGTTGTTCACTCTTTTCTTCGGCGCCTTTTTTTTCGTGGTGGTGTTAGTAATTATTCGTTGTCAAATGTTCAGTTCATGCCGGAGTATTAGATTTTTTTTAAACATCTTGTTTTACTTGGAAAAACGAGCATGTGTGATGAGTAGCTGAATTCGCGTTCCTGGTGCTGTTTATTTTTGTGTAGAAGGCTTCTGGGACATGCTTTGGTTCTATCATTAAAATTAGAAGGTTCTGCGTGAATAAACCCCAGTATTGAATGGCAACCGTCCTGTTCTTTCTATGCTTCGTCCTTGTTGCTGTCAATTTTGCGCCGATTCTTACAATAAACTGCAATAAGGTGTTTGTCTGGGCTAGTCGGTACATGGTACTAATTGAAGGCACAGCGCACGAAGGACCGGACATAGAAAGAGACAAACATAGCGCTGTGTTTGTCTCTTTATATGTCCCGTCTTTCGTGCGCTGTGCCTTCAGTTAGTACTTACAGTAAATTTCAGCTAGAAACCAACTCGCCCAAACCAAAGCACTGTATTTGATATTACCCTTCAGTGACCCTTAAAGTTTGCTGCAATTGAAGCCCCAATACGTGTCGTTCTGCCTGAACCGCTAATGGAATACTTGAGATCACTGTTTTCTGCTTTGGGGCGGTTGCCAGTGTGTTTAATTTTTTTTAGCACGACAGGAGAAGAGGGATTCTTGAGGGGTCAGTGATTTCAATGTATGGAAAGAGCACGTATGCCAGCGATACCTCGGTTGCTCTTTCATTTCATGGAAAATTTTTGCCTTCTTTGATTTCGGAAGCACAAGCTTTCAGGCGGTTCTAATTTTCACGGCACCAGCAACGCGTTTACGTTCTTTTTTATATAGTGTTCCTTTTTTCCTGTGCGAAGCCTTTCCTCTTTTGTAATCGCAAATTGTCCGTGTACATGGTTAGATATGTGGACGGGCATGTGCATTATTTTTATTGAATGTGATCCTGGAATAAAACTATCAGTTTCGAGTGTGTGCTCGTCTTTTCTTTCTTAGTTACCGCGCTGTCACTTTACCTTCGCAAGAGCGGAAGCTGTCTGTTGCTTGATATTGGAGCGCTTCGCGTGTGTGTTATTCTGTGCATGTTTGGTATTGCCAGTATCAGTTGAGCGCGATATCTGCTCTTTATCAAATGCAATACCAGTTAGTCCGAAGGTCCACGTTGCTAGGTACCATACCATACCATACCATACCATACCATACCATACCATACCATACCATACCATACCGCACGATACCATAACATACCACACCATACCATACACTTTTTCTCCTAGCCGATTATGCGATCATTTGATTTCGCTTTCATGAATACAGTGATCTTTTTTCAGCGGAAACGAAGGCGAATAGCTCCCAACAGGCTTAATAATAACAGGCGTAATTTCTTTTGTACTTGAGTGATTACTGAATGCGTGTTTTATTTATTTATTTATTTATTTATTTAGGACATACTGCAGGCCCAGTGAAGGGCCCTGGCAGGAGGGGCACAATAAACACAATACAAAAAAGCACAAAACAAAAATCAATGAACGGCCTGTTCAATGGCATCAACGTCAACTGTTGATGATGGTGGTAACTGATTCCACTCGGTAATGGTGCGGGGAAAAAAAGAGAATTTGAATATGTTAGTTCTGGCAAAGTAAGGTTTTAACGATTCAGTGTGCCTGTTTCTTGTTGACCTGGACGTTATCGGTTGGAGATACAAATCGGGGGCCATTGACAGTTTGTTAGTTTTCAATAGAAAGAGAAATCTTAACCTTAGTATTCTACGCCGAGTTTCAAGGGACTGTATATTATGTTGAAGCAACAGAGCAGATGGTGAGTCAGTGGTGCGATATTTAGAAAATATAAACCGAACTGCTTTGCGCTGAATTCTTTCAAGGGCATTAATGTTAGTCTTTGTGTGAGGATCCCAAACAGTGCATGCATACTCAAGTTTTGGTCTAATCATGGTGTAATATGCCAATTGCTTAACGTTAGGGGGAGCTAGTTTTAACTTGTGCCTAAGAAAACAGAGATGGCGAAATGAAGAAGAGCATACGGTTTCAATATGTTTATTCCAACTAAGATTATTCGTTAGTGTTACTCCTAGGTACTTGTATTCTTTGACTTCTGAAAGGTGCCGAGTGGGAAGATTATATGAAAAGAAATGACTGTTTCTTTTATTAGTAATCCGCATAAATACTGTCTTGTCAGCGTTTAGTTCCATCCCCCATTTAACGCACCATTCACTAACATTGTGTAGGTTATGATTAAGTAAAATCTGGTCGTCTTGAACTTTAACTTCATTAAACAAAACACAATCGTCGGCAAACAACCTAATTTGAACAGGATGAGAGATGATGTCTGTAATGTCCTTAATATAGATAAGAAACAGTAATGGCCCAAGGACACTGCCTTGCGGGACACCAGAAGTGACTGGAAGTTTGTTAGAACAATGACCATCGATACTAACATATTGAAATCGGTTAGATAAATAAGCCGCAACCCAATTAACAATAAAAGAAGGAAGACCTATAGTTTCTAGTTTATGGATAAGCTTATTGTGCGGAACTAAATCAAAAGCTTTCTTAAAATCTAGAAATATGACATCTATTTGGCCGGAATGGTCCAGAACTTGAGCGAAATTGTGAATTACGGATGTAAGTTGGGTGACCGTAGAAAAGCCTTTGCGGAAACCATGCTGGAAAGCCGATAATTTGTTGTTGTCATCGAGAAATGTTTTAATGTAATTGGCTACGATATGTTCAAGAAGCTTGCAGCATGAAGAGGTCAACGATATGGGACGGTAATTATTAAAGAATGCGGTATCACCTGTTTTGTGTATGGGAACGACACGGGCCACCCTCCAATCGGGTGGTAGACTTGAAGACAAAAGAGAAGCACGAAAAATGATAGCAAGAAAGTGCGAAACCATCTCAGCATAACGATGTAAAAATGAATTAGGTATTTCGTCAGGCCCAGGAGTTGCTTTTGTTTTAAGATTCAAAAGCATTGCAAAAATACCAGGTTGAGATACGAGATCGTGCACAGGCTGGGAACAAGAATCACGAGTTGTGAAATTATTTGCAGATTGGGAAAACACACTGTGAAAATATGAATTGAACTTGTCAGCAATATCTTTTTTGTTGGTGAGCAACGTGCCCTCATGCATCATCGCAGGCAGGGATTTTTTTTCTTTGCTTAAAAAATTCCAAAATTTCTGAGGAGCGTTACGAATGAAATTCGGCAAAATGTTTTGAAAGTAATGTCGCTTAGCAGCCGCAACAGCTTTGTTCAAAGAAGCCTGCTTCATTTGAATGATGTTGTGAGGGACACGGGCTCTTCTTAAGCGTTTAAGTTTTCTTTTGAGATGCAAGATTTCTCGCGTAATCCAGGGATTAGATTTGCCACTTTTTTTAGCTCTTGATGGAATAAATTGGTTGATACAATATGTGCATACGTCTTTAAACTTGATCCAGAGATCAGATGTGTCAGTTCCAACAAAGGTGCTGAGACACAGATCTAAACAATCTAATACACTCTCATCCCTGGCACGTGAGAAATCTTTTACAAGTACGGTTTTGGACAGTACGGCACATTTATCAGCGACGAAATCGCAAGTGAAATACACCAACTCATGATCAGATAGTCCTTGATGGATCGAAACTGAAAACATTTCAAAAGAGCGGTTCACAAAAATCAGGTCAAGAATGGAAGCAGATGAGCCATGAATACGTGTAGGTTGTCCGACTACCTGTTTCAAATTGTGACACAGCATAATATCAAATAAGTGCTCAGCATTTGCGCAATGTCGTGAATTAGATGAGGCCAACTCCCAATTAGTGTTAGGTAAGTTAAAATCACCGACAAGAACTACGTTTTTATGTTTGTATGATGACATGTGTTCCGACAAATCGCGTAGAAACTGAGGAGGGGAATCTGGAGCTCGGTAAACAGCAAATAGAAAAATGGAACGGCCCCTAAAAGATAGCTTTAGGGAAATGCTTTCATGGTCATCAATTTGCCGAGTTAAAGTCGCATGAATATTGTTTTTAACTAAAACCGCCACTCCACCACCTCTTGATAATCTGTCACGCCGATAGATTTGATAAGTTGGAGGAAAAACGTCTTTGTTATCTATTTCATCGCGAAGCCATGTCTCCGTAATGATGACGATATGTGGATTGTACCCAAGAAGGAGTGCATCAAGCTGTTCGCTTTTGTTGATTATACTCCGCGCATTAATGTTAATAAGTCTTAATTCCTTCTGGATCCGCGCACTACGTCATTCACTTTTTCGTGTGTTCCTCGATGGCAGTTTCACTCTTGCGCTAGTGGTATCATCCCATGAAAACATCTGGCCAGCAACGAGCAATTTATCATTGATTAAGGTCACTTTCATTTTCTTGTCTCTCTCAGTTTTAGTACTATCCCATAATAGTTTTCGTTTCCTGAGGGTTTCCTTTGAGTAGTCATTCTGAATAGATACTTTTTTTCCTTTTAGCTTGTGAGCGTTTTTAAGGACTTTTTGCTTTTCATTGTAATCCTGAAAAAATATGATCACAGGCCTGTTGACAGTGTTCTTTCCTAAACGATGAATTCTACCGACAGAAGTGCAATGGACATCAAGTGTTTCCGAGAAAATTTCAGTCAGAACCTTCTGTTTTAGATCAGATTCTGTCTCATCTGGTTTCTCGTTTACACCAAAAACGACTAAATTGGAACGTCTACTGTAATCTTCCATATAGACCAGTTTCGACTGCAAAGCGTGAATTGTGCGTTCCATATTATCAATACGTTCTGTTTGTTTTTAAAAATCCGCAAAGCGAGAGTCTAAGTCAGATATTGTTTTTTCCAAATCTACTTGTTGTGTTCTGAGTGCTACAATCTCTGCTGTTAACTTGGAATGAGCTGTAAGCAACTGCTTTAATAGTTCTGTACTGTCCTCATTTGAATTATCAGGCCCAGGGTTACATTCAATGTCACCACATAAAAGCAGCGCGCAAACACAAAACACGTCTTGGGCAATGATGACACATCGCTGTGGGCACGGCAGGACCAAAAGACCGCGGCAATCACTTTTAATTGTAGTAGAATAACAACCAACCTGTGCAAAGCAGAACAACGAAGCGTAAGGCAACATGCCTATGTGCGGTCCGCTGTGCCCACTGAAGTTGAAGCCTGGCTGTCGGTCTTTTAAACGAAGGTCCGGGCAGGTCACATGGAACGGGGGCGGTGCTTGAAGAAGGTAATCATTCCGCCAGGAAATGAAATCTCCCGCATCTGTTGTCAAATAATCTTGAAGGCACGTGTCGACTGTAGCGGTATCCTGATGAAGAAGCCTAAGTCAGTGTCAGAAACATAAGTCAGTGTCAAGATTATAGTCACTATTTAGAGAGAGACAAAGAGAAACTAATTTTAATGAGAGGAAAGAAGGTGAGGTTGGCCGGTGGTACCATGATCCCTGCCTGCTACTCCACGCTGGGGAAAAGGGAAAGGAAAGAGCGAATGAAGGTTGATGATGGCATAATGCAATGAGTTTCATGGGTGATGTTCACACACACACACACACACACTGGCTGGCACTCGCATCGCGGTGTTTAGACGCACGCGAATTTCATGCCATGAACACATACCGACGTATGTCACTATTTCTGTTAAGTCACAAACAGGTAGCGTCCCAATGAGAAGCTACTTTGGTCCGCCTAATGTTCCCTGCGATGCTTTGCGCACAGTTCTGGGGGTCCTAGTCTAGCTCTATAATGAGCCCGAAGAAAAAAATACACCTGCAGCGTTCTCAAAATTCTTTTCTCTTTCAGTGGTCCTTATTGGGTGACCGGGAACGCACAGCCTCAAAATTCGTCTTGCGGCGGGTCATATTGTCACGTAGTGGTGACGGCAGTCGAAGCAGCGATGAAGACGGACGAAAGGGTCTTCTAAAAGAACTGTTTATTGGACTGACTTGCACCCAAAATGGACTGAATCACTCGGCGGCGGCGAAGCGACATGCGTGCTCGGCGGTCGTCGAACAGAATGCCCGCCGCTGTCGGCCGTGCTCAATTTAAAGCTGATAGCGAACATTCGAGATAAAGGGCGAAAAGTTACTAGAACATTCCGGAACAACGTAGAATCAGCTTTGCCTGGCTGCGATCAATCGAGATAAATCTAGTCGCGCCTTGCGTCGCAAACAAAGCGATAAGGTGGTGTCGCGGCAGATTTGAAAAACGAACAAACACTGCAAATATTGGCGGCATTACTCCCCTCTCAAAGAAACATCGACCCGATGCATTAAAACAAATAATGCGACTAGTAAGAGAAAAAAAACCGGATCTTGCGAAAATAGAGCATGGAAATGCAGCGGCTTTTAGCGCGCATAATACCGCTTCAGACGGACTACATGGACAACTTCTGGTCGTACGCGGCGTCGCTGGGATGCAGTCATTGCGTCAGGGATGACTCCATAATCCAGTTCACCCAGCCGACGAAGAACCTTGTACGGGCCGAAATAGCGGCGCAAAAGCTTTTCACTCAATCCACGGCGTCGAATGGGCGTCCACACCCAGACTTGGTCTCCTGGCTTGTATTCCGCGTTGCGTCTTCGTAGGTTGTAGCGTCTGGCGTCGGACCGCTGCTGATCTTTGATCCGTAATCGGGCAAGCCTTCGAGCTTCTTCTGCGCGTTGAAGGTAGGCGGCAACGTCGACGTTCTCTTCTTCTGTAACGTTGGGCAGCATGGCGTCTAGCGTGGTCGTGGCATCCCTGCCATGGACGAGCTTAAAAGGCGTCATCTGGGTGGTCTCCTGCACTGCGGTGTTGTAGGCGAAGACGACATAAGGCAGGATGACATCCCAGGTTTTATGTTCGGCATCGACATACATAGCGAGCATATCGGCGATGGTTTTGTTCAGGCGCTCGGTCAGTCCGTTGGTCTGCGGATGGTATGCAGTTCTCCGGTGGCTGGTTTGGCTGTAGCGCAGGATGGCTTGCGTGAGTTCCGCCGTAAATGATGTTCCTCTGTCCGTGATGAGCACATCAGGGGCGCCGTGTCGAAGAAGAATGCACTCCACGAAAAATTTGGCCACTTCTGCTGCTGTTCCGTTCGGTAGGGCTTTCGCCTCGGCGTAGCGGGTCAGGTAGTCGGTCGCTATGATGATCCACTTATTTCCAGATGTTGACGTTGGAAAAGGGCCAATCAAGTCCATGCCAATCTGCTGAAAGGGTCTTGAGGGAGGTTCAATGGGGTTCAGAAATCCTGCTGGTCGTGTGGGAGGAATCTTCCGTCGCTGACAATCTCGGCATGTTTTCACATAGTGTGCGACATCGGCAGACAGTCGGGGCCAGTAATACTTGTCTTGAATGCGGCGGAGGGTGCGAGTAAACCCGAGATGTCCAGCTGTCGGCTCGTCGTGTGAAGCCTGTAGAACTTCTTCGCGGAGACAAGTAGGTACAACAAGGAGGTAGGCTGTTTTGTTCGCTGTAAAGTTCTTCTTCACAAGGACCCCATTCTGCACACAGAAAGAAGACAGTCCTCGCTTGAATGAAGCGGGGGGTGAAGAAACCTTGCCTTCCAGGTACTCGATGAGGCCTTTTAGGTTGGGGTCCGAGCGTTGCTGCTGAGCAAAAGAGCTTGCGCTGATGGGTCCCAGGAAGGCGTCCTCATCGTCGTCCAGCGGCTGTGCATCTACAGGGGCTCGTGAGAGGCAATCGGCGTCAGTGTGCTTGCGTCCGGACTTGTAAACGACGGTGACGTCAAACTCCTGGAGACGCAGACTCCATCGAGCGAGTCGGCCAGAGGGATCCTTCAAATTGGCAAGCCAGCAGAGCGCGTGGTGGTCGCTGACCACCTTGAACGGCCGTCCGTAGAGGTAGGGGCGGAATTTCGACGTAGCCCAGATGATGGCAAGGCACTCCTTCTCAGTGGTCGAATAGTTAGCCTCGGCCTTGGAAAGGGAACGGCTAGCGTATGCGATGACCTTCTCCAGCCCGTCATTTTTTTGAACGAGAACGGCGCCTAGTCCCACGCTGCTTGCGTCGGTATGAACTTCAGTATCGGCGTTTTCATCAAAATGCGCAAGGATCGGTGGGGACTGTAAACGACGCTGAAGTTCCTTGAAGGCTTCTGCTTGCGGCGCTTCCCATTTAAACGGCACGTCTGCCTTCGTCAGTTGGGTCAGGGGCTCGGCGATGCGCGAAAAGTTTTTCACAAATCGTCGGTAATATGCGCATAGTCCGAGAAATCTGCGCACTGCTTTCTTATCGGCCGGCGGTTGAAACTGTTCAATAGCAGCTGTTTTCTGCGGGTCTGGGCGTACTCCTTCCTTGCTAACGATGTGGCCTAGAAACAGCAGCTCTTCGTAGGCAAAGTGGCATTTCTCTGCTTTCAAGGTTAGGCCAGACGACTTGATTGCGTCTAGTACTGCTCGAAGTCTTTTGAGGTGCTCTTCAAAGTTCGAGGCGAAGACAACGACGTCATCTAAATATACCAGACAAATCTGCCACTTCAGGCCTGTCAGCACTGTATCCATTACTCGCTGAAACGTCGCTGGTGCCGAACAGAGTACAAATGGCATCACCTTGAACTCAAACAGCCCATCCGGAGTTATGAATGCTGTTTTTTCGCGATCTCTTTCGTCGACCTCAATTTGCCAGTAGCCGCTCTTGAGGTCCATCGATGAGAAATATTTGGCGTTGCAGAGGCGGTCCAGTGTGTCGTCGATGCGGGGGAGGGGGTAGACGTCCTTCTTTGTTATGTTGTTCAAGCGGCGGTAATCCACGCAGAATCGAAGTGCGCCGTCTTTCTTTCTCACTAGAACAACCGGTGCCGCCCATGGGCTGTTTGAAGGCTGGATGACGTCGCCGCGAAGCATTTCTTCGACTTGGTCCCGGATGGCTTGTCGTTCTCGCGGAGACACACGGTAGGGGCTTTGACGGAGAGGTCGGACGTGTTGATCCGTTATAATGCGATGCTTGGCAATTGGCGTCTGTCGCACCTTCGGCGATGTCGAAAAGCACTCACTGTAGTTTTGAAGCAGATTGCGGATCTGGTCTTGTCTGTTCCGGTGCAGGGCTGGGTTGATGTCGAAAGTGGGCGAGTTTTCTTGGTCAGGCGGATCTTCTGCGGAGGGGTCGGAGAGGGCGAAGGAATCTCGTACGTCAGATATTTCGTCGTAGAAAGCAATCGTCGTTCCTCTGTTAATATGCCGGTATTCTTCGCTGAAGTTAGTCAGCAGTACTTCGGCCTGGCCATTGCGGAAATGTGCGATGCCTCTTGCGATGCTGATTCCTCGGTCTAGTAGCAACTGCATGTTCCCCTCGATGATGGCTTCAGTGTTTATGGCTTTCGTGGCGCCTACGGTCACGATAACGCTTGAACGGGGTGGGACGCTCACTTCTTCCTCCAGGACACTTAGGGCAACGTGATTTTCCCGAGTTTTCATCGAAGCGATGGCTTCGTCCGTCGAAAGCGTGATCAGCTTGGATCGCAGGTCGATGATCGCCTGATGCTCATTAAGGAAATCTATACCCAAGATCACTTCGCGGGAGCATTGCGGTAGCACAACAAAGGTCGCAGGATAGGTATGTCCTTTGACAGTCACTCGCGCTGTGCATCGTCCTGATGGCGTAATGAGGTGGCCCCCAGCGGTGCGAATTTGTGGGCCGTCCCAAGCCGTTGTGACTTTTCTGAGCTGCGCAGCGAATGTTCCATTCATCACCGAGTAATCGGCTCCTGTGTCGACTAGAGCGGTAACTTCCCGGCCGTCGATAGTAACTTCTAGGTCGGAGGTCCTGGCTCTTGCATTGCATGTCGCTCTCGGCGTCGGGTCACGGCTTCGTCGCGTATGCGAGTCACGGGTTGGGCGTGTGGTCGAAGCTCCTTTGGGTGGCGGCGTCGATTTCAAGGTAGCTTGCGTCGTGGTCGAGGTTCTCATTGTGTGCGGCGTCGGTGCAGCGAGTGCCGGTACTTCATGCGGCGTCGCGGGTGCAGCGTCTTCATGGGGCGTGGTCGGTGGAGGATCTTCGGCGTTTAGCTCGTGAGCAACCTCACCTCCAGAGGTTACTGCCTTTAGTTTCCCCCACGGGGGCTGGGCGACCTTCCTCGTACCGCGGCTGCGTAGCTGCGGCGTGGCGACGCAAAGCGCGAGGTTGACTGCGATGGTGAGCGCGAAAAGCGGTTAGGCGTGTACTCTTCTCGACGCAGGTACTCGTCGATTTCGTGCGGACGTTGTCCGAAGCGTGGTCGTGGGGCGTTAACGGCAAATCCTCGAAGACCGATACGTCGGTACGGGCAGTGACGAAGAATATGGCCGGCCTCACCGCAATGGAAGCACAACGGCCGGTTGTCGGAAGTCCTCCAGGCGTCGCATTTCCTGGGGCTTGAGCGTCGGTCATAGGCTGGGCGGGCGGGGGCTGGGAGGCGGCGTTGTGGAACGATTGTCTCATCTCGGGGAGGACGTGGGGGTTGTCGCTGGGGCTGAGCAGTACTTACTGCAGCGGCGTAGGTCATGGCCTGGGGTTCTGTGGCCGTCGGGGTGCCAAGTGCCTGTTGCACTTCTTCCCGTACCACATCCATCAGAGTCGCTGCTTGTGGCTGTGGGGAAGATGGCAGTAATCGGCGTAGCTCCTCTCGGACGATTTCGCGGATAACTTCCCGCAAGCTGTCGCTGGTGGTGGCCGGCGTGTCCGAACGGATTGCACAGGCAGAGGAAGGGCGATTACACTGCCGAGCTCGAACGTCGAGGGTATTCTCAATCGTGCGTGCTTCTTGCATAAACTCCTCGACTGTTTTTGGCGGCTGGCGGACGAGGCTTGCAAAGAGTTGTTCTTTTACGCCGCGCATTAAAAACTGAACCTTCTTTTCCTCGGTCATCCCGGGATCGGCGCGGCGAAATAGGCGCTTCATCTCCTCGACGTAACTGCGGACGGGCTCATTCGGAAGCTGGATCCTGGACTCGAGGAGTCGTTCGGCTCTTTCTTTCCTCACGACACTGGTGAATACCTCCAATAGTTCTCTCTTGAATAGCTCCCATGTCGTAAGGGACGACTCGTAGTTTTCGTACCACGTGCGTGCGGAGCCATCCAATGAGAAAAAAACGTGTCCAATCTTTGCCGCATCATGCCACTTGTTGAATGACGCCACGCGCTCAAATTGATCCAACCATTCTTAAGGGTCTTCGCCTAGGGATCCATTGAAAGTTGGCGGCACCCGCGGCTGCTGCAGTATGATCGGTGTCGACATCTTCGGTGAGATTGCGGTGCTCGTAGCCGCGTCTTTTCGCTGTCTTGTGTGGTCCGGCAGTTTCCCGAACTCAGGCTCCTCTCCCTGGAGACGTCGGCTGGCTCGCTGAGCTGCTGGCTCGTCCTCGGGTGCGAAGCGCTCAGGGCTGGCTTCACGACTTGAAGGGGGCGTCCGGAACATGGAAGGCTACCCAGCACCTCCACCAGATGTCACGTAGTGGTGACGGCAGTCGAAGCAGCGATGAAGACGGACGAAAGGGTCTTCTAAAAGAACTGTTTATTGGGCTGACTTGCACCCAAAATGGACTGAATCACTCGGCGGCGGCGAAGCGACAAGCGTGCTCGGCGGTCGTCGAACAGAATGCCCGCCGCTGTCGGCCGTGCTCAATTTAAAGCTGATAGCGAACATTCGAGATAAAGGGCGCAAAGTTACTAGAACATTCCGGAACAACGTAGAATCAGCTTTGCCTGGCTGCGATCAATCGAGATAAATCTAGTCGCGTCTTGCGTCGCAAACAAAGCGATAAGGTGGTGTCGCGGCAGATTTGAAAAACGAACAAACACTGCAAATATTTGCGGCAATATCCTATTCGTTTTGGACAGAAGCCTTAAGCGATTATAACCGCATGGCCTTGCAACAAAGCTCAGTTCAAACCGGCTGGCAAGCAGACTTGGAAACGCCTTCTCATCTTCAACTTATCTTACCTTCTGGGCAAATAAATGAGGCCTTTGGGTTAATCTACATAAGACATACATTGAGAAAAAACACATGTCGTGGCCAAGTGAATTCGTGACTAGTGTGTACTGCGGTCGCATAGTGAGCGTTACTTCTTTTTGGCTCTACTAGGCAGCTAAGGCAAGGCGTATTTAGCGCGGGGTTAGTGTTCACTCGAGCATTAGCATAACAGTGACCCGAACATGAAAACAAGGTAAGGCGGTGCTGGAGGGGTGGCTGGGAAAAGCAAACAATGCAAGCGGTTCCTGAAGACCCCGCTCATTATGGGAACAAACACTTTCTTCCAGAAGCCGGAAGTAACATATTTGGCGAATTCCTCTTCACTAAATGGCTAACTTTGCAGAGCGATGAGATACAGCAAAATAAGCCGCAGGACTATGTACATGACTCAGTTTGTTTCACTCATCTCGGTCTATGTCTTTTTTAGAAACCTGGTTACTTTTAACTCAGCCACCCGACATGTGCACGAATTCGCCTTGTCGTTGCTCTTATAGCTATAAAACATCGGTATAGAAACAAGTCCATCTTAATTTGCCCAATATAAATAAGGTATTTTCTTTTTAGAGTGCCTGTATTACGAAAATTCTGGCAACCGCGTTTTAACATTGAGCTTTTTGCACCTTGGTTGCTGCGAGTACTACTTAGATACTACAGCTTGGGCTAGGTACTTATTACCTGGAGAAAACAGGGGTTAAGTTCTAGGCTAAACGGAAACTAGTTTTGTAACGAGGAAGGTTACTTCTCCATTTTTGCTCCGAGCAACCTTTTCTAGTTTGTCCCTGTGATAGAATGCCTTCGCCTAACTACGGCACGACGGCTCCAATGAATGCATAATATGTAGCTAGAAAATTCCCTCGTTGTAACGAAAACGAGCCGTCAAGGAAAAATTCCTGAAATATGAAAGCATGAATACAAACCACTGGGTCCTGCGGTTAATCGAATATCGTCTTTTACTTCAACCACACAACTTCACGAAAACCTGCTGAAGAATTCCGAGAAAAAAAAACGGTGACGAAAGTGCATATCTGAGTTCCAATTTCGCGCGGGGCTCACAACGTAAACCGAATCGAGCTTGAGAACGAAGCTCCCAAGGGCATCACGGGACGCGGATGGAACGACGGGTGCTGTTTGCGTTTCAGCGCAACTGGCGTTTCTCACCGCCGGGCAAAGCAGCTCAGCGCTCTAATCCTACTCGGAAAGCCAGTGGTCACTCTGCAGCTGCTTCCGGCCCTCCGTGAGGACACCGTCGGTACGCGTAAACTCCAATGCGAACGGGCGCCAATTCCAATGGCGGGAAAGTGGTGCGCATTCCCTGTGGCGAACAGAGAGGGAGCCTCTCTCTCTCTCATCCACTCAGCTCCTGCCGCCTCCAGCCTCATTAATGCTTGGACGACGCCGGCGTTCTGTACGGCCCGACCCGACTGTTGACAAAAGAGGCCCCGTCATTGTGTCGGGCGTGGAACTCTTCCGCGAGGTTAGTATCGGCTGGGATCAGTGAGCCGTGGCAGCAGCGAAGTGACAGCGCAGCCGTTGGTACGCAGTTCAATGCCTTTCCTGTGAAAACAAGGTTCAGTATGTCAGCGTTGATGCACACATATTGCTCATGCCCAGATATTGCTATCAATGTAAATAAAAGGTTTCAATTTCCAATCCAAAGGTTTAACAGTTCTTCCCCTGTGAACTGTGTCCGTGCTCTGTGCTGCGATTCTTTGTGCCTTCGCAAGCTTGAAACAATATTTTGTGACATATATTGAGTAAAATGCACACTCAGCATAATATGTAATAAAATCAAAATTACAAATAATGCCATGATGAATAGCGAGAAGCTTGGGAGTTTCCTGGCCATTGGAACTAGGAATATGATTTCCCGCATAACTGATGCGCTTTTAAGGCACGATAATAACCAGAAGCATACTATATCGCACGTACGATCGGGTACGAATGTACGGAGGAATGGATTAAGTTCACACAATGCTAGACAGGTGACAGGTAAGAAAGTGGTGACTGCCTCAGCTGTCTACTTTTGTGCTGCGTAGCCTCACACTCGGTTGCAGTCATGAGTAACTTCTCTCTGGGCGTTTTGCGCCGAATATCTAGGCTGTCAAAATCATTTTATTCTACTCAACTCAATAAAGGTGCGAAGAGAGCATTAATAAAGTTGGAACGTAGATTGAGCGCTTAGTGCGTCGCAATTATCCAGCGCAGCGGCGCCGGTCATTCCTCGTCTAGTTCTTCAGTTCGGTAAATTTCGTATACCTTACTGTGTGCATCAAACGTGCGCCAGATGGGATGCCGTCTGGAGTTGCAGTACCAAGCCCCCGCCAATGCCTGAGACGAAATTATCTGGTTGGTCGATACAATGATATATCAGGTGTCACGCGACCACGGCTAGCCAGGATGTCCACCTGCCCCAGTGGGCAGGTGTCAACAACCTGCCAACCACTGCAGGTGGCAATCAACTTCAAATAAATTCAACGCAGTTGCCACCTGCCTGCCGTAGCACTGCGCTTTTGCTGATTGGTCGAGAGAAAGACAGCCTTCCGAAGAACTATCTCTGCAAAAATGAAGCTTATGGCTGCCCAGGAAGAGCAACCAGGATCTCATAAGCACCACAGTGTCGGTGTTTGGAACAGCCAACTGCCGCGGCACTGGCTCATTGCTCAACGGCTGCACCACTGCGGTATATAGCGGTATGAGGACTCGCAGCGATCTATCAATCTATGAAAGAGAAGGAGTACTTGCGCGGTAGGGATCCCTAATAAAAACGCACTGTACTCTTAATTGCAGGTTAAGCGGCGTCCAAAATTTTGTGACTCCAACGACAACCGCGCCATTTTTCACAGTTAGGCACACGGCTTCGTAAGAATGTCGATTAAGAGAGAATTTTGTGCAGTCTTCATCGCATGTAGTAAATGTAACGGAATACTTTTCACACAAGTGACTCAAGATTCTTGCCAGTAAAACACATGGTACATTTGTGAAGACTATGCTTCAGTTGTAATTAGCCTGCCTCTTGAGACATTAAGATTGTGGCAAACCTGCATGTTCCACCGAAAGCCAACGAGTCTCCTCGCTGTGAAAACGATTCGAGGTCAGACGGTTAGCACGCGCCCGGGACTTCTTATTTGTGCCTCAAGACCTCCTGCAATTTACACCGTCAGAGACCACCCGGTACACACTCGCACATGGCTGTCAGCTCTCGTAACGGTCACAGTTCTCATATATCTGGGACACCTGGCCTTCTCATGGTTTCGACTTTAAATCCGCTGAAATGTCCTTTTGTGATAGGCTGGAATGCTTGACAACGTTATCGAAGCACCTGAAAGATATTTTCTTTCCTTCAAACGTGCCAGTGATGAAAAAGAAAAAAAGTCTCAGTAGATGCACGTTCATAGGTATGCTATGACATGGATTGTCACGTTGGCGCTTTTTCCAAACAGCCTAGCCCTGCCACTGTCTTCATGAAAGAGCCTCCAGAAAACTCATAGTATTGCGCGCTGAGAGCAAAGACGGGTTCGAGCCGCTCAATGCGATCATAGACGCACGAGAAGTAGCGTAAAACAAAAGAACGATTCAAATACAAGATGCAGATTCCAATTGATTATAGAGTGGTAACCGCATCGATATGGATGCCGCTAGGCAGCTTAATGGTCTGCGTAGTTAAGGAAATAGCAATGGTAAGGCGAGGCCTCAAAAAGAAGCTGCCGTGGCGCATGCCTCCAGTGCGACTCAAACTGCTCGTTTTCTTTATATCGGGAGCGAAATCTTTCCTTCCTTTCATTCCTTTTTTTTAGTGTATCCCTGCCCTTAATGTCCTTTTTCCTAGATTTTAGAGAGAAAAGACGCATTTTCCTGTTGCCACTGCAGACACAATATCGCAGGCATGGCTTTCGAAGATCGGTTTACGTTAGAAGAGGCCGTGTGGAGAAAAAGAAATGATTCTGGCTTTCGTGACATGCACGCATGTCTGTGGGCAATCGCCGGAGTCTCTCAAAAGTTGGCGCAAGAACGCCAACTTGCTTTCGTGAACGCGGGCTGGCGATATTGTCTCGGCGCTGGCAAATTCTTCTTCGTTTAGAGAACCTGAAGAGACGCGCGGTTTAACATTTCCGCAGTAAATACAAAAAAAACGTACTTTTTACTTTTTTAAGCCGCACACTGTATGACGACAGCAAGTACCGTGTGAAAGGCAAAGAAAAGGGCACAAAACAAATTCCTTCGCAGCCTTCAGGGCCCTTACCCAGAACTGAATATATTTTAACGGTCGACTTAAGAAGTAAAACTAGGAGGCAAGAGGAAAGAAAAGAGCAGTAATCTTCTTTGTTCAAGCGTAGTTCCTACGCTGCACCACGTTTTACGGCAACAGTTTTGCGGTTTCGAGGCACGCATGCTTAACTCTTGAGCCAAGAAACTAAGAAACAGAGGCCGCTCAGAGCGTGAAACTTTGTGCAACGCAACTATGCAACGCACTCGAAGCAGTCATGCGTAAATCAGGGGTATGACCGACAACAAACATTAGAACCTCAGAAGCATAGTTAATTTCTCTTCACGAAAGAGCGCTTGCAGTCCGACAGTACATCTGCTAGGCATGGATGACGAAAACCGTCTTGCCCAGAACGTTGAGATCTGGTTTCTAATATCTGAAATTGTAAAGTTTCCTCTCTGTTGTTTTTTTTTTTAGTCCGTGCGTTTTTATTTCATGTCAGAGGAGAAGAGGATGTAAGTTCTTTCTAATCAGAGGGTGGTGCGAGCAATGCGAATCCTGAACTGCCGTGTGTAACAGGGCTTGGAATCCTTACGTAAGTAGTGTGAAAACAGAAAGTTGACTAAAATGGCTATTCAAATTCATTACACGCAATCTATTCCTACTCTATTAAAACTTTAATTTTATTTTTCGGCACGGTCTCTTGAATACTGAGTATGATGTTTAAACCGCTCTAGGAGATGTAGTGATCTCGGGTAGAGAGAAGACTAAAAGATGGGATTCCATGCAATGCAAATTAAATTCCACAAACGTCGGCAAGGTGCCTCAGCCGTCTAGCCTAGATCCGCTAGACAAGTCCTTTTGTCGAAACGTTGGCTAACTGAGTGAGGCTTTCCGTCGACCCTCGTTAATTTATGTTTGTGCTGCATCGAACATGTCTGTAGCGCGTATGATAAGTGCCCAAACCGCAACAAATCCTGTGATGATATTGTTGCTTCAAACAGAACCATTGCCTGGTCGATTTACAACTTTATCAGCTGGCGGTTTCAGGTTGTATAGACCAGGGGAATCCAGGGGCTCTGCGGGTTGCTTTTATGGATTCCTCGAGCATCCACACTGGCTTGTTCTCCCTTTCCAGTACCGTTCTTGCTGGAGTTTGCAGACCAGAAACAGTACCTGATTTGTTAAAACTGATTTTAGGACATCAGCTCTTCTTATCTTGTTCCTCAGTTTTGCGCCGTCGACGTCGACTCCGTTCACAGCGCATACCTTGGCACCTGACCAGTAACGGTGCGGCGTATTTGTTTTGACGGGAGCACCGACGGCAGTATCTCACTCGGCAAAACTGGCAGCGTACCAAGGCGCCGGTGAGCCCGGCTGCTCCAGGGTATGTTTAGAATGCCGATGAGATAGAGTAGAAGGGCCTTGGTGCAGAAGACTGTGCATGTTAGAACACGTGCACTCAAGCATCACGTACTGCAGCTGATGCTCGAATATTCGCGTTACACGCTCATAACCATTCTCTTTCTTTTTTACTATTCCTCGAATTCGAAACATCACATTATATCGCACGTCCCGCCAGCGAAGTAGCACCGAGCGTCGGCAGTGGGAACACTACAACTCACGGCATTTGGCAATCAGCACCACCCTCATTCATCGTCCGCCGTGTGTTCCTGGTCAGCATCGCCCGGTCGTGCCCCAGCACGCCTGACCAGAACGGACCTCGCCGTTCGCCCCAGACCCATCCACCGCCTCGACCAGGAAACAAGACGAACTGATGATGCCACCATGACCAGACCCTACAACCCCACCGATCCGAAACATGTGAGCACATCGCCTCTGCTCATGTCGTTTGGTGCGTCCAGGGACCTCAGCCGTAGGCTCCAGGTTACGTGTGGCCCGAAAGCTTCATGCGCTAGGGTTCATCCGATTGTCTTCTCATCCACTGTGGCCGCAAGTCCATCATCTTCCTTTCTTCTCTGTTCATCCCTTCTGTCACGCCCATCGTAACGTACTGTCTTTCATCGGCGCTACCTTTCTTCTAGTTTGCGCGATCGGGACGAACGCTCGGTGGCCCCGAGTCATGCCATGGACTAGAAGACGACGAAGTGAACCAGGCTACGAACGAACGAAGTTATCGAGGCCTTCCTTCCTTCCTTTATCGAGCGGACCAGAAGTAAGGGGGAGGGGTGGAATAGCTGCTCATATTCACCAAGGCCCAAATGCATGCACATCGAAATCATCATCACCCATCTCACTGAAGGCTCGGAGCACCCTTTCTGTGGCCTTCAACATGCCGTACACGTTCTCTAACGTCATCAGCGTGTTTAAGTGAATATCAGCACGGACGGGGATGTTTCTGAACCGACAAAACCCCAGTCAAGAGATTATAAAAGTCGATACTTCGGTGCACCGTTCGGGTTGCGGTGCATTATTCTCTGACCTCTATTATCGGAGGATCGATGACAGGGAGCGTCCTGGAAACAGCGCTGAGATTGCAACAAACCGGCTGCTACTTGGCTTTCTAATTCAATAATTACATTGTTCAAAAAACTTCTATACCATAAAGGAACTACTTGATTTAATCTAAAATCGCATGGTAATGAATATTCTCGTGTAATTTTGGCACAAACTTCATGATCTTAAATATTTTGATGGAAGCAACTAATCGGGCGTACTTGCGTTATTAAAGCGTTCTCTTGCGCTCTCTCTCTGTCAATTTCTCGCGTTAACAAGATATAGAAAAGAAAAATGTTTTCTATCTTTTTCGCTCTTAATCATACGGTCTTTTTATTGTGTGAGATTCAGAACTTTACCGCAATCTTTTGCGCAGCGAAGACAACATCATAAAGAAAAAACGGACGAAGGGCGTAACGTCACGCTTCCTCGGAAAATTCAAAGACAGAAAAAACAAGGGTACTGTGTGCCAGAATTGCCGAAGGTTTCTTTCTGCCTGAGCGAAAAGTAAAGTATAGGTCCCCAAGGCCATTTCGACCGACAACAATTGCCCCCAGATGCCATTTTGTCCGATCGAAGGACCATTTAGCGGGACGTTCAATTGCCCCAAGTGCATTAGCTTTGCAGATGACCCCTATGCAGGAAAGCATTTACGGCTCACGATTTATTTCCCTCGTCTGAATTCGTGCGGGAGAATAAGCGATTTCGGCATCAGTTTAGAGTATTTTTGTTGTCTATCATTGTTTCTTGTTCATGAACTGCTTGCCTTAACAAAATGTGAGCAGCGTGAGTTGAAAACTATATAAACAGAGTTCTATAAAGAAAACAAGTAAATCGGCTGTATATTTTGAAAAAAAAATAAATCTTATTTAACTTTCTTGAAAGCGAGCCATTTCGGAGGCTGACGCAGCATGCCTATTCAAGACCCTTATTCAGGTGTAATTGACACTGCCGGCGTCTCGGTAATGTTAAGGCCTTCTGCAGCAGTGTGGCTTTACAGCTGAGTTACAAAGCCATATTGCAAAGGCGTAAAATTTGAAATTCACTTGATTGATGTAGTTGTACATAGTTGTTTATTGGCCGCTAACATTTTATTTCGAAAAAATCTGAAAAAAATGGAGAAGTCACTCAAGCCACGCCATAAGGGTATGGGGCGATCGCTTTCGCGGGTTAACGCCCATATATGCGGAAGTGTTCATTCTCTACTTCATATCCATAGATCCCTAGGAGCCCTCATACCACTCCTAACACAGTGGTGCAGCGGTTAAGTGATGGCACTGCGATGGCAAGTGCTGCTGTCGGCGGGGCTTGTGCGAAGCAACTTGCTCCTCCTGGTAACTTCTCGCGACGAATCATTAATTTAACTGCCTCCTGCCACGTTTGTCACTTTGCTTACAATCCAGTGGCCAGGTTGTGATGACGCTACAAGGTCGCGTGACCTAGGTTGCCCATCTAAGTTGGTTCTCCGGGAGATCTTTTGCTCATGCGCCGACGCCGACGACTCCGGATTTAATGCACAACGGGAACCTGACGCTATAGTGTTAAAATATCTTGAGGGGCTCGATGAAGGTGCGTATGTGCCTCCCGGAAACAACAGAACCTATCACATTTTCAAGTATGTGCACAGCGAATATTGGAGAAGAACTCGCTATAGCTCTCTCGCCAATCGCGTTATCTTTTTGAAGTATTCTGGGCGAAAATGCGTCAGGCTGGAGGCGCAATGGGCAGCAGTTTCTCTTGACATTATTTTATACCGGCGACGACGACGATGATTGCCACGAATCCGCACGAGTGCAAACCGGAGCTTCAGCCCTGAGGTATGAGGTAAAGAGAAAATAGACGCAGACGCGTGCGCGATCGCTGCTGGCTGTCCGCCTGTACGGCTCTGGAAAGAAATAAAGGACGCACAAGGGTCTGCATGAAAGAAGAGGGCCATGGCCTCTGCACTGTTGGTACTGTGTTTCTGGAACAACAAACTGGTGACGGTGCAAAAAAAAAAACTGAGAGGATCGGAAACAGCGATGAAAGAAAATAAGGAAGCAAATGACAGGAAAGTGAGCAGAGGAACGGGGAACCTGAGGAAACAAAAAAGTGATGAACCAAACGGGAAAGCTCAGCGAGAGCAAAAATAAAAAGAATAAACTAAGTGCCTAAAAAGGAACGACGTGAGAAAATTGGTCCATCGTTCAAGTACGCACCCGCGCGCGCACCGGGAAAGGGACCCGTAACGGAAAATTCATCTTCGCCGCGCGGAATAAGCAGCCACGCGGTTAGATTGGCGCGCTCTGGCAGGCGAAAAATGCTGTTGACGATCGTGAATTTTGCAGGGTGAGAGAGAGGAGGAAGAAAGAAAGAGAAGGAAAGCGTGAATGAGCTGCGTGCTGACTCCATCGCGAACTCGGGTCACGCCTGTCAGCATCGCCGATGCTGCGCTCCCGCTGTTCCTGCTTAGACTGTCACAGCTAACTGCCGCAATACTTAAGACGCTGTTCAAAATTTTCTACACCCGCGACGCGTTTTCTTCCCTACAGTGCAACACTCCTGCCAATGCTAGAGTATGTGATACTCATATGGGATTCATTTGCTAAAAGAAATTTCTTTAAATTAAAATACGTACAGGAAAGGGTGGCCAGATTTGTTTATAACTCATACGGCGGCACTTGCATTAGTGGGCTAGTGGGTTGAATGGGCCCAGTAGTGCGTCTCTATATGTGTTCCAAAGCAACCGGACATTCCATCTAAATTTTTTTTTGCAGTTTAGAAATGAACACTATAACATTGATATATCTCACATGATCATTCTTTCCACAGGTAACGCAGCACGACCGCGAAACTCGCTGATAACACGAATAGGTTGTACGGTTTATGGGGGTTTAACGTCCCGAAGCGACTGAGGCTATGAGGGATGCCGTAGTGGAGGGCTCCGGAGATTTCGACCACCTGGGGTTCTCTAACGTGCACTGACATCGCACAGTACACGGGTCTCTGGCATTTCGCCTCCACAGAAATTCGACCAGCGAGGCCGGGATCATTTAAAATTCGATATATTCTTAATGCTATTTCTGCTTTAGGTTCATCAACAGAACGATGGCAGTGATGCGTAAGGGCCGCGGCGGTGGCTGAGTAGTTATGGCGCTCGGCTGCTGGCCCGAAAGACGCGGGTTCGATCCCGGCCGCGGCGGTCAAATTTCGATGGAGGCAAAATTCGAGAGGCCCGTGTGCTGTGCGATGTGAGTGCACGTTAAAGAACCCCTGGTGGTCGAAATTTCCGGAGCCCTTCACTACGGCGTCCCTCATAGCCTGAGTCGCTTTGGGACGTTAAATCCCCATAAGCCATAAAGCAGTGATGCGTAAGAAGCGTTCAGGTCACGTGAGGCAGGAAATAAACTGCAGTATAAGCGCTTATACGTCTTTTGCTGTCATGCCAGCTCATGAAGTTGGCTGGCTTAAGCGTTGCAACCAATTAAATATACCTATCAGCGATTATATTGCAGTTTTATTGATGTCTCACGTCACATAAATTCTCACTGCATGTTGCAGCCATCACTCCGTCGGTGAAACCAAGCTGGAACAAAGTGAAAAAGAAATAAATTACTCAGAAGTCGTAGGAGAATATCACATGGTTATCCATGTATTCTAACGTCAAGTGTATTATTAGAACGAAGAATGCATGCAGCTATTAATAGGTGTCTATAGTCCTCGAAGCAAAATATTCTTTAAAAGATACTGTAGAGGGACAGAGACTTAGTCCCCTACAAATTAACGGTGCGCGACATGGACGAAGCGAATAGGCCGGGAACCGTAGCCTTGAAGTTATCATACGGGGAGGAAGGGTCGGGCATCTTCAAAACGTCGTCAAACTCGTCTATTTTCTCAGGGGAGAGAGTCGACACGACGTGGAGATACTTCACGCGTTGTGAAGTGATGCGCCGAAGGCCAAACACACACTCCACTTGCGCGAGCTATATGGCAGGATTCTGAGGCCAAAATGACGGCAGCTGAACGTGGACGCTGGCGATGTGCTCTGCAGGCGGTGCATGAGCCGGGACCTGGGGCCTGGGCGCCACAACCTGTGGCGGCGCTATCCGCGTCCATCACGTCCGTGTCACCAAACTGCAGAGGGACAGAGACTTAGTCCCCTTTTTTAATTTAATTTTAATTGGTTTTTGGGGAAATGAAATGGCACAGTATCTGTCTCATATATCGTTGGACACCTGAACCGCTCCGTAAGGGAAGGGATAAAGGAGGGAGTGAAAGAAGAAAGGAAGAGAGAGGTGCCGTAGTGAAGGGCTCCGGAATAACCACCTGGGGATCTTTAACGTGCACTGACATCGCACAGCACACGGGCGCCTTAGCGTTTTTCCTCCATAAAAACGCAGCCGCCGCGGTCGGGTTCGAACCCGGGAACTCCGGCTTAGTTCCCTACAAACTAACGGAGCGTGACGCAGACGAAGCGAACAGGCGGGGACCAGGAATCAACTGTTTTATTCTACTTCGCACGTGGCCCCACGTTGCCAGCGCGAACGCATCTCACGAGCCGAGGCGGCGCAGCACTGCTGATGATGATAGTGCCGCTGCAATACTATCAACTAAATATTTAACTTCAGATAACGAAAATACCGGAAGCTACGCCACGCGACTCTAAACAACACTCAGTTTGTTTCGATCAGCTAGTACAGTACATATACTTTTATTTCTGCTTAATATTAGCTGAGACACCCTATATAAACCGGTGAGCCAGTCTTAAGGTGGTCGTCGTATGCACAGTGTCTGACGGGCCTTTCTCTTGAGACAGGATGCAACCAAGGAGATGCCCGTGGATATTCTGTGCGCCAATATCTTTCTCCTTACCGTTAGCTTCTTTCTTATCTTCGACAGGTTCCATCTTTCCACGGCTCTGATCTAGATATGAGAGAAAATGATGCAGTGAACAGCCGCTTCTTTTCCGGTCCTGCTCCCGGAAGGAGCTCGGAGGAAATTGTGCCTAGCTTCTCGGCTTCGGATACGGGCTGGCGAGGCTGTCCGGCGGGGAGATCTGCGCGGATACAAAATAATCGAACGGCGTCTTCCAGGCCGATCCCGCTCAGCCCGCTTGTCTGCGGAGTGTTTATTTCTCGCCGCTCTCTATCTTTTGTGCCTTAAGTCACGAGAGGACGCTTATGTGCTCCATTCGCAATAAACACAGTACATACCACTGTTCAGTAAGGTCACAGATGGGCTCTTTTTCGGTTGCGAGTATCTATGGTCACTCACAGTACATTCACAGCACGAGGAACATAAGTCAGGATCAAATTAAAGAAAAAGGCACGACACAGGCCACCATGTATGGTAGCATGCAGAAATGCATCTTTGTAACAAAAAAATGCTATGTTAACAAAGCGGACAGTTACTTCAAATTTTCCTTAGAAAAATAGTTCTTGCTTCACCTCAAAGCGTTCTCTTCGTTATAACTCCCCTCCCCTAGCCCCTTAACCTTTTTGTGTGATCGTTGCCGAAATGGTGGCTTCTCCTGAAGAGCTCATGTGGGTTTTGTGTTCCTTAGTTGACACCAGAGGCAGATGTAAAGAAAGCAGGGTTGCGGCCAAGCGGGAAATTTTACATAGGAATGGCATTTTGCGGCCCAGTTTTCAACCAAAAAAGTTCAACAAATATATGGTTCAAAAGTGAACCTCTCCAGACCCATCCGAAAGACTAATTCATAAATCCGTTCCTCTCAGATACAAGCGTTTTGGGCCGCATTTCGGCAAGAGATAGCATCAAGTGCATTTGTATTTACTTTTCATTTCTTTGTACTGAAAATATTCTTTCCAGGTAAACGAAAGAGCTTTGCACCAAAGCTACTCACCTTAAAGCTATATTTACACCTGCGAGTAGATAACTCCAACCACACTGACCGTCACATGTCGAAAGCTACAAGGACTTGCCGTAAAAGTTATCGGAGAGCACTGCGAAACCGTGTCTGCGTACTGCGAAACGGCATCAGCATGCCTAGTAATGTCCAGCTATCTACTCATCGTTTCATACTATAGTCTGGTGCTCTACAAACGCATATCCGGCACTCTTATGTCATGACTGCATAGTTACTAGAAAACAAAATCTACTTGGCGTACATTTATCAATACTCAGAACTGTGATGGCTGTATACGCTAGGTAATACTTGTATCCTAGCAATCAAGCTGGACTTTTACGTGCATGATTTCTAAGTCTTAAGGTTTGCATTTATCTGGCGTGACGACACCGTTTAACCTTTAAACTGGTTGCTCAGTTTCAGCACGCAGCTGCGTGCGGAAACCGAGAAACCAATGGACATGTTACGCAATGTTTGCGTGCGTGAAAAAACACAATGTGAAATCATCTGGGCGAATAACGGTGTGGTATCGGAACGTTGCATCAGAAAGCGCTGTTTGCAAAAGCGTGCGGTATACAGCAGAACGAACTCGGCATATGTGTTTCCCACGCCGCTTCATTTACCGATGCGATTCCTGGGTTCTTTCCACGACCGTTTTTATGTGGCTCTAACCTATACAATGTGGTCCTTTCTTGAGCGCACGTCTCCCTTTACTTTCTACAGATGTGAGTGTACTTCCACTCAAGCAATCGACGGCCGTGAGTGAGACGGTCGGAGTACGAGTTCTGCCTCTGCATTGTCCTCTTTCTGCCTCATCTCTCCTGGGATCAATATTTGGCCAGACTCGAATTTTGAACAAGAACCCTGCATCGAAGCTGTAAGGAACGAGTGCGCACTGAGAACATTGTGCCGTAACGGGCCACTTCAGATTTTGGAAAAGGCAGGAAAAACGTTTTTTGGGTACTGTTCTGATAGAATGTTTACCCTGATATCCGTGCCCTTCCACCCCCCTCTCTATGTTTTCGTTTCTTTCCCTGTCTTACAGTTTGTACACGACTGAGTGCTTGAGGAGCATTTTGAACTGGCGATGCGTGTGACTGAAATGCATTCTTTAATATATTTATGGGTTCCCGTAATTACCGGATATTTTTTTTCCCCTGCGACAGACAGCGCCGGAGTGTTTGTACTCTGAAGCGTTCGCGGCAAGTGTACTTCTCGCATGCCACATGCTACCTACTCTTTGTTGCTATGTGCTCTGCCTTTTTAGCTTTCTCGACATCATCTGAGAGCAGAATTCTTGTTATTAAGCCGATTTTATTGCTTATTCAAGGAGGTACACGTGGCTAAATGGTCATAAAGGCCAGTATGGTTATTACAGTGTCAAAATAAAAATATTTCACACGACGCAGAGACCTAACAGGACTTATGAAGAGCAAGTACAACAAGCCTGCAAAACAAATGTCTTTTTTGCTCTTTCTTTCTTTATTCTGGAGGTGTTCACTTTTAATACATCAGGTCATGTTCAAATTGAGTTATTTCATCGTGTTTGAATTTGTTGTACAGTATGCATACAGAAAGAGGTCCCAGAGTCAGTGAATGCATTGAGACGTTTTATAAAGATACAAATAAATAATCGAAGTTTAAAGCAGCACAGACAAAATATTAAATAAACCATACAAGGTTACAAAAGTAAATGAAATTAGATATCATTAAATCAGTTTTACATAAAGAACTAATGCGTAAGTCATATAAATAGCGCATTTTAGCAAAAGAAAAACAGTTCAACGAACACATGAAACCACACAACACACAATACTGTTGCAAAGCAGGACAGAAAGAGCGAGGTAGCTCAGTAGAGCACAGAATTCAATTATCTGTGTACAGAAATAAAAGGTTTACGTTTCAGAACCAATAAAAAAAAACACTGGTCGTCAAGGTATCAGAAGTAATTTTCTGTAGATAATATTAAGCTTGTAGTTTCCGAAATAAACGTAGCCCTGTTTAGTATTTGAATACCCAATGCGGAGGCATTCTAACTGTTCATATTTTTGAGACAGCTGTTTCAATGTAGCTGTGCTGCGATGAAAATTAAGTGAATATATAGTTGTAGTGTCAGGTTATTGCTTACTATTTCTATTTGTTTGCGTGAGAAGAAGAAATGTTTTACAGCTAAGCATTAGCGAAAATCCTGAATCCTATTAGGTATTTCCGAAATTTTATAAAAGAAGGAAGAATTAGAGTATGCCTGGGATTTAGCACAAGGCTTAAGCCGATGTTAGCGCTAAGGAAATGGAATCTAATTTATGTAACCGTCGTGCCAAGGCAGAACTCAAGTAAGCTGCATCGCTGCGGCTTTCCAACTTTTCCGGCTTAGCAGTTTGCGCCTTCCCCAAAACTGCATCGAATTCAGAGAGTGACGCAATACATATAGTGTAATTTGTTTAGAATACAAACCAATCGAGACTCAAAAGTAACCAAGCAAGGCTACGTAAGAGGGATGCGTTTGTATTTGTCACTTCCATACTAAGAAATACTGTCGCAGTGGTGATAAGTACCCACAATTATTTTGTTAATATTATCACAAAACAGCTTTCCGTATTGCCTCGACTGGAGGTGGAATTCTGGTCAGAAGTGTTAAGATTACTTCAAGAACGTGAGTTGGTGACGCAAATGTCACCCACGCATTGAAAGACCATGTTATACTGTTATAACAAAAAAAGAAAAGAAAGAGGGGAAGAACTCAAATTATACTGCCATAAGAAAGAAAAAAGAAGAGGGAGCAGAACTCAAGCACCAATACACAAGTTATGCGCAAGCCATTAGCTCCTCTCCCTTTGTCAAGAGCATGGCTTCCTACTTGCCAAGCAACAGCCGATGCATTTCTTCCTGCACCCCGCCCCCTTTTTACACGCCCAGAGAAGATGAAACACGCTGTAGGAAGGACCATTTGTCTCGCAATGGCGGCCATCAGTGCACCCCATAAGACGTTTCTCCCGGACGTCCGCTCCGTCGAAGGGAATCCGAGCACAAGGCTCAGACCGTAAAAAAAGCGCGGCGCAGCCCCCAAATCCGTGGTCTCTTCAGCAGTTAAAGCCAAGCTCAAGAATGGTTCCTTCATACCCTTCTTTGGGCTAGGAATAAATCGCCTGGACAGGGGCGCCACTTCTTAACGCATCTTTCTTCAAACGCAGCTATCTCTCCTACCTGCGCTAGGAAGCTCCTGTCTTGCTGCTGCAGGCCCACGCTTCGCCTCCCTTTTCATGCCCCGAGTACGAGCGCGCGTGTGGCGGAAAATGACCGGATAAGCAATACCCCAGCATCGCAGCAGGACACAGCGCGCGGGGGTGCATTAAATCGCAGTCGGGACCACTCACTCTCTCTCTCTCTCACTCTCTGTCTCGCCACTCTCTCTCCTTCGCGGAGCGCATCTTTTATTCTTCGCGCAGCCCTGTCACCGTCCGTGGCGCTTCCTTCCCTCCCCGTCATCCCCCACAGTGCGGCTCCACTCGAAGCTCGATCTCAATCCTGGGGCGTGCAGAGTCTGCTTTCAACTTGCCCATTTAAGCGCTCTCCCTGCAGCAGAACCCCGTGGACGAGTGCGATCAGTTGCGAACTGGCGGCATTTGTGTGTGCCTGCTGCGTGGCATTTGTGTGTGCCTGCTAAGCCGGCCATTGTCCGTCTCCCCCGTTCTCGTTTGCGAGATGGATATCCAGTCCTGGACTGAGGCACCCTGCTGTTCCTGATTATGCGCTCATCGCTATCTTCGTGCTTCTTTATCTTTTTTTGTTTTTTAAAAGCGCCTTGCTCTGCTCAATTACGTGGCCTCTACCGTCACTTGGCTTGTGCCTTATGATGCGGTGAGACTCGTGTCGTCGAGATGGGCTGCGCAGCAGCGCCAGAGAACAGCGTCCTAACGAGGCATCAAATTTGTCCCCTCTCCACGAGTGCGGAACTTACCAAAGTTCGAGACGAAATCTGGGCGCTTTTCTGAGGGGTGTTTCGTCCGAGTCGAAATAATATGGAGGAGAACTTGTCGTGGAGAGTGAGCAGGCTATGGCCAGAAGGAGCCAGCTACTGGATGAAATGACACCGCAGTAAATGTACTCGATGTGTGAAGTGTAGCTCACAGAGAAAAAAGCGGCACATCAATTGCAAGTTGAGTGACTTTCGGGACTGCACGTCTGTCCACTGTATTTGGGGAGATGCAGTGCAAGGTTAAATGATATAGCGAAACGACTGTGTAAAACTACGCCTATCTTCTCCCGCTGTTTACAAAGGCCAAATCTGATGCTATCATATATGTCTCTTTAATGTTGTCACATATCTCCTAACAGGTTGTCATATATGGCATAGATCTCTCCTAAAGCACTCAGGCTGCTGCATGGTTATATAAATGCCCTCTTCCCGCTGGCATAGCACTCTCCCCCGGCTACCGAACCACGAAGCCAGAAACTAGTAGTTGAGTTGAGTTGAGGTGTTAAATGCTACAGGTGGGGTTAGCCTTGCTTTATCTGCCAGCAGTTGCTCCACCATAGCGTCCCTTCTATATTAACAATGTCCTAAAGCCTGTCGCATCTACCATGCTATGCGCACAGTCTCATGTAATAGCACACATTCTCTCCCACAGTCACCATCTATGCACACAATCAATCCACACAGTCCACATCACAGTCCACTCCAGAAGTCACCATCTATGCTCATATTCAGTCACAGTTGAACATAGGCCATTGTAGTGCTACAATCCATACCCACATTCACTCACAGTATAACGTAGTCCACTCCGGAAGTCACCATATACGCACACACTCACAGTAGGCCGTAGTCCGTTCCTGCTGTCACCATTTAGAAACAAGATCCGTGTCCTGCAGAAATGTTAAAAGGAGGCGTGCGGCCTCCCTTCTGCATGTCTAGTTTCCACTCGGGTAGGCAATGTCCTGAACTGTACTGTGACGAGTTCCTGCCTTCTTGAAGGAAGCGAACATCCCATATCTTTCCGCGTTGTACTCTGGGCAGTACATAATATAATGTTCGATATCCCCGCACACACCACATAAAGAGCAGAGCGGAGACGATGCTATGTCGGTCTTATGCATCCATGCTGGAGTGCGAGCAGAGGCCGTGCGAATTCGATGTAGACGGGTCGCCTGTGATCTTCTCAGTCCCTTGGTCACACGTGGCTTGTGGGACGCACTCCACAGGGTACTGAAATGATCGAGCACCGTTTTCCTGGAGAGACTTTTTCCATTTTGAGATACTTTTTTTTGGAATCCTTGAGAGAGCTTTATGGGCGAGATTGTCTGCCACCTCATTACTGTTGACTCCTATGTGAGAGGGCACCCATTGGAAATGTAGAGTAAAGCCTCTGCTGTGCAGATTCTGCACCAAGCGCAGAGAGCTTATAGACAAGGCGTCAGTAGGGAATCCGCGCTCTAACCGCAAGGGTCTTTTCCGACCCTCGACTGTAAGGTCACAATTTCCCATGTGAGCGCAAAGCGCAGCTCTCCTTTGTCAGCAACGCGTCCGCTTGTACTTGAACACTTGGAAACAGAGTATGCCCACCATCTTCAAATTTTCACGGATGGTTCTGTGGACCAGGTCAAACAAGCTAGCGAAAGCGGCTTTTTACATTCCTTCTTTGTACTGTAAGTGGTCCGTACGCTTTACTGCTGTCGTATCCTCCACAACGGCTGAAAGTGTTGCTATTGAGGCGGCTTTACGGAAGTTAGGGTCTTGTCCGGCTCAACCTGTTGTCATCCTAACTGATTCAAAATATGCCCTTCAGAGGTTAAAGCCAGAAACTATTCACTACGCGCAACTGAGCGGGAAGGCATTTCCCGCGTTTGCTCCGATCGCATGAAAGCGTCAGCGCTCCACACGCTCGTGACCGGTGGCTACATCCACTGCTCGAATGTTTCTCCCCCCACCGGCAAGCGCGAACACTCGGCGGGCAAGGGGCGTGTTATTGCGTAGCCCCCGCACAACAACTATTCAGGTTCCCTTTCGACCCACGCCCAATGATTATGACGCCAGCGTAATAAGGGTATCATAATTTGTCTTCATTAGCCACGGGCCTCGCGGTGTAACACTAGTTCCTCTCCTTCTTTGCGCGCTAGCGCTTTCGCCCTCTCTCCCCGTCCTCCTTGTCTCACTTCCCCCGCCTATTATTACGCCGGCGTCTCGCGTTTCCTACGGCCTAATTAAAGCCGTGTTGAATAGGAGCATCCCTCTACACGTTGTCTATCAGCGGGTAACCTGTTTTTGTATTGCGACTGCCGCCAGCGTCGCTGTTTCGTTAGGAGTCGGTATATTGGTTGTAAGCAGGCAGTTGGGCGGAAATCAAGGTGTGTTGCTGGACAGATTGGTTAAGGAACACTCTGAGAAGCACAGCGCTAGCGAACAACGGACGAGAACAAAAAGACCACAAAAATGCACTGAATAACAACTTTATATAAAGTAGTTAGTCTGCGCACTTGTGTATACTCCTTGTTCTCGTCCGTCGTCTGTCAGTGCTGTGTTTATCAGAGTTGCGAAAAAGTACTGCTCGGGAAGGCAAACCGAGCAGCGAGCCACGCCGTTGAGTTTTATGGGTCGAATATATCGGCAAAATATGTGAGCTCGACTCAAAGCTCAATATTCGAAGGCAGCAGTGTGTCATTGCGACTGCTTTTAAAACTGCGCGGAGTAAGAGATACGTTGCGAAGAATAACTTCATTAAACGATTGATCTCCTAGGAATAGTGTAAAGTGGTCGTTTAAGTAATCTCTCCGATATTTTTTAGTTTTATTTCATTGAATTTTCTTTTTTACGTCGAACGTGTCTACCTTTAGGAAGAGCGAAGCATGGCTCGTATACAGAAAAGACAGCATTGTGAAAACAGAAGCACATAAGTTTTTCAGAAGAAAACAGCCCTACATAAAGACGCCGCTCGATAAAATGCAGTTAGTTTTAAACGAAGTACTAAAAATATAGATTAAAATGCAAATACAGCAGCAAAACAGGCGGCAAAGCAACTGCTTTGATACGTAGTCGCACAAGAAATCTAAATATGCCTTAAGACGCTAAGTCCACTTATGCGGACACGAGCTGCACGCTTATTGCGCATATATGGGGTGCAGTTCCCATTAATGAGGGCGCATCAAAATGCGCTGAAGTTTGGAAACTTTGTGTAGAAAGATTCCTTGTAGGGCTTGCGAAATGAGTGCAGGAGTCTGCTTTTTTTTTTGTAGCGAATTACTGGGTATTTTACGGTGCCTGTGGTATGGCTTAGGCGATTGTCAATTTAGCGTGTTTGTTTTGATAACATAAACGCTTTTTAGTGCTAAACTGCATTTTTTGCACAACGACTTAATATGACAGGAATGATTGGTAGGAAGCATAAGTTATATCTTGAAAATAGTGCTGATACAAGATATGCTGATGTGATGATCAAACGAAATTGCATAATTTTTATCAGGAAACGCTGGATTTTTTTTACCAATTTCGCAACATAACCTTCCTTCTTAAAATCAAGAAGAAAAACTTGAGTTGAATTAAGTTGATTAATCGGCTAATTGTTGATCCATGTGAGGCACATACTGTCCGCCTAGCTGTGCAATTCAGCCCAACAGAGAGCGCCGAAGTATCTCTCATAGTTTTTAAAACACAAAAGAATCACCCTGCATATTTCATTGCTCTGTAGTGCCTTGTATTCTTGGCGAAACGTTCTTTTCAAGTAATAAAGATTACGTTTCGCCAAGCTCACACGCCAGTGAGCCTACTGTTTTACTAATATTCGGCTCCTACGTCTACTCGACAACGGTGCTGGATATGTAGAAAATATATGGGGCACATAATTCGGGGTTTTGTCACGAGCACGGAATATGCTCGCCTTCACCCCCGCAGTGATGTTTTCCGTTTGAAGGCTTGCCATTTTTCAATCTCACCCACAGCAGGATACAGAATTAGAATTTATGCTGGAGCATTAGAAGTAGGTCTGCTCAAATCGGACTTTTATCTTCTCGTGCACGTAGCACATGGCCAACAGCATTGAGCTTCTAATGATAAATCTACTACACGTATGCATTTCCTTTTTTTCTGACAGTACTAAAACACTGGCGAAAAAGTCGGCAGGTAGCCACTGGTGCTCTTTACGTATGGTTTGCACCAATACAATTCCTTGCAACAGGTGACCTGTAGCCTATGTGCTGTACATATGTGTGCATTTTGTAACGCACTACGCCTGGCCATATTGTTCGAAAAAAAGAGGGAGATATTTGGCTCTCACCATGTAGGACATCTAGTGACTTGTTCTTTGTTTTGCATGAAGCCGTGCCAATTAATTTAATCACACATTACTAATTATCAGGTATTGCATCACAATGAAAACCCAGGAAGTTGGCCATTCAGTAATCCTTTATGCTAGATGCCACATAAAACAGAACAACCAAATGTGGTACTTATTTGCAGTGGTTACGCAGATGACAGACAAAAGCCGGCCCGGCAGACTTCCTGCCACGGGCAGCGTTCGGTTCACCCAGATAAGCGAGTGTCAGGATCACTAGGCGCGAGAGTGCACTATCACTAAAGTCAGGCCAGCTGATTGGCAGCGGCGCAGCTAACACAAGGCTGCTTGCAGCCGGATGACGGCAGACGCAATTAAACGGGAGCAGCCCAGTCGACGCAGAGAGGACGTGGACATGAACAGCTGAAGCATTGGAGGCCTGCAAAGGCGCAAGAGGCGCGGGCGTCAAAAAGCCAATCACTTCCAGGCAGTGCCTGAACGAAGTGGCCAGGAAGGTAGGAAAGAGAAAGGGAGAGAGTATGATAACAACGAGGTTTCTGTTGCGGCTGTCTTCACGGACAGCCGAGCAATTACTGAGGGGCTTCTGTAGCCGGACGAACGCGGTCACACTGGCACGGAAGAACGATTTGTTGATGGGTATGTTTATTTGGCTTGAAATATTAAGAAGCTACGGTGGCACCTCCACAACACAGCTCTTCTGACGATTAGGTCTGTGCCGAGAATTTCGGGGAGAAGAAAAAAAACAAAGAAACGTCGAACTTCAAAAGTTCAAGTCTCGGCGTTGGTCCTTACTTTCATGATTGTTGGCAATGCTTGTAGAGAATGTTGTGTGGGTCATAGCTAGAGTGTAGGTCTTGCGGACACGGCTTTCCGCTCCCGGGAGTATTGAGGAAGGCGACAGCTCTCGGATATTCCTTGACCATGGACACCCTGGAAGGCAGAAATAAATATTTTTAGAGTGTACCAATGCAAATGTGAATCAACAAATATGCGCCGCTCAAGCATCTGTGATTTCGTGCGGAGGTTCACATTATTACAGAGGTCATTCCGACACGCATTTAGCGATTCGATGACCTCAGGCGTGTTATTTGCCAGATAAACTACTCTTTTTTGTCAGGAAGCAGTGGGTATGTGGATCTGCCTTCAACACTTAGAATACAAAGTACATGAACAGCTCTTTTGTCGGCACCTGAAACATTCGAATCGCCTTGTATAAAAAGCACAGAAAGCCTATTGCTAGAAAAGGTCACGTTGCGCTTCCTTCAGGTCACAAGGCTTCCTTCGGTTGTCATAAAAGCTACACTTTTAGCTCCCGCGCTAATTCGATCGCAATGGTAGCCATTACTTTTTTTATATTCTTTTCAAAGAACTCAGTAGGTTGTCTCTTTTCGCAGACAGGCTGTGAACTTTGGTACATTGACAAAAAAAAAAGAACGAATGAAACCTTGAGCTAGTTGTTTCTTTGGAGCTTAACAGCGCGATGACAGCGAAGGACGAAGGAACAGGTACCCGCAGACACATGCAAGGCGCTTATTCGCACCTAATGTTTGTTAAAAAAATAAATTTGATTTTAGCGAACAGGAATGCACCGTTTGTCACAGAAAGAAAGATGTGTTTGTTTGTGCGACCGCATTTACTTACCCATCGTGCAAGTGTAAACGGAATAAAAAAATTGTGGTGGACACGTGACCACCTTTCTTATGTTTATTTTACAATCGTGGAGTGTTTCGTCTAATCAGATCTAACGTTTAAATATATATCGCTGTACTTTGAGAGAATAAAACTTTAGCAAATTTCATAGCAGTCACCGGCTAGATTTACATATCTCTCCTAAAGAAAGGAGTATTTTGTTACAACTGATTAGTTTTAGTTAGAACCGGTGAAACTTCAGAAAAAGTTTTTGAGCGTTAAGAAAAACTAAAGACTGATATTTTCTGGGCTCTTTAGGATCGTTTTTTTTGCACATTAGTTTAAGCGAATGCACCGTCTGAGATGAACAGCCGCTTGAACAAATGTGTGGGGGATCTTTGTTGCTTTTTCTGCTTTTCGGCGTTTCAAACAGCAGTTTTGTTCATGATGACACCCTCGAGAAGCTAAAGGAGTATGAAACTGAGGAACAAATATTTATTGAGATGTTGTTTTATTCGTCCCTGATCACAAATTTTCGCGTGAAGCGAGAGGAGAGTCACAATTCCCAAACTGCCGCAGATCAGGGCTCTCAGTGCTACTCACTGTATACCCAAAATCATCGCACTTAGAACGTGTGCAGCTTGTACACTGCACGTCATCGTGTTCTCCTGACAATATCCAGATTTTAGATAACTCCATGACGCGCCATAGGCGTGTACCGTTTTCTAATATACAACGACCTTGCCGTTTTCTTAACTCGCACACAAGACTTCAGCACAAACTCGTAAAAGTGCGCGTTAATGACCCCGACCCACAAGCCCTTAACGCCGTACCCTTTGCCTATCGAAGTTCTCACAATTCGTTATTACTAAGCCCAGAGCTTTCTGGGTATCGTTTATCACTAAAACATCGTCCATGCTGACTTTATGAAGAAGCTTATTTTCACTGCACAGCTGCTGAACTTATTCGGCGGAAAACCACTGCGGATATCAGACAGGCCTATGTGAGTTATAGGTCAGGACAATTCTTGGGGCTTCTACAGTGTAGTGTGCCTGAGTACTCAAGCACTTGAAACACTAAGATCCTTTTTTCCTCGGAATCACTTCAACAAATGCCGTTGAAAATCACCCGCCCCACTAGATGTAAATAAGTAGCAGTTGACGACCTCTGAGTGGCGTGATGCACTTAATTGTGTGTTACCTCGGCCTTGCCTGGTTTTGTTGCCGGCGCAGGGACCACTGTGTACATACCCAGAATTTTTCTTCCACGAAAGGTCACTGACAAGCTGATGAGCACAAACATTTTTTCTGGCTTCTTTGCTGTGAGGCTGACTCTGGAGAAAAGTTTACAAACCAATTAACCTTAGTCACGCATATAAAACGGGCGTTAAAATTAAACAAGGACCGAAACTAACGAAACAAAGACCTTGGAGACTTGCTCTTTCAGAACGCCTCTTCTTTTCAATAATGCTTCATATTCGCTTTTTCTTTGAGATACACATTGGCAGCACTGCCACAGCCGCTCTAAGATTTTCATAAACTGGATTTTAATTTGTTTGACCCAAATTTCTTTATCCTAAAGGAAGGCGAGAAAGTGGGAGCCTTTTCTTTACTTCTAAAGCAAGGAAGTGTAGAAAGGCTCTCGAGCTCAATTCCACCGTTATCGATAAAGCCTTCAAAGTCTAACGTAAACTTGTTGAACTGCTATGCGAAGCGAATCTGCTAATTTCTTTTTTTGCAGCAAAGTAGTGCGCCGGCCAAAATTAGCCGGCTGAACCACGTCTGCAAGGTGTTACCGCTATGTTCTGCTAACGCTTATCATTTAAGGAGTGTCTTTGTTTATCGTCTCCCGACACTCGACGTTATGACTTTGTGCCTACGACGCATGCTGAGCCATTGTACTTAATCTTTCAGTGTTTTGCATTTAGCGAGATTGATTGGTTTACTCGATCTGAGATGATGTATTGCGACTCGCGGTGCAAATAAGGTGCAGACGACCCGATTAAAAGCTGCGCAGACGCTGCGCACACTTCAGCCAATATCGATACTGTTCTGACGCTGAAGAGAAATGACACCAATTCAAAGCACAGCGCAACGCTACCATCGACATCTACGATGAGCGCTAGTCGCGGGCAAGGTCAGACACCGGGAGGGGGGCACTGGGCAGGCTGCAATAGAAGCCACACTGAGCACGAAACAATAAGAGCAGCTGCACAACGCGGAATATGCCGGCCGTGCTCGTGTCCGACATTTGGGGAAAGCAGCTGCCACAACCGGAATCACCCTGTCCCATATTCATCTCGTGAGGGAAAGGACGGAAGTCATTTCCTCTTCCTTGACGCAGGAATAACGTGCGGACTTTCCAGGCAACGCCTCGGGGGCAGACGGTGTCTGACGAGAACGATGGGGTGTCAGTGCCACGTTTCGTGATTAATTTTCCCTCGGCTGATAGAGTCTCTACCCCATATCCCACTCCTGCCTCCCCTCCCCCGCCTTTCTCCACTGCAGGAGACGACTGGCTGCGTCATCTCCTTGTGACTCTCTATCTCCTCTCTTCTTACAGACCACGCTCTTCGACACGCACGCGCGCGGTACTGGGTCGGACCAATATATTCCTCGTTCATTTGTCTCCTGCATAGGTGCCCACATGTTCGCGCGCACGTGTGGGCGGGTTCACGAGCGCAGTCGCACTACACCCGGATTTTGAGCAAGAGGGACGACCGTCGATAGTGTTGGTAGTCTCAGCGTGCTTGTCGATCCGCGTTCAAAATCTTTTAAGCGTGCGCGGTGGTGACAGATAGGCGTGTATTGATTGCTGCCTCTGCTCCGCCTGCTGCTGCTGATGCTGCTAATTCCCAGTTCCGCGTGGCATACCGTGGCGTACTAAGCAGAACTTTGTCCACCTAGTTTTTATGATTTTTCGCCTTATTTCTCTGGTGTCATTCTACTGTCCACGTCAGTAGCTCACGCACTTTAATTAAGCAGCTACGTGCGTTATGCCCCGCATACCAGTTTTCAGGTAGTCACGCCGACATGACAGACCTTTCCCGCGTGCGTTACCTCTGAGTAGCTATCTAACTATTATCTAACCCTATCTAACCTTATTTAACCGTACTTTACAGTATCTAACCATGTATATAACCACGACTGCTCCAGAACAGTAAGCCATTGCATTTGGTTCATGACAGAGCGTATCACACGCACATTGCTTGCAATTTTGTACATGCATTTCTATTTTTTCGCAGGACACAAATACCCGTACCAGTTCTTTTCTCTTCAGTTCTGTTGGTACGAATGTGTGGCACAGGTAGTAGAAAACCAACTTTCATAAAGACCTTTGGTGACAATGATTTCAATGAGAAATTCGCCACGCAAGAGCTTCGGATACGAGGTAAAGTTTAGAACACCGAAGAAAATACAACAGGTCATCGGCAGGATCTGGTGGGATCGGGTGCGAATTGAAGGCTTTTCTTTGATCGCCTGTAAAATTCGTTGTAGATCATTGCATCAATGACATTGTGAGAATCCACCTTGTAGTTAAGATGGTACCAGCGGATGTGGGTTAGCTCTCCGTCGTTTTCCGCCGCAGACGAATTTCACGTGCTTCGCCCAGACAAAAAAAAAGTGTTCGCGTTATCATAGCTGTATATGCCGCAAGGAGCATGTGGTCATATCTGGTTGGGCGGATCTCAGCGAGGAGCTCTGTGAACTTTCGTGTGTGACGTCACCGATAGATTTGACACTACATACTACAGACTACTTCGGGCAGCGATCCCGTAGTAGCGGCGGCACATCGTTTCGTCGAGTACGGCTTGTAATTCCTGAGCGTTTTGTTAAGAAATAAATAACTAGTTTGGAGTAAAAACGATGATGATATTTTTTTTAATCCAAACGTTAGTCGGCTCCAAGTGCAGCTTAACGTTGCTTTCTGCTGTTTGTTTCGTTTAGACCGCCACGGTGCTCAAAAGCTGCCTGTAGCAGCGTCGATATGTCTATAAAATTATATTTGCCTCTATTTCAAGAAAACAAAAAAAGCGGCCAGCGAGAGGTGCTCAAATGCCCGTTCGTGTAAGGGGCTTGCAGGGAAGAGTTACTCCCGTGGAAAAATAACCCAACTGCCCACGACGTAAACCAGCGCATGTTTGGCGAAGCATATATGATGCCACTATAGCGAAGACAACGTAAAGAGAAGCTTGCAGATAAATTACAAACCTTCGCACCTCCCGCGTCTTTTAAACTGATAGCATTATGAGTGCCATGAAGCTGAAAACTGTCCAGCGCTGTAGGCGCCTTTGTGAAGCCTCTACCTACCAACTGTGCAGGTGGTGTTTAAGGGGGTTTATCTCTCCGCGCCTACCACCTGCCAACCATCCCCCTCGCCACTTGCTAGAGAGAGTACAGAGACGCCGGAAGAAGAATGACTCAGCAAAAAGAAAAATTACAAAAAAATAGCTCGCACTGCAGTAGGCCTAGCTGCAAAATATACAGCCTCCCAAACATCTTTGAGGACAAAAAACTAGGCTTGCGGGAGCTATTCCTCCTCGCATTGCTCGGGAAGACCAACCTGGATCTTACAGGACACTGCGGTGCCTGTGTTTTAAGCAGCCACCGGCCGATGCAGTGGTGGAAGTTTTAACTGATGCGCCTTTGTGCTGGTACTGGTATACGAGGGCACGCCGCGATCTAACAATGTGACACATTTTGCGTAGTTGCGTAGACGGAGTTCGAATAGAAACTGAATTTGAGATTATGGAGTGAGAGACAATGCACCCAAAACTGGAATAGAATCAGAATAGCAATAGAGTGGCTAGTGAAATAGGAATGCTATCGCACTTTCTCCGTTTCAGTCGAATTTATCGCCCCTATGTTTTTTCCTTTCACTCTTGCATCAATATTCTCCGTGCTTGTGGCCTGCTTCCGCATCGTCGGCTTCGAAAGACTCGAAAGCGATCCACTCGAGCTCAGGAATTCCTCCTCACAATTATTCGGCATTCAGGACAGTTCGCGGGCATTCAATGGGCGGTCGGTTCGATGCTAATCAAATAAGAAGAAAAGAGAAATCTAGAGCACTTTTCCACATCAGCAAGAGTCACAGGCGAGAGAAATCGCTATTGGTCTCGTCTCTGCAGTCTGCGCTATTGTTCGACGAGCGGGACAATTTTTGGCTCTTACAAGCCTTTGCTCTCTTCTTATTCTGCGCGTTTGCTTTTGTCTTTCGAAGTAAATGACCACTGTCCGGGCGTCGGAGCAAATATTTTCTTACTGATTCAGGCACTCTGCCTCCTTTCGTTCGCTCTGCGAATTTCCTCTTCTTTGATGCCGGTCCACTCTTCTAGAATCCAGCGGCTCGACAGGTTTTGTCTAGATGCAATTGTAGGTGTTCTTGGCCTTCTTGGAGCTATATCAGCGACGTGTGGAGAAGAAGGAAACAGTTAAAAGGAAGGCGTGCGATGCTCCTACCCAGCCCCACCAAAGGCGCTTTTCTTGCTCGTTTCTTTTTCAACTATTTTTGCTTTTTATTGTTTTCTTTACGCGTCAGCTCTCTTTTCCGCCAGCACGTTTTTGCGCGTAAGCTGACTGGCGCTTTCATACTTACCTCGCGGCGTCGACTGCTTCTTTCGACGCACTGCTTTGCTTTGGCCAGAAAGAATCCAGATCACTCCTTGGTCAGAGGCATGTTTACTTCCTCGTTTGTTTGCACTTCTCGGCCTCGCCGAGAGATTTGGATCGATCGTGAGTGTTTTTGTCAATAGCATCTGAATTTGAGCGAACTCGCATTTACAGGCCATGCACATCGAGAGCGGGCTTTCACTTGCTTCGGCATATGTATACTTGCCTTCAAAGAAACAGGCAAATTGCTTAGGAAGCGTCGTTCGAAACCGCGAAAGGGAAGATGAGGGTTCAAGCAGCTAAGAAAGCGGCCTTTGTATCCAGCTGGCGTTCGCAGTTCCAGAGGGTTCGCAACGATTTGGCGCTGAAAGCTGTGTTTATTCTCAGAACAGCTGCTGTTCTCTTCGAGCGAAGCCGCCTCTGCAAATGTTGAACCCGGCGCAAAATCAATGCTCTCGTCTGTGTACTGCCGTGTGCTTCTAAAATGTAGGCTCCAGATTATATTTCATTTATATAGTAATTAATGCAACATGCTGCACTGGTAACGTGTAGACTGTGGCACCTTATTTACAACAGGATTTCAGGGGACGCAAAGGAACTCCTTAGATTAAACTATACGAATGTTTATCAGACGCTCGATCAAGATGGTGAAAAACTGCTTTAATTGAAAACTGATTAACTGTAAAGATTATCAGCTGAAGGCGACTAACAGGATCACTCTGGCACGTACAGCAGTTCTAGGCTGATCTTCTCAATGAGCTTCTTACAGTAACTACCCGGCTTTAGGCTTCTACTTCTTTGACCTTGCGTCACAGACGTTGCGGTTAACTCATAACAGCCGCATGTCGACGATCGTCGAGTCCAAGAGCATTAAGGTAGTTCTCCGTCAGTCTGTTGCACCATCGGAAACATAAGGCCTTCCACAGGGCTCCGTTTAGTACTCCCTTGTTTACTGCCTTTCTTCTAATATTTCACGCCTATATTCCCACGACTACGTGCTCTGGCACCAAATCAAATCACAATTCGATCCAAACCATTTTAAAAGGAAGTTCTGAAGCTTCTGCGAGTGGCACGCTGCCACGCGCGGAGGCTGAAGGCGTATACGAGCGCGGCTTGCAGACGCGGAGCCTGCTCTTGTGTCGAGCTCTAAACACGTGGTTCGATGCTCTGTACGGTTATGAAATGAGATGTGAGGTTTTCGCCAGAGCGACACAAGTGATTTCGCCGCGCAGTTGGGTGAGGGGTAGACGGACGCGTGGTTCCTCCAACGTGTTGGCTGCTGTTGTTTCAAAGAACAGAACAAGACTCAATGAAGAAACGAGGTCACAGAAAACGGACAGCTGCGTCCAGAAAGGAAAGGAATCAGAAGAAGCAAGCAGCGACAGAAACCATTTGAAGTGCAAAAAATTTGGCAGTGGCTTAACTTGGATAAGCCTGGAATTCAGCGAAAAGCAAGCACGCTTGCTAAGCGTCTGAGGCTCGTCCATGGCAGCTCTGCTACACGCTCGCGGCAGCCGTTTTATATATACCAACACGACCACGTGGCTATGAAGTGGTTTAACATGGCCTTACGACATTCCCATCGGATGTCATCACGTGGCTTCACATCACCCCATCGGATGTTGTTAAGGTCAAAGGTGAACGCAACGGTCACCCAATGTCAAGGTCAAAAATCAGAGGTTATCTAAATGTCATGGGTCAAGGTCAAGGCTCAAGAGTTCTGCATCACAACTCTACCACATATGGTCATACACGGCTATCCTTGGTCGGCCTGAAGGTCGTTCAAGGTCATTCTCCGGCCTACGCGACGACTGCTTTACCTTGCGTATTGAAGCTTTCCGCTTCAATAAAATTTGAGAAAGTGAAATCAAGGCCTTCGTGCGAATTGCAGCAGGAAATCTAAAAAGCGTAACCTAAGCAGCGGATTTTCTGCGATGATGGATACAATTCATGCTCTCACATTCTCGTCGCATCGGCCATCGATTTGCACGCAATTTTGCCATACTTTATCTGTTATATATATTGCTCATAAATAAACTATGTAAACAAAAACTTTATCTGTTATATATATTGCTCATAAATATATTTTATAAACAAAAACTTTCACTGGGAATTCTACGTCAATAAACAATGAAGAGAGCGCACTTTCAAGAAGAATATCCTGTTAAGCAGACTCCAAACGAATTCCGACAAAATTTAATAAAGTCCTGATTACGTAGAAATTATGGCTTAAAAGAATAAAACAACTAACTTCAGAACTCCTGAACGATTGCTTCGTCATACTGCAGTCTCCTGCAGAATAGAATTCTCCTACTACAATTTAAGCATCACGTAAACGCAATATTTCTTTAATAGTTTCACGGTTACAAATTACTGCCTGAGCCTACATTAGGACGTCATTTTGGTGCACTGTGCTTGTATTTCATTAAAGGTCATTTAGTATGAGATGCACATTTCATTATAAAAGTTGTGAAAAATGTGAAATAAAATTTTGGTTCTTGATTGGATTATTCAATCACTACTCTCGTGTATCCTCTCCTGAAAAATGGGCAACGTAAATATGTAATGATTGTTGTAGGTGTCTTAATCTTCATGTATTACATTGTGTCTGAATGATCTGCAATGGTTTCTCAGAGATTACGTTTGCTGCGAGTGCTGTCGGGGTGGCATAGCCACGTCAGGCTCTTTTCGAGCCTTCTTTATGCTGCCTGAGGCAATTGTATGGAATTGTCTCGAATAAAGGTGGAAAGAAAGAAATGAAGCACCAAGCGAATAGTAAACACATCAAGTCTACTGCACAAAAATAAAAAAAATGGTAGTCAGTGCTTGTGATCACACACCACAGATGCCTCATAGCGTAGCTAATTGGAAACCACAGAGTTGAGAAAGAAGAGAAGCGTACAAAAGGTAACGAACAATGCGGCTTGCAACGTGATCGTTTGGGTCATCTTACTACCAAAACAACGCGCTGAGCGCGGGCCGACCGATTCGACACCAGACGGACCGCGCTCCTCTTACAGTGCTAACTGATAGCCTGTCCTATAAAACTACCTGCAGCGATACACAGTATCGCGGGCCACCGGGAATGGAAAAGCCCATAGTATGTTGGCCACTGCGATCAGTCCGATGGCAACGTTTGTCTGAAACCTAATCTTTGTTCACCGAATCAGTCACATTTAACCTTTATTCAGCTCTCCTTCTAAAGATTTTGCCAGCTGTTTGTGATCAATGTGCCATCTTAACGAATAAAAAAGCGTTTTTTGAGCCGCATTTAAGTAGCGTCACTTGACGAGTAGCACAATCGCTTGTTGAGTGCCACTTTTGCCGAATAATGACCCATTAATGCTTCGCATTTACTCCATTCTCCTGTCCTTGGGCACTTATGTACAAGCTTGATTGTTTTGCGTCTTCTACACTCGTCTTCCCCTAATCCCCACTTCTTCGCTGTTACTACCTTAGCTCGATAGCAGACGCCAAAGCCTGGGGTTCATCCTATTGCCTTTTATCTTTACGTTGTTTCTTTTTGCTCTGCAGTTCCAGGTTCAATCCTGGCCCCGCTATTTAGCTTATTTCGCACTTATTTATTTCCGGCGACGTGAACTAAAACGCTAAGGGATAGGCAAGGTTATGTTCTTGTTTTTCGGTTTCTCCAATAGAGCGAGACAATGACGTTAGCGAATTCTTTCTCACCATTTCTCGCGGTTCCTTCTTGTGCAGCCACTCCAACTGTGGTCTTTGATCCTTGATTGCGTTCTATTTTTCCCTCTCTCGCCTTTATTCTCTTCCCTGCAGTCAAAAGAAGCTGTGATGCTGAGGGGACGTGCAGCGATGGTTTCAAGCTGTTGGACGCGGTAATTAAGAAAACATCCGTTTAAAACAGCTGAAGCTAAACTTTGCTATGCGTGCACAGTCAAGGCAGTATAACTGGTTGGTACCTTTCTCTCGCCTTTCGATATGCTGGTAACTGCTTTGTTTTTTTTTTGTTCAAATTCCTCACAATTTTGTTATGAGATCACAATCTTGCAGACTCCTGGAGTGTTGGTACAATATCCGACGCCTGCAGGGCTGAGTGAACGTTAGTGGTCATTGTGGGCATTTTAATAGCGATGTGCGATGTGCGTTGAGCCCCGCCCGCGCTGCGGAACTCAATGTTCCTCGCCACTTCGCTGCTCCAGGGCAGGCGGGGCAGAAATTGTCGCGTAGTAGAGCGTCATGGAGTGACGCGATTTGATTGGCGTCGCTTTGCGCCCTCCCGCAGGCCCGCGGTTTTCGAATGGCTCGAGAAATGACCCAAATTCTAAAAACAGATATCACTATTACTAATGACCGGCTGGAAGCCTCTAATTGAAATCTGGCACCTATAGATATTAGTTAAAATCTTAGCTTTTAGAAGTTCATTAATCACTTAACTAGTTAAACAAGAATCGCCCGTTTTTTTGACGTCCACCAACATGGTATTACTAAGCCGTAAAGACTTCTCTTTACCTGAAAATTGTTATTTTTTTAAATTAGTGGCCGGCTTCTCTCAAACACCTCGTATATAAGCGTGACTCTTCTGTCGACAGCTGTGTGCAGAAAGTTCCGCCGCGAGCTTATCTCGCGGAGAATGACTGGAGGTGCACGCGCGAAACTTGGAGATCGAAGTTCTTTATAGCGCTACAAAAAAAAAATAAGAAGGACACAGGAAGAAGTACACAGGACGGACGCTTCTTCCTGTGTCCTTGTTTTTTGTAGCGCTATAAAGAACTTCGAGAAACTATGCTTCGCCAACTAGCCCCACAACGTGTTTTGATAAGTAAACTTGGAGCCCTTTCTCACGGCAGCGCACACACACATGCCGAGTACAGACGACTACGCCTTCCTCAACAAAGCGTTTCCCTCTCTCTCTCTCTCTCTCTCTCTCTCTCTCTCTCTGGAGAGTGCCCACGCTGAGAGAGACAGAAGGAGAGGGTGAAAGCAGACACACAGGCGAACACAGTAGCGTGTTGCAGAACCTCTTTCTATCTACCCGCAACCCGAGTTGCCTCTCACCCTCCTCGTACGGCGGCCGCGCGAAAATTTGCAGCGCCATAATTCTCCAGCAGAGAGAGCTCGTGCGAGGAACGGCCGCGGAGAACCGGCCAGCTCGCGAGAAGTATTGTACGGCTCTGCCGGCCCCTCCCCAAAGCGCAACAAAAAGCAGAGAGGACGGGAAAGCAAACTAGCGAACTGCGGGCGTGTGTCGGCACCGCTGCCTGTGCGCGTACGGCCGATGCCTTCCTTCCCAGAGCCGCACAGTCGGCGCTCTTGGCAGGAGTGGCGCGGCAAGCAGACGCTGTAGCCGCATTGCAGCGCCGATGAGCTGGCTGCTCGGCTCAGGAAGCGCTCGCAATCATCAAAGCGGCCGGCCAGGGCGAGCGCTGCTGTATTGCAGTCTGCAGCCGACCAGTCCAAGGCAGTCAGTTTTGCTCGGTCACTTCAGCCACCAGATTTTATGGTGCCATCGTTTTTTGAGCGAAAGCTTCACTACGCTAAGTAAATCAGATTTCGCCGGGCGTTGCCGGTTGACCGTCAAGCGAATAAGAGGTCAAGTGTGGCTGTAGGTCTTGCCATATGTGGTCCAGCATGGTTTCGCCCTATTTGACCTTTGACCTTTGGCCTTTCGATTCACCGGCAGAGGGCGGTATAATAGACGCAGCGTTGGATGGTTGATCAACCTCTTGCGATGAACCATTAATTTTACTGCCACCTGCCAGGGTGGCAGGGTGGGTGCGCTGCCTATCAGGTGTGCGGAACGCAGTCAACGTTACAGACACAAAGCCTCGTCTACTTGCCCTATACACCACAGCTATCGCTCTCTTACCGGGTTCAACAGCAGTTAAACCGCAGCTAATTTTTTTTCTTGCTGTTTCCACTTTATTTCCTGTCTCTTTTCTCGGTCACTGGTCTTAGTCTGCGCTGCCGTCATCTTATTTGTTTCCGTCGTCATTTCTCTTGAACCAGCTTTGCTCGCTCTCGCATATTTTGTATGCTTTGGCTCCATTTTACTCGCTCGTTTTGGGACACTCACAACAATAGAGCTCGGCTGCTCGCGCTGCTCGTATCACTTTTGTTTCTCTCACAAAGCTTTGTCTTTTTCTCCACTATACCCTCTCCCTATCTCTCGCCTTTGGTGCCATGGCTATGTGGAGCTGCGGCTGTTACATCTTCGTCTCTCCATAGCTACTCACCGCTTTCGTTCTTTCTTTAAAACGGTTTCGTTGTTCTTTTTTCTGTCTGCGAGAAAAAGTGGAGGGACAAGAACATGAATTGGCCGCGCTGTAGTCGAGGGTAGCTGAGCAGTGCTCCACTGCGACAGCTACACGCCCTCTTTCTGAAGTCTGGCCACGTTTAAGATAAATGAACGCAGTTTACGTCTTGAAGCTTCCGATAGAGAGAGAAGGGGGGGGGGGGGGGGGGGTGGGGCTTCGGGGCTGAGTAGCCTCGCACGGTAAGTAGCCTCCGTGGTCCCACCGTGTGGAGTGGTTGCTGCCCCTTTTCTCCAGAAAAATGCACTTCTTTCTTCACTGCCTTTTCCGCATCTCACTTTTTTCTCTTCTCATTTTTCACCATTATAGCCTTTATTTCTGACGTTGTTGTTCTGCGCATTCGAGAATGAAAGAGAAGTCGGGGGAGTGACGCACGTTTGAATGCATTTTTCCTTCCAGGTCCTCACGGATGTAATTCCTCGGTCTTGGATGTTGATTGCCTGACTCCAGCTGTTTCTAGACCACTCTCGGTTTATCCTTCTATTCACTACACTTTTGCCTTTTCTTGGTACCAGTGTGTGTGTATCTGTATCTGTGCATTCTTCTCACTATGTCAGCGGCGAAGGCGGAGAAGGGGGCAGTGGAGACTGGGAGTGACGATGGCCTCTACAGATGGCTGGTCCACATAGAGAAACAGTAAAAGGTCGCATTCTGCTGTATCGACACGGAACGGGGAATCTACTGGTGTCACCCGCGCTTTATCTTTACTTCTTCATGGTCGGCAGAGAGCGCTATGTTCTTCCCCACCATCAAAACGAGCTGCTGGCGGGACCTCGGGTAATCACAGAGTGTTAGGGCGTGTCGCAATAAACGTCGAGCCATGGAGCCACGTTGAAGTGTAGAGTTTGCCCGCCCGGCACTCGAGCAGGTGTCTTCGGATAGAGAGGATGTAACGTGGACCTTCATCCTTCGACAATCTGTGGTGCGCTGCTGCCGTACAAGTGTCAATGCTTTTGCTGCGATGAGTAATAGAAGGATTTCGTATGCTTCAAAGTGTATCTGCTTTCAGTTTCTCTTATTACTTTAACACGAAAGCATTAGACGACTCATCGACATGAAAACCTGGCGTGATCCGCAAAGTGACGGCCTTACAATTCTCTCCATTGGTCGAAACTGTACGAAGTCATTAAAGGCGGTAAAATAAGAAATCCTAAGCAGTGATAGTCTATATTAGTACATAGAACTTCACGAACTACAAAGGAATAGAATATAATTAGACTAAAATTGAAGTAGAACTCGACTAGAAGTAGAATTAAATTGGAATAGATTTGGAATATAATTGCAATTCTTCCAATACTGGCACTTAGGCTTCTTATCCCGCTGCTATTTTTTGCAAAACAATATGTTTATCTAATAACAACCAGATGCTCGCCAACTTTCAGGGTGGTGGTAACAATATTTCAAGATGATTTTGTTTTGCAGTCGAAAATGGAACAATTATAATTTCGGAAACAACTTAGCTGACGTTCCGGTGAGCCAAAAGTTATCACTTCAAAGCGAATGAGAATAATAAAAAGAAAAAATTAGCACGCACGTCACACTTACCACCAAGAAAGAAGCGAAACAAGTTCTGGCTCTAGTTATGCCCTAAGTTAAGGAACGAAGCAGCATGACGAGTCCAGGAACCATTACAACATTTTTAGTTATCTAGATTACTTAACACTGCGTATTTCCGAACAGGCAGCCCTAGAAGCAGACAGGGTAAGGCTTCGAGTCTCGAGATAAATCGACGTTTAAATCACATTTAATTTTCAGGTACAAATTTTCTGTTCTGGATCATATTGATATCAGTGTAACGATCAGAGGTTATTAATATACATTTGACGACACTTTACCGGTCGACGACATTTATGTTATATAGGGGCGTTCATGACCTGGTTCACAATCACGAAATATTTTTGGAGTTCTCCAGTATAGGACGGTTTTGGGATGATAAGAAAATAACCTTTCGTCCCGTTCCGATAACAGCTGTCGGTGGTATCACGTACCTATTACCATGGATTTAGTACGAGCACATTTAGATCCTACTGCTACTACCACGTTGTGCCTGGCTTTGAACATTCAAAAATAGCGCGTTCACATCATCTGTGAGGCAAGAAAGACAGAGAATGACTAAGTGTCTGCGATTAAAGCGCTATGGGCCGCTATACATTTAGTGGCGCTGCAGCTATGGCGGTGTCATGAATCGCTGGTAATGTGAAGCGACAAAAAATGAAGAGGAAAAAAAAAGACGAGTTCTCTTCCTAACCAACTTCTTAAAAAATACGCGCGGGACAAGTGCTGCGCTCCAAGATAAGTGTGATCACGCCTGCGGGCGCAGAATCACGACTAGGAGTGATCAGTTTAGTGCCTGCGCCGTGCACTCCACTTTTCCTTTATGCCACTCAGGAGGGCTCAAACAAAAGTAAACAACGCGATCGAACGAGGAGTTTCCTCGACCTTAAGACATTGTTTTTCTTTTAGAAGAGTTAACTGCTGGGCCAGTTGGGGATCATACATACTAAAAAGATTTTTGCGCCCAAGATTTCGGCGCAAGAATTTTTTTAGTATGTATTGTTTTCCTCTTTACGGCACTTCATCCGATTCATTCTAAAGGCCTCGCTGGGGTGAGGTTGTAAAGGGTGTTCGGTGGCACCGACCCTTCAAGCTGTGCAGTAAAAAAACTGAATGAGGAGGTTTTTTCTCTCGCCACTGCTCAGCGCCGATGAACAGTCGACCTTCCGGCTGCACTGTGGGTACTGTGTGAGCAGAAAAAAATGCTAGCAAGTGACACCAAAGGCTAATTAGAGCTAGAAAAAGACTAATTCAGATAGAAAGCGAGAGAGAAGAAAACGGCAGACAGAGAAAGAAAGAAATAATCTCGAGAACCATCGCCGCGGGGTGTCATGGAGGGTCGTTATTCCCCGTGCTGCAGAGTCGGCAGACATGCCTCTGAGCAGTGCATATACACACACTCTACCAGCTCGTCTCGCTTGCCCGGTCATCGGACGCTGAGGGCCTCGTCGGTGTTTTATTAGGGATAACCTTTACGACCGCTTACGCGTGACCTCGTAAAATAGGATTTGTGGCAATCCGTTATGGTATTCAATACTGGTCGACGTGCGCTTCGTTTTGCGTGCAGCAGCAGCTGCTCTTGCTGCTTCTCACCAGAATCCTCTCTCCAATCCACCCTCTCCCTCGTCCTCTTGCTCAGCATGGCTGCGTTTCCGGGCTTCTAGATTTGGGTCTTCCGTTCCTAGTCATTTTTACGGCGTAAGCCATTATACGAAAGCTACCTCCAGCCTGCTCGTGAATGAAGCCTGTCCACAGTAACCGACATAAGCGGCCGGGAGAGAAAGACGTGATAACGGAAGGGGCAGCAGCAATGGCAGAAAGATAGGAAAAAATAGGGGGAGAAAATGGAGGGGTGCTGTTGCCGACAGAGATAATAAAAGAAGAGATAAAAATACGATTTATAATTTTTGGGTCCGATGGGACATGTGCGTCTAGGATCAGTTGTGGTGCTTAGTAGTGAAATCGATGATGTGGCATTGGTGCTGGCCCATCAAAAAAACGAGGGTGGGACACAGAAGCCCCATCGTAAGGATATGATGAGATGGCGTTAATGGGTTAATGCATATACATATTAAATTGATCTTTCTCTACTTTAAATTCATAGATCGCTAGGAGCCTTCATACCACTCCTGGTACAGTGGTGCAGCGTTTAAGCTAGGCGCCGTTTCTCTGCTGTTACAGATGCTATTACAAGCCAGGGGAGAAAAATCGGGTAAAGAATGTAAGGGCGACAATGAGAGAAAGAAGGGAAGAAGTATGCGAAGAAAGCATACGGACGCTGCTGTCGACTGAGAGCTTGAAAGAAGAGTTTATAAAACTATAGCCACGAGAGAAAGAAGAAAAGAACAAGGGTAGCTAGGCATTGGAGAAAGAAGACAAAAAGAGGAGGAAACAACAAGACGCTGTTTCCGTGAGAGAAATTGAAATGTATAAATCACTAGAGGCTGCTGCAGCAGTGCACATTTTCATGCGGGAGTTTTCAAAACTTCAGCTCGATCGTAATCGAAGCCTCAAGAGCCATCGCGCCCGTGAGCTGCTGCAAACGGTTTTGTGTTTGTTCTTTCCTCGGCTGCAGCTCAGAAGCTAAGTGCTCGGTGAGAGGAAGTTTAGCCAAGTGCCCTCAGTAAGCAGCCGGAAAAACAAAATGACCAGAAAAGAAAAGAAGGATCATTAAGCTTAGGCTTGATGCGAATTAGGTGCGGTAGCATTTCGATTTTCACCCTCCTATGGGTCAATCTCTACCTTACATTCATAGATCCCTGGGAGCCCTCATACCACTCCTGGCGCAGTGGTGCAGCGGTTAAGCGATGCGCCACTCCCATGCGATGGCAGGTGCTGCCACCGGTGGGGCTTTTGAGACCAAGGTTGCTCTTCCAGAGCAAGCTCTTGCGACTAATTGTTAGTTCAGCAGCCACCTGCAATGGTTGGTAGTTTGCTCACAATCCCTTAGGCAGGTTGTGATGACGTCACAAGGCCACGTTACCTAGCAGGCCCATCTATCACTCAGCTCTTCAAGGTCGCAAAGGGACTGGACAAACTTTGGCGAATTGGGAGAGTGGGAGTGCGGGAGCTCTACTGCTTGCGCACTAAAATCTCTAGAGATGCAACCTAGGTAGCCGGTGGGCCAGCTAGGTCACATTACCCTGTGATGTCATCACAACGTGCCCCCCCCCCCCCCCAAAAAAAAAAATAAGGGACCGCGCAGAGAATGGCTAAGCGGCTAAGTGGAAGCTTGCGCAATAAAAGCAGCGCACACGGATGGCGCTGCGGCTGCCGTGCCGCAGTGTTATGGGTGATAAAAAGGAAGCTCGCCGCGTTCGACAGGCTTGAAATAAATAGTGCAGGGCTGAAATAAAGGAGCAGTTTCAGAGCCTCATCCATATCGTTCTTCCTCCCCCCCCCCCCCCTCACCTTACCCCTTCCTCAGCCGCTTCTAGGAAAGGAAAGAAAGGCTGTTACATAATCATGCCTTCTTGCTACTGCATGCTGCCGTCTGTGCTATTGCTTGGTTTCACCGCCACCGCTTCGAAACAAAGCGGAACAATACCTCGGCCAATGTAATGTTATTAGGCGATCTCCTTTTTGATTAGCTGGATTGCTTTCGTTACTATATTCAATTATCCCAAGGTTTATACTAGCACAAGGACTAAGCAAAGAACGAGAACGGCTCCATGTAGAGGAAAAAAAAAGTTCAGAAAAGGGGAAGTGGAGCAAAGGAAATGAAGGGCAGTCGAACAGTACACCGAACACCACGAGAAACCGTCACAGTAGCTTCGAAAAGGCAGGCACAGTCAGATTTACAGGCTGTATAGGGCAGCACAACCCAACGGCTTCGCGACTCGACTGAGCTTCCTCCCAGGAGCGCGCACCATGCGCGCCCGGCCTGTGGCGCCCTCCGGCGATCAGAAAAAACCCTGCGAGAGGGAGAGAGGAATGCGCACCCAGCATGGCAGCGAATATGAGCGCCAAAGCGGTCGAAGAACTTCGCTCGACGGGCAGGATATTCGCCGCTTCCACTTGTTGACGGTTGGCCGTAGAGAGATGTGGGTCTCCCTAGACATCCCATCCTCCATGTTCCTATACCACGCCGCCGCTGTCGCCGCGTCTACCGCCACCGCCACTTCGAACTCCGCCGGGTTCGACGCTGCGGCCTCTCATCGACACCAGAGCAGCGCCGCAGCTTCGGGCAGCAGCACCTTACTACTACTCATCGCCGCTCCAGATCACTCGCCGATAAGGATCAAGGCAAACAAAAGCAAAAGACAACACCGACAGTGATTTCGGACAACTTCGCTTCCTAATTATGCACTTCTTCACTGGATATTTTTTTATTTTTCGTCAAATAAGCGCAGAGGTGTTACTAAATGCGGGGTTCGTACTTTGACGAGTTTCGCTTTCGGATTGTCTGGTCCCCGGGAAGCATGACGCTGTGCACCGCGACCTTTGTGCTCTGAGAAGCTTCTGCTGCTCCTAACCAGTGCGCGCGGAACACGTGCATCCGGCATCATGCCAACGGTTCGTGTTTTGCAACCCATTCACTGGTACAGCGCCAGCTGCCATGAATTGTGAGGCATTGCACCGGTGGGCCTGTATTCTGGGTTACCAACGCCCTGCCTCCTTCTCCGGTGACCTCAGCCCAGGATAGCCTACGAAGGTGAGTGCCGCTTGCATCGCTTTCATAACAAACCACTTTCGTAACCTTGCGCAGAAAACGCTGATGTCACGTTTTGCTAAACGTGTTACCGACAGACATTCGGTGCATGATTATGAGTCGTGGGGATACAGAAGAACCAGAAGTTTGAGGAGCACCAATTCGAGCGCGGTTGGACGCATGGTGGACTTGTTGGCGTTGTCTCCGATGACAAAGGAATCAATTTTACGAGTCTACTTTTACAGCGAGAGCTGTCTATATGGCATTCTAGGTCACGTGTGACGTGTCGTCTTACGGCATTTCTTACGTCATGCGTGGCATTTGTCACATTTGGTGGGATAATATTTCTGAGTGGTGAGAAAAATGGAATTGCTGTAGGAATAAAAAAAACGCCCTAAAATTTTTGTGAGAAGGAAATGAGGCGAAGCTGACAACCATTGCATATTTAGAATTAATGGCAGCGCAACAACTACATTCACATATGAAAGACTCACGCGGACGAATGCTACATGTGTGTGTGCGTCTTCCTAACGGGAATCATGTCGCGCTGCAGTTATTTCTTCAGTACATAACGAAATCGATCAAAAGCCCACTTTACTGAAGTCTTGTATTTATGGATTCAAGCAAATGCTTTTCCCACTTCTTCTTAGGTTTATGAAATAACGAAAAAATTATGCGTGAATAATTGGACTTATGTGGAGGAAATGCGATAGCATCCTTCTTTCATTCACCAATCAATTCCAATTCGGACTCTAAGCCAATTCTATCGTCTCCCCATCTCTCAATGTATCATATTCGGTTGTTGGCTAACTCCGGCTGTGGTAGCTACTCAACACATTCCACGCTGATAGATTGCGGCGAGTACTCTACGGCTACCGGTGCGGGGTACAGCGGCAAAACGATACGCCACTGCACAGGCAGGTAGCTGTTTCAAACACACACCACTGATGGGGCTTGTGAGACGCAATTTGCTCTTCCCAAGCTACACAGAGAAGGAATTGATCCCGTAAGGTTAACTTTTGCACACAGACTTCTTCGGGAAGCTATATATTTTTCACTTAGGCATGCTGTTGTCTGAGTCACTTTCTTTTTAATCACTGCCATTTTTTTCTAACTGAATCTCATTCACTTGTCTCCCTCCTCTCACCTACAAATCAACACAGGGCTGGGGAGAGAAACGGTGTGAGAGAGGGCCGGTTGGCAGGTGGCAGGTGGTGAGCGGAAAATCCCCCTAAGCACCACCTACCACGGTTGGAAGGTGGACGCTTCATACAGACACCGTCGTGCGTCGAACTCGTACATAATAACTTCAGTATCGCGCTTGTGCATTAAAGCTAGAGTACGTGAAAAATCGAATGCGATGTCCCCGTGGCGGGCATCGTACCTATCACGGAATCCGCCAGGTTGGCTTTGTATATATGACAGTCGAGAGAATGAAAGTGTCTCCCCGCCTTGACATTGTATTTAATGGAGCTTAAAATTGAGGGCGTTGTAGCGGGATCTATGTTCAGCCGCAACGGCTTCATATAGA